>NW_026946943.1:952500-1270000 GCF_030014385.1 Trichomycterus rosablanca | reverse complement strand
GCGATGTGTCTAAGCGGTGAATCTAAGCCATGTGTCTAAGCGGTGAATCTAAGCGATGTGTCTAAGCGGTGAATCTAAGCGATGTGCCTGAGCGTTGAATCTAAGCGATGTGTCTAAGCGGTGAATCTAAGCGATGTGCCTAAGCGGTGAATCTAAACAATGTGCCTAAGCGGTGAATCTAAGCGGTGAATCTAAGAGGTGAATCTAAGTGGTGTGCCTAAGAGGTGAATCTAAGCGGTGAATCTAAGAGGTGAATCTAAGTGGTGTGCCTAAGCGGTAAATCTAAGCGGTGAATCTAAGCGATGTGCCTGAGCGGTGAATCTAAGCGGTGTGTTAAGCGGGGAATCTAAGCGGTGAATCTAAGCAATGTGCCTAAGCGGTGAATCTAAGCGGTGAATCTAAGCGGTGAATCTAAGTGATGTGCCTAAGCTGTGAATCTAAGTGGTAAATCTAAGCGATGTGCCTAAGCGGTGAATCTAAATGATGTGCCTAAGCGGTGAATCTAAGTGGTGAATCTAAGCGGTGAATCTAAGTGGTGTGCCTAATCGGTGAGCCTAAGCGGTGAATCTAATCGATGTGCCTAAGCGGTAAATCTAATCGATGTGCCTAAGCGGTGAATCTAAGCAGTGTGCCTAAGCGGTGAATTTAAGCGATGTGCCTAAGCGGTGAATCTAAGCGATGAATCTAGGTGGTGAATCTAAGCGATGTGCCTAAGCGGTGAATTTAAGCGATGTGCCTAAACAGTGAATTTAAGCGATGTGCCTAAACGGTGAATTTAAGCGATGTGCCTAAGCGGTGAATCTAAGCGATGTGCCTAAGCAGTGAATTTAAGCGATGTGCCTAAACGGTGAATTTAGGCGATGTGCCTAAGCGGTGAATCTAAGCGATGTGCCTAAGCAGTGAATCTAAGCGATGTGCCTAAGAGGTTAATCTAAGCGATGTTCCTAAGCGGTGAATCTAAGCGGTGTGCCTAAGCGGTGAATCTAAGCGATTTATCTAAGCGATGTGCCTAAGCAGTGAATCTAAGCGATGTGCCTAATCGGTGAATCTAAGCGATGTGTCTAAGCAGTGAATCTGAGCGATGTGTATAAGCGGTGAATCTAAGTGGTGTGCCTGAATCTAAGCGGTGAATCTAAGCGATGTGTCTAAGCGGTTGATCTAAGCGATGTGTCTAAGCGGTGAATCTAAGCGGTGTGCCTGAATCTAAGCGATGTGCCTGAGCGATGAATCTAAGCGGTGTGCCTGAATCTAAGCGGTGAATCTAAGCGATGTGTCTAAGCGGTTGATCTAAGCGATGTGTCTAAGCGGTGAATCTAAGCGGTGTGCCTGAATCTAAGCGGTGAATCTAAGCGATGTGTCTAAGCGGTTGATCTAAGCGATGTGTCTAAGCGGTGAATCTAAGCGGTGTGCCTGAATCTAAGCGGTGAATCTAAGCGATGTGTCTAAGCGGTTGATCTAAGCGATGTGTCTAAGCGGTGAATCTAAGCGGTGTGCCTAAGCGGTGAATCTAAGCGATGTGCCTAAGCGGTAAATCTAAACAATGTGCCTGACCGGTGAATCTAAGCGGTGTGCCTAAGCGGTGAATCTAAGCGGTGTGCCTAATCGGTGAATCTAAGCGTTGTGTCTAAGTGGTGAATCTAAGCGGTGTGCCTAATCGGTGAATCTAAGCGATGTGCCTAATCGGTGAATCTAAGCAATGTGTGTAAGCGGTGAATCTAAGCGGTGAATCTAAGCGGTGAATCTAAGCGGTGAATCTAAGTGATGTGCCTAAGCGGTGAATCTAAGTGGTGAATCTAAGCGGTGAATCTAACCGATGTGCCTAATCGGTGAATCTAAGTGGTGAATATAAGCGGTGAATCTAAGTGGTGTGCCTAATCGGTGAGCCTAAGCGGTGAATCTAAGCGGTGTGCCTAAGCGGTAAATCTAATCGATGTGCCTAAGCGGTAAATCTAATCGATGTGCCTAAGCGGTGAATCTAAGCAGTGTGCCTAAGCGGTGAATTTAAGCGATGTGCCTAAGCGGTGAATCTAAGCGATGAATCTAGGTGGTAAATCTAAGCGATGTGCCTAAGCGGTGAATTTAAGCGATGTGCCTAAACAGTGAATTTAAGCGATGTGCCTAAACGGTGAATTTAAGCGATGTGCCTAAGCGGTTAATCTAAGCGATGTGCCTAAGCGGTGAATTTAAGCGATGTGCCTAAACGGTAATTTAGGCGATGTGCCTAAGCGGTGAATCTAAGCGATGTGCCTAAGAGGTTAATCTAAGCGATGTTCCTAAGCGGTGAATCTAAGCGGTGTGCCTAAGCGGTGAATCTAAGCGATGAATCTAAGCGATGTGCCTAAGCAGTGAATCTAAGCGATGTGCCTAAGCGGTGAATCTAAGCGATGTGCCTAAGCGGTAAATCTAAGCAATGAATCTAGGCGGTGAATCTAAGTGATGTGCCTGAGCGGTGAATTCAAGCGATGTGCCTAAGCGGTGAATCTAAGTGATGTGCCTAAGAATTGAATCTTAGCGATGTGCCTAAGCGGTGAATCTAAGCGAAGTGCCTAAGCGGTAAATTTAAGCGATGTGCCTAAGCGGTGAATCTAAGCGGTGTGCCTAAGCGGTGAATCTAAGCGGTGTGCCTAAGCGGTGAATCTAAGCGATGTGCCTAAGCGGTGAATCTAAGCGATGTGCCTAAGCGGTGAATCAAAGCGGTGAATCTAAGCGGTGAATCTAAGCGGTGAATCTAAGCGGTGAATCTAAGTGGTGTGCCTAAGAGGTGAATCTAAGCGGTGAATCTAAGCGGTAAATCTAAGTGGTGAATCTAAGTGGTGAATCTAAGTGGTGTGCCTAAGCGGTAAATCTAAGCGGTGAATCTAAGCGATGTGCCTAAGCAGTGAATCTAAGCGGTGTGTTAAGCGGGGAATCTAAGCGGTGAATCTAAGCAATGTGCCTAAGCGGTGAATCTAAGCGGTGAATCTAAGCGGTGAATCTAAGTGATGTGCCTAAGCGGTGAATCTAAATGATGTGCCTAATCGGTGAATCTAAGTGGTGAATCTAAGCGGTGAATCTAAGTGGTGTGCCTAATCGGTGAGCCTAAGCGGTGAATCTAAGCGGTGTGTTAAGCGGGGAATCTAAGCGGTGAATCTAAGTGGTGTGCCTAAGCGGTAAATCTAAGCGGTGAATCTAAGCGATGTGCCTAAGCAGTGAATCTAAGCGGTGAATCTAAGCGATGAATCTAGGCGGTGAATCTAAGTGATGTGCCTGAGCGGTGAATCTAAGCGGTGTGCCTAAGCGATGTGCCTAAGCGGTGAATCTGAGCGATGTGCCTAAGCGGTGAATCTAAGCGATGTGCCTGAGCGGTGAATCTAAGCGATGTTCCTAAGCGGTGACTCTAAGCGATGTGCCTAAGCGGTGAATCTAAGCGGTGAATCTAAGCGTTGTGCCTAAGCGGTGAATCTAAGCGGTGAATCTAAGCGGTGAATCTAAGCGGTGATTCTAAGCGGTGAATCTAAGCGATGTGCCTAAGCGGTGAATCTAAGCGATGTGCCTAAGCGGTGAATCTAAGCGATGTGCCTAAGCGGTGAATCTAAGCGATGTGCCTAAGCGGTGAATCTAAGCGGTGAATCTAAGCGGTGAATCTAAGCAGTGATTTTAAGCGGTGTGCCTAAGCGGTGAATCTAAGCGGTGAATCTAAGTGGTGTGCCTAAGAGGTGAATCTAAGCGGTGAATCTGAGCGATGTGTATAAGCGGTGAATCTAAGCGTTGTGCCTGAATCTAAGCGATGTGCCTGAGCGATGAATCTAAGCGGTGTGCCTGAATCTAAGTGGTGAATCTAAGCGATGTGTCTAAGCGGTTGATCTAAGCGATGTGTCTAAGCGGTGAATCTAAGCGGTGTGCCTGAATCTAAGCGGTGAATCTAAGCGATGTGTCTAAGCGGTTGATCTAAGCGATGTGTCTAAACGGTGAATCTAAGCGGTGTGCCTAAGCGGTGAATCTAAGCGGTGTGCCTGAATCTAAGCGGTGAATCTAAGCGATGTGTCTAAGCGGTTGATCTAAGCGATGTGTCTAAGCGGTGAATCTAAGCGGTGTGCCTAAGCGGTGAATCTAAGCGATGTGCCTAAGCGGTAAATCTAAACAATGTGCCTGACCGGTGAATCTAAGCGGTGTGCCTAAGCGGTGAATCTAAGTGATGTGCCTGAGCGGTGAATTCAAGCGATGTGCCTAAGCGGTGAATCTAAGTGATGTGCCTAAGAATTAAATCTTAGCGATGTGCCTAAGCGGTGAATCTAAGCGAAGTGCCTAAGCGGTAAATTTAAGCGATGTGCCTAAGCGGTGAATCTAAGCGGTGTGCCTAAGTGGTGAATCTAAGCGATGTGCCTAAACGGTGAATCTAAGCGATGTGCCTAAACGGTGAATCTAAGCGATGTGCCTAAGCGGTGAATCTAAGCGATGTGCCTAAGCGGTGAATCTAAGCGAAGTGCCTAAGCGGTGAATCTAAGTGGTGAATCTAAGCGGTGTGCCTAAGCGGTGAATCTAAGCGGTAAATCTAAGCGGTGAATCTAAGTGGTGTGCCTAAGAGGTGAATCTAAGCGGTGAATTTAAGCGGTAAATCTAAGTGGTGTGCCTAAGCGGTAAATCTAAGCGGTGAATCTAAGCGATGTGCCTAAGCAGTGAATCTAAGCGGTGTGTTAAGCGGGGAATCTAAGCGGTGAATCTAAGCAATGTGCCTAAGCGGTGAATCTAAGCGGTGAATCTAAGCGGTGAATCTAAGTGATGTGCCTAAGCGGTGAATCTAAGTGGTGAATCTAAGCGGTGAATCTAACCGATGTGCCTAAGCGGTGAATCTAAATGATGTGCCTAATCGGTGAATCTAAGTGGTGAATCTAAGCGGTGAATCTAAGTGGTGTGCCTAATCGGTGAGCCTAAGCGGTGAATCTAAGCGGTGTGCCTAAGCGGTAAATCTAATCGATGTGCCTAAGCGGTAAATCTAATCGATGTGCCTAAGCGGTGAATCTAAGCAGTGTGCCTAAGCGGTGAATTTAAGCGATGTGCCTAAGCGGTGAATCTAAGCGATGAATCTAGGTGGTAAATCTAAGCGATGTGCCTAAGCGGTGAATTTAAGCGATGTGCCTAAGCGGTTAATCTAAGCGATGTGCCTAAGCGGTGAATTTAAGCGATGTGCCTAAACGGTAATTTAGGCGATGTGCCTAAGCGGTGAATCTAAGCGATGTGCCTAAGCAGTGAATCTAAGCGATGTGCCTAAGAGGTTAATCTAAGCGATGTTCCTAAGCGGTGAATCTAAGCGGTGTGCCTAAGCGGTGAATCTAAGCGATGAGTCTAAGCGATGTGCCTAAGCAGTGAATCTAAGCGATGTGCCTAAGCGGTGAATCTAAGCGATGTGCCTAAGCGGTGAATTTAAGCGGTTAATCTAAGCGGTGAATCTGAGCAGTGTGCCTAATCGGTGAATCTAAGTGATGTGTCTAAGCAGTGAATCTAAGCGGTGTGCCTAATCGGTGAATCTAAGCGATGTGTCTAAGCAGTGAATCTGAGTGATGTGTATAAGCGGTGAATCTAAGCGTTGTGCCTGAATCTAAGCGATGTGCCTGAGCGATGAATCTAAGCGGTGTGCCTGAATCTAAGTGGTGAATCTAAGCGATGTGTCTAAGCGGTTGATCTAAGCGATGTGTCTAAGCGGTGAATCTAAGCGGTGTGCCTGAATCTAAGCGGTGAATCTAAGCGATGTGTCTAAGCGGTTGATCTAAGCGATGTGTCTAAACGGTAAATCTAAGCGGTGTGCCTAAGCGGTGAATCTAAGCGGTGTGCCTGAATCTAAGCGGTGAATCTAAGCGATGTGTCTAAGCGGTTGATCTAAGCGATGTGTCTAAGCGGTGAATCTAAGCGGTGTGCCTAAGCGGTGAATCTAAGCGATGTGCCTAAGCGGTAAATCTAAACAATGTGCCTGACCGGTGAATCTAAGCGGTGTGCCTAAGCGGTGAATCTAAGCGGTGTGCCTAATCGGTGAATCTAAGCGTTGTGTCTAAGCGGTGAATCTAAGCGGTGTGCCTAATCGGTGAATCTAAGCGATGTGCCTAATCGGTGAATCTAAGCGATGTGTTCAAGCGGTGAATCTAAGCGATGTGTCTAAGCGGTGAATCTAAGCGATGTGTCTAAGCGGTGAATCTAAGCCATGTGTCTAAGCGGTGAATCTAAGCGATGTGTCTAAGCGGTGAATCTAAGCGATGTGCCTGAGCGGTGAATCTAAGCGATGTGTCTAAGCGGTGAATCTAAGCGATGTGCCTAAGCGGTGAATCTAAGCGGTGAATCTAAGAGGTGAATCTAAGTAGTGTGCCTAAGAGGTGAATCTAAGCGGTGAATCTAAGTGGTGTGCCTAAGAGGTAAATCTAAGCGGTGAATCTAAGAGGTGAATCTAAGTGGTGTGCCTAAGAGGTGAATCTAAGCGGTGAATCTAAGAGGTGAATCTAAGTGGTGTGCCTAAGCGGTAAATCTAAGCGGTGAATCTAAGCGATGTGCCTGAGCGGTGAATCTAAGCGGTGTGTTAAGCGGGGAATCTAAGCGGTGAATCTAAGCAATGTGCCTAAGCGGTGAATCTAAGTGGTGAATCTAAGCGATGTGCCTAAGCGGTGAATCTAAGTGGTGAATCTAAGCGATGTGCCTAAGCGGTGAATCTAAATGATGTGCCTAAGCGGTGAATCTAAGTGGTGAATCTAAGCGGTGAACCTAAGTGGTGTGCGTAATCGGTGAGCCTAAGCGGTGAATCTAATCGATGTGCCTAAGCGGTGAATCTAAGCAGTGTGCCTAAGCGGTGAATCTAAGCGATGAATCTAGGTGGTGAATCTAAGCGATGTGCCTAAGCGGTGAATTTAAGCGATGTGCCTAAACGGTGAATTTAAGCGATGTGCCTAAGCGGTGAATCTAAGCGATGTGCCTAAGCAGTGAATTTAAGCGATGTGCCTAAACGGTGAATTTAGGCGATGTGCCTAAGCGGTGAATCTAAGCGATGTGCCTAAGCAGTGAATCTAAGCGATGTGCCTAAGAGGTTAATCTAAGCGATGTTCCTAAGCGGTGAATCTAAGCGGTGTGCCTAAGCGGTGAATCTAAGCGATGTGCCTGAGCGGTGAATCTAAGCGGTGAATCTAAGCGATGAATCTAGGCGGTGAATCTAAGTGATGTGCCTGAGCGGTGAATTCAAGCGATGTGCCTAAGCGGTGAATCTAAGCGGTGTGCCTAAGCGATGTGCCTAAGCGGTGAATCTGAGCGATGTGCCTAAGCGGTGAATCTAAGCGATGTGCCTGAGCGGTGAATCTAAGCGATGTTCCTAAGCGGTGACTCTAAGCGATGTGCCTAAGCGGTGAATCTAAGCGGTGAATCTAAGCGTTGTGCCTAAGCGGTGAATCTAAGCGATGTGCCTAAGCGGTGAATCTAAGCGATGTGCCTAAGCGGTGAATCTAAGCGATGTGCCTGAGCGGTGAATCTAAGCGATGTGCCTGAGCGGTGAATCTAAGCGATGTGCCTAAGCGGTGAATCTAAGCGGTGATTCTAAGCGGTGTGCCTAAGCGGTGAATCTAAGCGATGTGCCTAAGCGGTGAATCTAAGCGATGTGCCTAAGCGGTGAATCTAAGCGATGTGCCTAAGCGGTGAATCTAAGCGGTGAATCTAAGCGGTGAATCTAAGTGGTGTGCCTTAGCGGTGAATCTAAGCGGTGAATCTAAGCGATGTGCCTTAGAGGTGAATCTAAGCGGTGAATCTAAGCGATGTGCCTGAGCGGTGAATCTAAGCGGTGTGTTAAGCGGGGAATCTAAGCGGTGAATCTAAGAAATGTGCCTAAGCGGTGAATCTAAGTGGTGAATCTAAGCGATGAATCTAAGCGGTGAATCTAAGTGATGTGCCTAAGCGGTGAATCTAAGCGATGTGCCTAAGTGGTGAATCTAAGCGGTGAATCTAAGCGGTGAATCTAAGTGATGTGACTAAGCGGTGAATCTAAGTGGTGAATCTAAGCGACGTGTCTAAGCGGTGAATCTAAGCAATGTGTCTAAGCGGTGAATCTAAGCGGTGTGCCTAATCGGTGAATCTAAGCGATGTGTCTAAGCGGTGATTCTAAGCGGTGTGCCTAATCGGTGAATCTAAACGATGTAACTAAGCGGTGAATCTAAGCGTTGTGCCTGAATCTAAGCGATGTGCCTGAGCAATGAATCTAAGCGATGAATCTAAGCGGTGTGCCTAATCGGTGAATTTAAGTGATGTGCCTAAGCGGTAAATCTAAGCGATCTGCCTAAGCGGTGAATCTAAGCAATGAATCTAGGCGGTGAATCTAAGCGGTGAGCCTAAGTGGTGAATCTAAGCGATGTGCCTAAGCGGTGAATTTAAGCGATGTGCCTAAGCGGTGAATTTAAGCGATGTGCCTAAGCGGTGAATTTAAGCGATGTGTTAAGCGGGTGTAGTATTAATTGGATTAAAATAATGATCGATTAATTAATTATATAATTAATAGATTATATAATTAATAGCCTTTATAACGGAGCACCACCAGCGATTTTGGATTTAAAGGTTGACCGCTGGGAACCTAAGTTTTAATATATCATACATAAACAAGTCTCTTTCCTCTGATTGTAAGTTCTTTCAAATGGACTATTCCTCGCCTCAAAGCAATTAAAAACACTGTGCCAAGTTGCATAAAATGATAATGTTTATTAAAAGAACAATAAAACTAAGAATACAATGCTTACTACCTAAATACCTAAAGATTCATGCATACATTGTTAGATGGACTACTATATAAAATTAGTTTGAGATTTACGATGGGATGATGGAAGGAAACCCTTCTAAGATCTAATTAAAGAGTATACGAAAATAGTGTAACGAGCAAAACATTTGTAGTGAAACCCAACTTTTTTAACAAGAGCACATAAACCGTGTCACCTGGAGCCATAAACCGTAGGAGGAAGAAGCGAATACCCCAGTTTAGATCACCTCGCCGCCGGTCGTCTTGGTTGATTCTATTTCGGCCTTGGATCCGTAGAACACTTGCGGTCCTAACGTCTCTCCACCGACGAATCTCGAACACACACACGCGTACAGAAGGTGTCCGTTGGGGCCAAATGATGCTCCTTGCTGAGTCTCTCCACAGGTACGGCTCTTCCGGTCACCACGAGTTGTGTTATTCGCTCAAAAAGGTTGGATTCCTACACGCGGTCAAATAAGGACTTTGTCCAAGCGCGAAACTTTGTTTAACCCAAACTTGCGAATGCTAATGATTAGCAGGCATGCTACCATGCAGTTTTCTCTGAGGCCTGGTTGACCTCTTTCTCCAATTACTCCATCTTCTCCTTGTTCTTGGAAAACTTTCTCTCTTCCTTCTTCCTTCTTTTCTTTTTTTTTAACAAAGGCCCGCCTTGGGTTTTTAAACCTCTCAAAGAAGGGCGGAGTTACCTAAGGCAGAGCCAATAAGTTTACATTTCTCTTTGAGGTCATGTGGCGACAGGGCTCCTCCCACCATGTACTTTTAACTACTGACAACCAGCAGGTGGCGCTAAGATACAACAATACATGAGTTGATTAAGTTTACAAATTAAGTTTGTAAAAGTTAGATCTTTGTGGAAGTTTTCTAACTCAACTCTTAATAGTACCTAAAATTATACAAGAAAATCTTAAGTCATTCATGGATTATGCCAGTACCACATACACAAAAATCACACACATTGAATCAAAGCATACAGTATGGGTCTTCACATCTTTAACACTGGTATGAGGTCCATGAAGAGTAAATAGAACAAACGAAGCCACACGTCACTTGTATCATAACACATACAAATTTGTCAAAGTAATTGTAAGAAGGTCCTTTGGTTAGAATGAACTTATTTTAGTTCATTTTCCATATTGTTCCAGTCTCTGAATTACAGTGTGTGTGGGTGTGTGTGTGTGTGTGTGGACACACATTGTCTCGGGCCTCTGGACTCGTAAAAGTGGCTTTATGTCTTTAGCATCCTTTAAGTGTAAACAATCAGGGTTTAATGGTGGCATTTGGCCAGACTTGCCGGCACCCGAGAGCTGACCTTAATGCCCCGGTCTGCTTAAGGCCACAGATTACCTTGGCAATTATAGAGCTCTGATCAGTCATAAAAGATCCCCTGGGGAGTAACGGTCCAGGTCACAAAGGCCTTTTATGGTTCCCTCTGGGGTTGTAAACTCGGAGACATTCCCAGGGGGAACGTCACAAACAGTCTCTGGAGATAAACCGTCACTGGAGATCTCAATATGCAGAGAAATTGAAGACAATGTCCAGTTTTAATCCAGTAATAAGTCTTTCAATCACGTTTCCGCTACACGGGGAATCTAAGCGGTGAATCTAAGCAATGTGCCTAAGCGGTGAATCTAAGTGGTGAATCTAAGCGATGTGCCTAAGCGGTGAATCTAAGTGGTGAATCTAAGCGATGTGCCTAAGCGGTGAATCTAAATGATGTGCCTAAGCGGTGAATCTAAGCGGTGTGCCTAAGCGATGTGCCTAAGCGGTGAATCTGAGCGATGTGCCTAAGCGGTGAATCTAAGCGATGTGCCTGAGCGGTGAATCTAAGCGATGTTCCTAAGCGGTGAATCTAAGCGATGTGCCTGAGCGGTGAATCTAAGCGGTGAATCTAAGCGTTGTGCCTAAGCGGTGAATCTAAGCGATGTGCCTAAGCGGTGAATCTAAGCGATGTGCCTAAGCGGTGAATCTAAGCGATGTGCCTGAGCGGTGAATCTAAGCGATGTTCCTAAGCGGTGACTCTAAGCGATGTGCCTAAGCGGTGAATCTAAGCGGTGAATCTAAGCGTTGTGCCTAAGCGGTGAATCTAAGCGATGTGCCTAAGCGGTGAATCTAAGCGATGTGCCTAAGCGGTGAATCTAAGCGATGTGCCTGAGCGGTGAATCTAAGCGATGTGCCTGAGCGGTGAATCTAAGCGATGTGCCTAAGCGGTGAATCTAAGCGGTGAATCTAAGCGGTGATTCTAAGCGGTGTGCCTAAGCGGTGAATCTAAGCGATGTGCCTAAGCGGTGAATCTAAGCGATGTGCCTAAGCGGTGAATCTAAGCGATGTGCCTAAGCGGTGAATCTAAGCGGTGAATCTAAGCGGTGAATCTAAGCAGTGATTTTAAGCGGTGTGCCTAAGCGGTGAATCTAAGCGGTGAATCTAAGCGGTGAATCTAAGTGGTGAATCTAAGTGGTGTGCCTTAGCGGTGAATCTAAGCGGTGAATCTAAGCGATGTGCCTTAGCGGTGAATCTAAGTGGTGAATCTAAGCGATGTGCCTGAGCGGTGAATCTAAGCGGTGTGTTAAGCGGGGAATCTAAGCGGTGAATCTAAGAAATGTGCCTAAGCGGTGAATCTAAGTGGTGAATCTAAGCGATGAATCTAAGCGGTGAATCTAAGTGATGTGCCTAAGCGGTGAATCTAAGCGATGTGCCTAAGTGGTGAATCTAAGCGGTGAATCTAAGCGGTGAATCTAAGTGATGTGCCTAAGCGGTGAATCTAAGTGGTGAATCTAAGCGACGTGTCTAAGCGGTGAATCTAAGCAATGTGTCTAAGCGGTGAATCTAAGCGGTGTGCCTAATCGGTGAATCTAAGCGATGTGTCTAAGCGGTGATTCTAAGCGGTGTGCCTAATCGGTGAATCTAAACGATGTAACTAAGCGGTGAATCTAAGCGTTGTGCCTGAATCTAAGCGATGTGCCTGAGCAATTAATCTAAGCGATGAATCTAAGCGGTGTGCCTAATCGGTGAATTTAAGCGATGTGCCTAAGCGGTAAATCTAAGCGATATGCCTAAGCGGTGAATCTAAGCAATGAATCTAGGCGGTGAATCTAAGCGGTGAGCCTAAGTGGTGAATCTAAGCGATGTGCCTAAGCGGTGAATTTAAGCGATGTGCCTAAGCGGTGAATTTAAGCGATGTGCCTAAGCGGTGAATTTAAGCGATGTGCCTATAAGCGGTGAATCTAAGCGATCTGCCTAAGCGGTGAATCTAAGCAATGAATCTAGGCGGTGAATCTAAGCGGTGAGCCTAAGTGGTGAATATAAACGAAGTGCCTAAGCGGTGAATATAAACGAAGTGCCTAAGCGGTGAATTTAAGCGATGTGCCTAAGCGGTGAATCTAAGCGGTGAATCTAAGCGGTGATTCTAAGCGGTGTGCCTAAGCGGTGATTCTAAGCGGTGTGCCTAAGCGGTGAATCTAAGCGATGTGCCTAAGCGGTGAATCTAAGCGATGTGCCTAAGCGGTGAATCTAAGCGATGTGCCTAAGCGGTGAATCTAAGCGGTGAATCTAAGCGGTGAATCTAAGCAGTGATTTTAAGCGGTGTGCCTAAGCGGTGAATCTAAGCGGTGAATCTAAGTGGTGTGCCTAAGAGGTGAATCTAAGCGGTGAATCTAAGCGGTGAATCTAAGTGGTGAATCTAAGTGGTGTGCCTTAGCGGTGAATCTAAGCGGTGAATCTAAGCGATGTGCCTTAGCGGTGAATCTAAGCGATGAATCTAAGCGATGTGCCTGAGCGGTGAATCTAAGCGGTGTGTTAAGCGGGGAATCTAAGCGGTGAATCTAAGAAATGTGCCTAAGCGGTGAATCTAAGTGGTGAATCTAAGCGATGAATCTAAGCGGTGAATCTAAGTGATGTGCCTAAGCGGTGAATCTAAGCGATGTGCCTAAGTGGTGAATCTAAGCGGTGAATCTAAGCGGTGAATCTAAGTGATGTGCCTAAGCGGTGAATCTAAGTGGTGAATCTAAGCGACGTGTCTAAGCGGTGAATCTAAGCAATGTGTCTAAGTGGTGAATCTAAGCGGTGTGCCTAATCGGTGAATCTAAGCAATGTGTCTAAGCGGTGAATCTAAGCGAAGTGCCTAAGCGGTAAATTTAAGCGATGTGCCTAAGCGGTGAATCTAAGCGGTGTGCCTAAGTGGTGAATCTAAGCGATGTGCCTAAGCGGTGAATCTAAGCGATGTGCCTAAGCGGTGAATCTAAGCGATGTGCCTAAGCGGTGAATCTAAGCGAAGTGCCTAAGCGGTGAATCTAAGCGGTGAATCTAAGCGGTGAATCTAAGCGGTGTGCCTAAGCGGTGAATCTAAGCGGTGAATCTAAGCGGTGAATCTAAGTGGTGTGCCTAAGAGGTGAATCTAAGCGGTGAATCTAAGCGGTGAATCTAAGTGGTGAATCTAAGTGGTGTGCCTAAGCGGTAAATCTAAGCGGTGAATCTAAGCGATGTGCCTAAGCAGTGAATCTAAGCGGTGTGTTAAGCGGGGAATCAAAGCGGTGAATCTAAGCAATGTGCCTAAGCGGTGAATCTAAGCGGTGAATCTAAGCGGTGAATCTAAGTGATGTGCCTAAGCGGTGAATCTAAGTGGTGAATCTAAGCGGTGAATCTAACCGATGTGCCTAAGCGGTGAATCTAAGCAGTGTGCCTAAGCGGTGAATTTAAGCGATGTGCCTAAGCGGTGAATCTAAGCGATGAATCTAGGTGGTAAATCTAAGCGATGTGCCTAAGCGGTGAATTTAAGCGATGTGCCTAAACAGTGAATTTAAGCGATGTGCCTAAACGGTGAATTTAAGCGATGTGCCTAAGCGGTTAATCTAAGCGATGTGCCTAAGCTGTGAATTTAAGCGATGTGCCTAAACGGTAATTTAGGCGATGTGCCTAAGCGGTGAATCTAAGCGATGTTCCTAAGCGGTGAATCTAAGCGGTGTGCCTAAGCGGTGAATCTAAGCGATGAATCTAAGCGATGTGCCTAAGCAGTGAATCTAAGCGATGTGCCTAAGCGGTGAATCTAAGCGATGTGCCTAAGCGGTGAATTTAAGCGGTTAATCTAAGCGGTGAATCTGAGCAGTGTGCCTAATCGGTGAATCTAAGCGATATGTCTAAGCAGTGAATCTAAGCGGTGTGCCTAATCGGTGAATCTAAGCGATGTGTCTAAGCAGTGAATCTGAGCGATGTGTATAAGCGGTGAATCTAAGCGTTGTGCCTGAATCTAAGCGATGTGCCTGAGCGATGAATCTAAGCGGTGTGCCTGAATCTAAGTGGTGAATCTAAGCGATGTGTCTAAGCGGTTGATCTAAGCGATGTGTCTAAGCGGTGAATCTAAGCGGTGTGCCTGAATCTAAGCGGTGAATCTAAGCGATGTGTCTAAGCGGTTGATCTAAGCGATGTGTCTAAACGGTGAATCTAAGCGGTGTGCCTAAGCGGTGAATCTAAGCGGTGTGCCTAAGCGGTAAATCTAAACAATGTGCCTGACCGGTGAATCTAAGCGGTGTGCCTAAGCGGTGAATCTAAGCGGTGTGCCTAATCGGTGAATCTAAGCGTTGTGTCTAAGCGGTGAATCTAAGCGGTGTGCCTAATCGGTGAATCTAAGCGTTGTGTCTAAGTGGTGAATCTAAGCGGTGTGCCTAATCGGTGAATCTAAGCGATGTGCCTAATCGGTGAATCTAAGCGATGTGTGTAAGCGGTGAATCTAAGCGGTGAATCTAAGCGGTGAATCTAAGTGATGTGCCTAAGCGGTGAATCTAAGTGGTGAATCTAAGCGGTGAATCTAACCGATGTGCCTAAGCGGTGAATCTAAGTGGTGTGCCTAATCGGTGAGCCTAAGCGGTGAATCTAAGCGATGTGTCTAAGCGGTGAATCTAAGCGATGTGCCTGAGCGGTGAATCTAAGCGATGTGTCTAAGCGGTGAATCTAAGCGATGTGCCTAAGCGGTGAATCTAAACAATGTGCCTAAGCGGTGAATCTAAGCGGTGAATCTAAGCGGTGAATCTAAGAGGTGAATCTAAGTGGTGTGCCTAAGAGGTGAATCTAAGCGGTGAATCTAAGAGGTGAATCTAAGTGGTGTGCCTAAGAGGTGAATCTAAGCGGTGAATCTAAGAGGTGAATCTAAGTGGTGTGCCTAAGCGGTAAATCTAAGCGGTGAATCTAAGCGATGTGCCTGAGCGGTGAATCTAAGCGGTGTGTTAAGCGGGGAATCTAAGCGGTGAATCTAAGCAATGTGCCTAAGCGGTGAATCTAAGCGGTGAATCTAAGCGGTGAATCTAAGTGATGTGCCTAAGCTGTGAATCTAAGTGGTGAATCTAAGGGATGTGCCTAAGCGGTGAATCTAAATGATGTGCCTAAGCGGTGAATCTAAGCGGTGAATCTAAGTGGTGTGCCTAATCGGTGAGCCTAAGCGGTGAATCTAATCGATGTGCCTAAGCGGTAAATCTAATCGATGTGCCTAAGCGGTGAATCTAAGCAGTGTGCCTAAGCGGTGAATTTAAGCGATGTGCCTAAGCGGTGAATCTAAGCGATGAATCTAGGTGGTGAATCTAAGCGATGTGCCTAAGCGGTGAATTTAAGCGATGTGCCTAAACAGTGAATTTAAGCGATGTGCCTAAACGGTGAATTTAAGCGATGTGCCTAAGCGGTGAATCTAAGCGATGTGCCTAAGCAGTGAATTTAAGCGATGTGCCTAAACGGTGAATTTAGGCGATGTGCCTAAGCGGTGAATCTAAGCGATGTGCCTAAGCAGTGAATCTAAGCGATGTGCCTAAGAGGTTAATCTAAGCGATGTTCCTAAGCGGTGAATCTAAGCGGTGTGCCTAAGCGGTGAATCTAAGCGATTAATCTAAGCGATGTGCCTAAGCAGTGAATCTAAGCGATGTGCCTAAGCGGTGAATCTAAGCGATGTGCCTAAGCGGTGAATTTAAGCAGGTAATCTAAGCGGTGAATCTGAGCAGTGTGCCTAATCAGTGAATCTAAGCGATGTGTCTAAGCAGTGAATCTAAGCGGTGTGCCTAATCGGTGAATCTAAGCGATGTGTCTAAGCAGTGAATCTGAGCGATGTGTATAAGCGGTGAATCTAAGCGTTGTGCCTGAATCTAAGCGATGTGCCTGAGCGATGAATCTAAGCGGTGTGCCTGAATCTAAGCGGTGAATCTAAGCGATGTGTCTCAGCGGTTGATCTAAGCGATGTGTCTAAGCGGTGAATCTAAGCGGTGTGCCTGAATCTAAGCGGTGAATCTAAGCGATGTGTCTAAGCGGTTGATCTAAGCTATGTGTCTAAGCGGTGAATCTAAGCGGTGTGCCTAAGCGGTGAATCTAAGCGATGTGCCTAAGCGGTAAATCTAAACAATGTGCCTGACCGGTGAATCTAAGCGGTGTGCCTAAGCGGTGAATCTAAGCGATGTGCCTAATCAGTGAATCTAAGCGATGTGTGTAAGCGGTGAATCTAAGCGGTGAATCTAAGCGGTGTGCCTAAGCGGTGAATCTAAGCGGTGTGTTAAGCGGGGAATCTAAGCGGTGAATCTAAGCAATGTGCCTAAGCGGTGAATCTAAGCGGTGAATCTAAGCGGTGAATCTAAGTGATGTGCCTAAGCTGTGAATCTAAGTGGTGAATCTAAGCGATGTGCCTAAGCGGTGAATCTAAGTGGTGAATCTAAGTGGTGAATCTAAGTGGTGTGCCTAATCGGTGAGCCTAAGCGGTGAATCTAATCGATGTGCCTAAGCGGTGAATCTAAGCAGTGTGCCTAAGCGGTGAATTTAAGCGATGTGCCTAAGCGGTGAATCTAAGCGATGAATCTAGGTGGTGAATCTAAGAGATGTGCCTAAGCGGTGAATTTAAGCGATGAATCTAAGCGATGTGTCTAAGCGGTTGATCTAAGCGATGTGTCTAAGCGGTGAATCTAAGCGGTGTGCCTAAGCGGTGAATCTAAGCGATGTGCCTAAGCGGTAAATCTAAACAATGTGCCTGACCGGTGAATCTAAGCGGTGTGCCTAAGCGGTGAATCTAAGCGTTGTGTCTAAGCGGTGAATCTAAGCGGTGAATCTAAGCGGTGTGCCTAAGCGGTGAATCTAAGCGATGAATCTAGGTGGTGAATCTAAGAGATGTGCCTAAGCGGTGAATTTAAGCGATGTGCCTAAACAGTGAATTTAAGCGATGTGCCTAAACGGTGAATTTAAGCGATGTGCCTAAGCAGTGAATTTAAGCGATGTGCCTAAGAGGTTAATCTAAGCGATGTTCCTAAGCGGTGAATCTAAGCGGTGTGCCTAAGCGGTGAATCTAAGCGATGAATCTAAGCGATGTGCCTAAGCAGTGAATCTAAGCGATGTGCCTAAGCGGTGAATCTAAGCGATGTGCCTAAGCGGTGAATTTAAGCGGTTAATCTAAGCAGTGAATCTGAGCAGTGTGCCTAATCAGTGAATCTAAGCGATGTGTCTAAGCAGTGAATCTAAGCGGTGTGCCTAAACGGTGAATTGAAGCGATGTGCCTAAGCGGTGAATCTAAGCGATGTGCCTAAGCAGTGAATTTAAGCGATGTGCCTAAACGGTGAATTTAGGCGATGTGCCTAAGCGGTGAATCTAAGCGATGTGCCTAAGCAGTGAATCTAAGCGATGTGCCTAAGAGGTTAATCTAAGCGATGTTCCTAAGCGGTGAATCTAAGCGGTGTGCCTAAGCGGTGAATCTAAGCGATTAATCTAAGCGATGTGCCTAAGCAGTGAATCTAAGCGATGTGCCTAAGCGGTGAATCTAAGCGATGTGCCTAAGCGGTGAATTTAAGCAGGTAATCTAAGCGGTGAATCTGAGCAGTGTGCCTAATCAGTGAATCTAAGCGATGTGTCTAAGCAGTGAATCTAAGCGGTGTGCCTAATCGGTGAATCTAAGCGATGTGTCTAAGCAGTGAATCTGAGCGATGTGTATAAGCGGTGAATCTAAGCGTTGTGCCTGAATCTAAGCGATGTGCCTGAGCGATGAATCTAAGCGGTGTGCCTGAATCTAAGCGGTGAATCTAAGCGATGTGTCTCAGCGGTTGATCTAAGCGATGTGTCTAAGCGGTGAATCTAAGCGGTGTGCCTGAATCTAAGCGGTGAATCTAAGCGATGTGTCTAAGCGGTTGACCTAAGCTATGTGTCTAAGCGGTGAATCTAAGCGGTGTGCCTAAGCGGTGAATCTAAGCGATGTGCCTAAGCGGTAAATCTAAACAATGTGCCTGACCGGTGAATCTAAGCGGTGTGCCTAAGCGGTGAATCTAAGCGATGTGCCTAATCAGTGAATCTAAGCGATGTGTGTAAGCGGTGAATCTAAGCGGTGAATCTAAGCGGTGTGCCTAAGCGGTGAATCTAAGCGGTGTGTTAAGCGGGGAATCTAAGCGGTGAATCTAAGCAATGTGCCTAAGCGGTGAATCTAAGCGGTGAATCTAAGCGGTGAATCTAAGTGATGTGCCTAAGCGGTGAATCTAAGTGGTGAATCTAAGTGGTGTGCCTAATCGGTGAGCCTAAGCGGTGAATCTAATCGATGTGCCTAAGCTGTGAATCTAAGTGGTGAATCTAAGCGATGTGCCTAAGCGGTGAATCTAAGTGGTGAATCTAAGTGGTGTGCCTAATCGGTGAATTTAAGCGATGTGCCTAAGCGGTGAATCTAAGCGATGAATCTAGGTGGTGAATCTAAGAGATGTGCCTAAGCGGTGAATTTAAGCGATGAATCTAAGCGATGTGTCTTAACGGTTGATCTAAGCGATGTGTCTAAGCGGTGAATCTAAGCGGTGTGCCTAAGCGGTGAATCTAAGCGATGTGCCTAAGCGGTAAATCTAAACAATGTGCCTGACCGGTGAATCTAAGCGGTGTGCCTAAGCGGTGAATCTAAGCGTTGTGTCTAAGCGGTGAATCTAAGCGGTGAATCTAAGCGGTGTGCCTAAGCGGTGAATCTAAGCGATGAATCTAGGTGGTGAATCTAAGAGATGTGCCTAAGCGGTGAATTTAAGCGATGTGCCTAAACAGTGAATTTAAGCGATGTGCCTAAACGGTGAATTTAAGCGATGTGCCTAAGCAGTGAATTTAAGCGATGTGCCTAAGAGGTTAATCTAAGCGATGTTCCTAAGCGGTGAATCTAAGCGGTGTGCCTAAGCGGTGAATCTAAGCGATGAATCTAAGCGATGTGCCTAAGCAGTGAATCTAAGCGATGTGCCTAAGCGGTGAATCTAAGCGATGTGCCTAAGCGGTGAATTTAAGCGGTTAATCTAAGCGGTGAATCTGAGCAGTGTGCCTAATCAGTGAATCTAAGCGATGTGTCTAAGCAGTGAATCTAAGCGGTGTGCCTAATCGGTGAATCTAAGCGATGTGTCTAAGCAGTGAATCTGAGCGATGTGTATAAGCGGTGAATCTAAGCGTTGTGCCTGAATCTAAGCGATGTGCCTGAGCGATGAATCTAAGCGGTGTGCCTGAATCTAAGCGGTGAATCTAAGCGATGTGTCTAAGCGGTTGATCTAAGCGATGTGTCTAAGCGGTGAATCTAAGCGGTGTGCCTGAATCTAAGCGGTGAATCTAAGCGATGTGTCTAAGCGGTTGATCTAAGCGTTGTGTCTAAGCGGTGAATCTAAGCGGTGTGCCTAATCGGTGAATCTAAGCGATGTGCCTAATCGGTGAATCTAAGCGATGTGTCTAAGCGGTGAGTCTAAGCGATGTGTCTAAGCGGTGAATCTAAGCGATGTGTCTAAGCGGTGAATCTAAGCGATGTGTCTAAGCGGTGAATCTAAGCGATGTGTCTAAGCGGTGAATCTAAGCGATGTGCCTAAGCGGTGAATCTAAACAATGTGCCTAAGCGGTGAATCTAAGCGGTGTGCCTAAGCGGTGAATCTAAACGATGTGCCTAAGCGGTGAATTTGAGCGATGTGCCTAGGCGGTGAATCTAAGCGATGTGCCTGAGCGGTGAATCTAAGCGATGTGCCTAAGCGGTGAATTTAAGCGATGTGCCTAAGCGGTGAATCTAAGCGATGTGCCTAAGCGGTGAATCTAAGCGGTGTGCCTAAGCGGTAAATCTAAACAATGTGCCTAAGCGGTGAATCTAAGCGGTGAATCTAAACAATGTGCCTAAGCGGTGAATCTAAGTGATGTGCCTGAGCGGTGAATTCAAGCGATGTGCCTAAGCGGTGAATTTAAGCGATGTGCCTAAGCGGTGAATCTAAGCGAAGTGCCTAAGCGGTGAATTTAAGCGATGTGCCTAAGCGGTGAATTTAAGCTATGTGCCTAAGCGGTGAATCTAAGCGATGTGCCTAAGCGGTGAATCTAAGCGATGTGCCTAAGCGGTGAATTTAAGCGATGTGCCTAAGCGGTGAATCTAAGCGATGTGCCTAAGCGGTGAATCTAAGCGATGTGCCTAAGCGGTGAATTTAAGCGATGTGCCTAAACGGTGAATCTAAGCGATGTGCCTAAGCGGTGAATATAAGCGATGTGCCTAAGCGGTGAATCTAAGCGATGTGCCTAAGCAGTGTGCCTAAGCGGTGAATCTAAGCGATGTGCCTAAGCGATGAATCTAAGCAGTGTGCCTAAGCGATGAATCTAAGCGGTGTGCCTAAACGGTGAATCTAAGCGGTGTGCCTAAGCGGTAAATCTAAGCGATGTGCCTAAGCGGTGAATCTAAGCGGTGTGCCTAAGCGGTAAATCTAAGCGATGTGCCTAAGCGGTGAATCTAAGCGATGTGCCTAAGCGGTGAATCTAAACGATGTGCCTAAGCGGTGAATCTAAGCGATGTGCCTAAGCGGTGAATCTAAGCGGTGAATCTAAGCGGTGAATCTAAGCGGTGAATCTAAGTGGTGTGCCTAAGCGGTAAATCTAAGCGGTGAATCTAAGTGATGTGCCTAAGCGGTGAATCTAAGCGGAGAATCTAAGCGATGTGCCTAAGCGGTGAATCTAAGCGGTGAATCTAAGCGGTGAATCTAAGCGATGTGCCTAAGCGGTGAATCTAAGCGATGTGCCTAAGCGGTGAATCTAAGCGATGTGCCTAAGCGGTGAATCTAAGCGGTGAATCTAAGTGGTGTGCCTAAGCGGTGAATCTAAGCGGTGAATCTAAGCGATGTGCCGATGCGGTGAATCTAAGCGATGTGCCTAAGCGGTGAATCTAAGCGATGTGCCTAAGCGGTGAACCTAAGCGATGTGCCTAAGCGGTGAATCTAAGCGATGTGCCTAAGCGGTAAATCTAAGCGATGTGCCTAAGCGGTGAATCTAAGCGGTGAATCTAAGCGATGTGCCTAAGCGGTGAATCTAAATGATGTGCCTAAGCGGTGAATCTAAGTGGTGAATCTAAGCGGTAAATCTAATCGATGTGCCTAAGCGGTGAATCTAAGCGATGTGCCTAAGCGGTGAATCTAAGCAGTGTGCCTAAGCGGTGAATCTAAGCGGTGTGCCTAAACGGTGAGTCTAAGCGATGTGCCTAAGCGGTGAATCTAAGCGGTGAATCTAAGCGATGTGCCTAAGCGGTGAATCTAAATGATGTGCCTAAGCGGTGAATCTAAGTGGTGAATCTAAGCGGTAAATCTAATCGATGTGCCTAAGCGGTGAATCTAAGCGATGTGCCTAAGCGATGAATCTAAGCAGTGTGCCTAAGCGGTGAATCTAAGCGGTGTGCCTAAACGGTGAGTCTAAGCGATGTGCCTAAGCGGTGAATCTAAGCGATGTGCCTAAGCGGTGAATCTAAGCGGTGTGCCTAAGCGGTGAATCTAAGCGATGTGTGTAAGCGGTGAATCTAAGCGTTGTGTCTAAGCGGTGAATCTAAGCGATGTGCCTAATCGGTGAATCTAAGCGTTGTGTCTAAGCGGTGAATCTAAGCGGTGTGCCTAATCGGTGAATCTAAGCGATGTGCCTAATCGGTGAATCTAAGCGATGTGTGTAAGCGGTGAGTCTAAGCGATGTGTCTAAGCGGTGAATCTAAGCGATGTGTCTAAGCGGTGAATCTAAGCGATGTGTCTAAGCGGTGAATC
This sequence comes from Trichomycterus rosablanca, assembly GCF_030014385.1. Lineage (NCBI taxonomy): Eukaryota > Metazoa > Chordata > Actinopteri > Siluriformes > Trichomycteridae > Trichomycterus > Trichomycterus rosablanca. The sequence continues at coordinate 1,248,268 of NW_026946943.1, read as the reverse complement.
TAAGCGATGTGTCTAAGCGGTGAATCTAAGCGATGTGCCTGAGCGGTGAATCTAAGCGATGTGTCTAAGCGGTGAATCTAAGCGATGTGTCTAAGCGGTGAATCTAAACAATGTGCCTAAGCGGTGAATCTAAGCGGTGTGCCTAAGCGGTAAATCTAAACGATGTGCCTAAGCGGTGAATTTGAGCGATGTGCCTAGGCGGTGAATCTAAGCGATGTGCCTGAGCGGTGAATCTAAGCGATGTGCCTAAGCGGTGAATTTAAGCGATGTGCCTAAGCGGTGAATCTAAGCGATGTGCCTAAGCGGTGAATATAAGCGGTGTGCCTAAGCGGTAAATCTAAACAATGTGCCTAAGCGGTGAATCTAAGTGGTGAATCTAAACAATGTGCCTAAGCGGTGAATCTAAGTGATGTGCCTGAGCGGTGAATTCAAGCGATGTGCCTAAGCGGTGAATCTAAGCGAAGTGCCTAAGCGGTGAATTTAAGCGATGTGCCTAAGCGGTGAATTTAAGCTATGTGCCTAAGCGGTGAATCTAAGTGATGTGCCTAAGCGATGTGCCTAAGCGGTGAATCTAAGCGGTGAATCTAAGCGATGTGCCTAAGCGGTGAATCTAAGCGGTGAATCTAAGTGGTGTGCCTAAGCGGTGAATCTAAGCGGTGAATCTAAGCGATGTGCCTAAGCGGTGAATCTAAGCGATGTGCCTAAGCGGTGAACCTAAGCGATGTGCCTAAGCGGTGAACCTAAGCGATGTGCCTAAGCGGTGAATCTAAGCGATGTGCCTAAGCGGTGAATCTAAGCGATGTGCCTAAGCGGTGAATCTAAGCGGTGAATCTTAGCGATGTGCCTAAGCGGTGAATCTAAATGATGTGCCTAAGCGGTGAATCTAAGTGGTGAATCTAAGCGGTAAATCTAATCGATGTGCCTAAGCGGTGAATCTAAGCGATGTGCCTAAGCGGTGAATCTAAGCAGTGTGCCTAAGCGGTGAATCTAAGCGATGTGCCTAAGCGATGAATCTAAGCAGTGTGCCTAAGCGGTGAATCTAAGCGGTGTGCCTAAACGGTGAATCTAAGCGATGTGCCTAAGCGGTGAATCTAAGCGATGTGCCTAAGCGGTGAATCTAAGCGGTGTGCCTAAGCGGTGAATCTAAGCGATGTGCCTAAGCGGTGAATTTTAGCGATGTGCCTAAGCGGTGAATCTAAGCGTTGTGTCTAAGCGGTGAATCTAAGCGGTGTGCCTAATCGGTGAATCTAAGCGATGTGCCTAATCGGTGAATCTAAGCGATGTGTGTAAGCGGTGAATCTAAGCGTTGTGTCTAAGCGGTGAATCTAAGCGATGTGCCTAATCGGTGAATCTAAGCGTTGTGTCTAAGCGGTGAATCTAAGCGGTGTGCCTAATCGGTGAATCTAAGCGATGTGCCTAATCGGTGAATCTAAGCGATGTGTCTAAGCGGTGAGTCTAAGCGATGTGTCTAAGCGGTGAATCTAAGCGATGTGTCTAAGCGGTGAATCTAAGCGATGTGTCTAAGCGGTGAATCTAAGCGATGTGTCTAAGCGGTGAATCTAAGCGATGTGCCTGAGCAGTGAATCTAAGCGATGTGTCTAAGCGGTGAGTCTAAGCGATGTGTCTAAGCGGTGAATTTGAGCGATGTGCCTAGGCGGTGAATCTAAGCGATGTGCCTGAGCGGTGAATCTAAGCGATGTGCCTAAGCGGTGAATTTAAGCGATGTGCCTAAGCGGTGAATCTAAGCGATGTGCATAAGCGGTGAATCTAAGCGGTGTGCCTAAGCGGTAAATCTAAACAATGTGCCTAAGCGGTGAATCTAAGCGGTGAATCTAAACGATGTGCCTAAGCGGTGAATCTAAGCGATGTGCCTAATCGGTGAATCTAAGCGATGTGTGTAAGCGGTGAATCTAAGCGTTGTGTCTAAGCGGTGAATCTAAGCGATGTGCCTAAGCGGTGAATCTAAATGATGTGCCTAAGCGGTGAATCTAAGTGGTGAATCTAAGCGGTAAATCTAATCGATGTGCCTAAGCGGTGAATCTAAGCGATGTGCCTAAGCGGTGAATCTAAGCAGTGTGCCTAAGCGGTGAATCTAAGCGATGTGCCTAAGCGATGAATCTAAGCAGTGTGCCTAAGCGGTGAATCTAAGCGGTGTGCCTAAACGGTGAATCTAAGCGATGTGCCTAAGCGGTGAATCTAAGCGATGTGCCTAAGCGGTGAATCTAAGCGGTGTGCCTAAGCGGTGAATCTAAGCGATGTGCCTAAGCGGTGAATTTTAGCGATGTGCCTAAGCGGTGAATCTAAGCGTTGTGTCTAAGCGGTGAATCTAAGCGGTGTGCCTAATCGGTGAATCTAAGCGATGTGCCTAATCGGTGAATCTAAGCGATGTGTGTAAGCGGTGAATCTAAGCGTTGTGTCTAAGCGGTGAATCTAAGCGATGTGCCTAATCGGTGAATCTAAGCGTTGTGTCTAAGCGGTGAATCTAAGCGGTGTGCCTAATCGGTGAATCTAAGCGATGTGCCTAATCGGTGAATCTAAGCGATGTGTCTAAGCGGTGAGTCTAAGCGATGTGTCTAAGCGGTGAATCTAAGCGATGTGTCTAAGCGGTGAATCTAAGCGATGTGTCTAAGCGGTGAATCTAAGCGATGTGTCTAAGCGGTGAATCTAAGCGATGTGCCTGAGCAGTGAATCTAAGCGATGTGTCTAAGCGGTGAGTCTAAGCGATGTGTCTAAGCGGTGAATTTGAGCGATGTGCCTAGGCGGTGAATCTAAGCGATGTGCCTGAGCGGTGAATCTAAGCGATGTGCCTAAGCGGTGAATTTAAGCGATGTGCCTAAGCGGTGAATCTAAGCGATGTGCATAAGCGGTGAATCTAAGCGGTGTGCCTAAGCGGTAAATCTAAACAATGTGCCTAAGCGGTGAATCTAAGCGGTGAATCTAAACGATGTGCCTAAGCGGTGAATCTAAGTGATGTGCCTGAGCGGTAAATTCAAGCGATGTGCCTAAGCGGTGAATTTAAGCGATGTGCCTAAGCGGTGAATCTAAGCGAAGTGCCTAAGCGGTGAATCTAAGCGATGTGCCTAAGCGGTGAATTTAAGCGGTTAATCTAAGCGGTGAATCTGAGCAGTGTGCCTAATCAGTGAATCTAAGCGATGTGTCTAAGCAGTGAATCTAAGCGGTGTGCCTAATCGGTGAATCTAAGCGATGTGTCTAAGCAGTGAATCTGAGCGATGTGTATAAGCGGTGAATCTAAGCGTTGTGCCTGAATCTAAGCGATGTGCCTGAGCGATGAATCTAAGCGGTGTGCCTGAATCTAAGCGGTGAATCTAAGCGATGTGTCTAAGCGGTTGATCTAAGCGATGTGTCTAAGCGGTGAATCTAAGCGGTGTGCCTGAATCTAAGCGGTGAATCTAAGCGATGTGTCTAAGCGGTTGATCTAAGCGTTGTGTCTAAGCGGTGAATCTAAGCGGTGTGCCTAATCGGTGAATCTAAGCGATGTGCCTAATCGGTGAATCTAAGCGATGTGTCTAAGCGGTGAGTCTAAGCGATGTGTCTAAGCGGTGAATCTAAGCGATGTGTCTAAGCGGTGAATCTAAGCGATGTGTCTAAGCGGTGAATCTAAGCGATGTGTCTAAGCGGTGAATCTAAGCGATGTGCCTAAGCGGTGAATCTAAACAATGTGCCTAAGCGGTGAATCTAAGCGGTGTGCCTAAGCGGTGAATCTAAACGATGTGCCTAAGCGGTGAATTTGAGCGATGTGCCTAGGCGGTGAATCTAAGCGATGTGCCTGAGCGGTGAATCTAAGCGATGAGCCTAAGCGGTGAATTTAAGCGATGTGCCTAAGCGGTGAATCTAAGCGATGTGCCTAAGCGGTGAATCTAAGCGGTGTGCCTAAGCGGTAAATCTAAACAATGTGCCTAAGCGGTGAATCTAAGCGGTGAATCTAAACAATGTGCCTAAGCGGTGAATCTAAGTGATGTGCCTGAGCGGTGAATTCAAGCGATGTGCCTAAGCGGTGAATTTAAGCGATGTGCCTAAGCGGTGAATCTAAGCGAAGTGCCTAAGCGGTGAATTTAAGCGATGTGCCTAAGCGGTGAATTTAAGCTATGTGCCTAAGCGGTGAATCTAAGCGATGTGCCTAAGCGGTGAATCTAAGCGATGTGCCTAAGCGGTGAATTTAAGCGATGTGCCTAAGCGGTGAATCTAAGCGATGTGCCTAAGCGGTGAATCTAAGCGATGTGCCTAAGCGGTGAATTTAAGCGATGTGCCTAAACGGTGAATCTAAGCGATGTGCCTAAGCGGTGAATATAAGCGATGTGCCTAAGCGGTGAATCTAAGCGATGTGCCTAAGCAGTGTGCCTAAGCGGTGAATCTAAGCGATGTGCCTAAGCGATGAATCTAAGCAGTGTGCCTAAGCGATGAATCTAAGCGGTGTGCCTAAACGGTGAATCTAAGCGGTGTGCCTAAGCGGTAAATCTAAGCGATGTGCCTAAGCGGTGAATCTAAGCGGTGTGCCTAAGCGGTAAATCTAAGCGATGTGCCTAAGCGGTGAATCTAAGCGATGTGCCTAAGCGGTGAATCTAAACGATGTGCCTAAGCGGTGAATCTAAGCGATGTGCCTAAGCGGTGAATCTAAGCGGTGAATCTAAGCGGTGAATCTAAGCGGTGAATCTAAGTGGTGTGCCTAAGCGGTAAATCTAAGCGGTGAATCTAAGTGATGTGCCTAAGCGGTGAATCTAAGCGGAGAATCTAAGCGATGTGCCTAAGCGGTGAATCTAAGCGGTGAATCTAAGCGGTGAATCTAAGCGATGTGCCTAAGCGGTGAATCTAAGCGATGTGCCTAAGCGGTGAATCTAAGCGATGTGCCTAAGCGGTGAATCTAAGCGGTGAATCTAAGTGGTGTGCCTAAGCGGTGAATCTAAGCGGTGAATCTAAGCGATGTGCCGATGCGGTGAATCTAAGCGATGTGCCTAAGCGGTGAATCTAAGCGATGTGCCTAAGCGGTGAACCTAAGCGATGTGCCTAAGCGGTGAATCTAAGCGATGTGCCTAAGCGGTAAATCTAAGCGATGTGCCTAAGCGGTGAATCTAAGCGGTGAATCTAAGCGATGTGCCTAAGCGGTGAATCTAAATGATGTGCCTAAGCGGTGAATCTAAGTGGTGAATCTAAGCGGTAAATCTAATCGATGTGCCTAAGCGGTGAATCTAAGCGATGTGCCTAAGCGGTGAATCTAAGCAGTGTGCCTAAGCGGTGAATCTAAGCGGTGTGCCTAAACGGTGAGTCTAAGCGATGTGCCTAAGCGGTGAATCTAAGCGGTGAATCTAAGCGATGTGCCTAAGCGGTGAATCTAAATGATGTGCCTAAGCGGTGAATCTAAGTGGTGAATCTAAGCGGTAAATCTAATCGATGTGCCTAAGCGGTGAATCTAAGCGATGTGCCTAAGCGATGAATCTAAGCAGTGTGCCTAAGCGGTGAATCTAAGCGGTGTGCCTAAACGGTGAGTCTAAGCGATGTGCCTAAGCGGTGAATCTAAGCGATGTGCCTAAGCGGTGAATCTAAGCGGTGTGCCTAAGCGGTGAATCTAAGCGATGTGTGTAAGCGGTGAATCTAAGCGTTGTGTCTAAGCGGTGAATCTAAGCGATGTGCCTAATCGGTGAATCTAAGCGTTGTGTCTAAGCGGTGAATCTAAGCGGTGTGCCTAATCGGTGAATCTAAGCGATGTGCCTAATCGGTGAATCTAAGCGATGTGTGTAAGCGGTGAGTCTAAGCGATGTGTCTAAGCGGTGAATCTAAGCGATGTGTCTAAGCGGTGAATCTAAGCGATGTGTCTAAGCGGTGAATCTAAGCGATGTGTCTAAGCGGTGAATCTAAGCGATGTGCCTGAGCGGTGAATCTAAGCGATGTGTCTAAGCGGTGAATCTAAGCGATGTGTCTAAGCGGTGAATCTAAACAATGTGCCTAAGCGGTGAATCTAAGCGGTGTGCCTAAGCGGTAAATCTAAACGATGTGCCTAAGCGGTGAATTTGAGCGATGTGCCTAGGCGGTGAATCTAAGCGATGTGCCTGAGCGGTGAATCTAAGCGATGTGCCTAAGCGGTGAATTTAAGCGATGTGCCTAAGCGGTGAATCTAAGCGATGTGCCTAAGCGGTGAATATAAGCGGTGTGCCTAAGCGGTAAATCTAAACAATGTGCCTAAGCGGTGAATCTAAGTGGTGAATCTAAACAATGTGCCTAAGCGGTGAATCTAAGTGATGTGCCTGAGCGGTGAATTCAAGCGATGTGCCTAAGCGGTGAATCTAAGCGAAGTGCCTAAGCGGTGAATTTAAGCGATGTGCCTAAGCGGTGAATTTAAGCTATGTGCCTAAGCGGTGAATCTAAGTGATGTGCCTAAGCGATGTGCCTAAGCGGTGAATCTAAGCGGTGAATCTAAGCGATGTGCCTAAGCGGTGAATCTAAGCGGTGAATCTAAGTGGTGTGCCTAAGCGGTGAATCTAAGCGGTGAATCTAAGCGATGTGCCTAAGCGGTGAATCTAAGCGATGTGCCTAAGCGGTGAACCTAAGCGATGTGCCTAAGCGGTGAACCTAAGCGATGTGCCTAAGCGGTGAATCTAAGCGATGTGCCTAAGCGGTGAATCTAAGCGATGTGCCTAAGCGGTGAATCTAAGCGGTGAATCTTAGCGATGTGCCTAAGCGGTGAATCTAAATGATGTGCCTAAGCGGTGAATCTAAGTGGTGAATCTAAGCGGTAAATCTAATCGATGTGCCTAAGCGGTGAATCTAAGCGATGTGCCTAAGCGGTGAATCTAAGCAGTGTGCCTAAGCGGTGAATCTAAGCGATGTGCCTAAGCGATGAATCTAAGCAGTGTGCCTAAGCGGTGAATCTAAGCGGTGTGCCTAAACGGTGAATCTAAGCGATGTGCCTAAGCGGTGAATCTAAGCGATGTGCCTAAGCGGTGAATCTAAGCGGTGTGCCTAAGCGGTGAATCTAAGCGATGTGCCTAAGCGGTGAATTTTAGCGATGTGCCTAAGCGGTGAATCTAAGCGTTGTGTCTAAGCGGTGAATCTAAGCGGTGTGCCTAATCGGTGAATCTAAGCGATGTGCCTAATCGGTGAATCTAAGCGATGTGTGTAAGCGGTGAATCTAAGCGTTGTGTCTAAGCGGTGAATCTAAGCGATGTGCCTAATCGGTGAATCTAAGCGTTGTGTCTAAGCGGTGAATCTAAGCGGTGTGCCTAATCGGTGAATCTAAGCGATGTGCCTAATCGGTGAATCTAAGCGATGTGTCTAAGCGGTGAGTCTAAGCGATGTGTCTAAGCGGTGAATCTAAGCGATGTGTCTAAGCGGTGAATCTAAGCGATGTGTCTAAGCGGTGAATCTAAGCGATGTGTCTAAGCGGTGAATCTAAGCGATGTGCCTGAGCAGTGAATCTAAGCGATGTGTCTAAGCGGTGAGTCTAAGCGATGTGTCTAAGCGGTGAATTTGAGCGATGTGCCTAGGCGGTGAATCTAAGCGATGTGCCTGAGCGGTGAATCTAAGCGATGTGCCTAAGCGGTGAATTTAAGCGATGTGCCTAAGCGGTGAATCTAAGCGATGTGCATAAGCGGTGAATCTAAGCGGTGTGCCTAAGCGGTAAATCTAAACAATGTGCCTAAGCGGTGAATCTAAGCGGTGAATCTAAACGATGTGCCTAAGCGGTGAATCTAAGCGATGTGCCTAATCGGTGAATCTAAGCGATGTGTGTAAGCGGTGAATCTAAGCGTTGTGTCTAAGCGGTGAATCTAAGCGATGTGCCTAAGCGGTGAATCTAAATGATGTGCCTAAGCGGTGAATCTAAGTGGTGAATCTAAGCGGTAAATCTAATCGATGTGCCTAAGCGGTGAATCTAAGCGATGTGCCTAAGCGGTGAATCTAAGCAGTGTGCCTAAGCGGTGAATCTAAGCGATGTGCCTAAGCGATGAATCTAAGCAGTGTGCCTAAGCGGTGAATCTAAGCGGTGTGCCTAAACGGTGAATCTAAGCGATGTGCCTAAGCGGTGAATCTAAGCGATGTGCCTAAGCGGTGAATCTAAGCGGTGTGCCTAAGCGGTGAATCTAAGCGATGTGCCTAAGCGGTGAATTTTAGCGATGTGCCTAAGCGGTGAATCTAAGCGTTGTGTCTAAGCGGTGAATCTAAGCGGTGTGCCTAATCGGTGAATCTAAGCGATGTGCCTAATCGGTGAATCTAAGCGATGTGTGTAAGCGGTGAATCTAAGCGTTGTGTCTAAGCGGTGAATCTAAGCGATGTGCCTAATCGGTGAATCTAAGCGTTGTGTCTAAGCGGTGAATCTAAGCGGTGTGCCTAATCGGTGAATCTAAGCGATGTGCCTAATCGGTGAATCTAAGCGATGTGTCTAAGCGGTGAGTCTAAGCGATGTGTCTAAGCGGTGAATCTAAGCGATGTGTCTAAGCGGTGAATCTAAGCGATGTGTCTAAGCGGTGAATCTAAGCGATGTGTCTAAGCGGTGAATCTAAGCGATGTGCCTGAGCAGTGAATCTAAGCGATGTGTCTAAGCGGTGAGTCTAAGCGATGTGTCTAAGCGGTGAATTTGAGCGATGTGCCTAGGCGGTGAATCTAAGCGATGTGCCTGAGCGGTGAATCTAAGCGATGTGCCTAAGCGGTGAATTTAAGCGATGTGCCTAAGCGGTGAATCTAAGCGATGTGCATAAGCGGTGAATCTAAGCGGTGTGCCTAAGCGGTAAATCTAAACAATGTGCCTAAGCGGTGAATCTAAGCGGTGAATCTAAACGATGTGCCTAAGCGGTGAATCTAAGTGATGTGCCTGAGCGGTAAATTCAAGCGATGTGCCTAAGCGGTGAATTTAAGCGATGTGCCTAAGCGGTGAATCTAAGCGAAGTGCCTAAGCGGTGAATTTAAGCGATTTGCCTAAGCGGTGAATTTAAGCTATGTGCCTAAGCGGTGAATCTAAGTGATGTGCCTAAGCGGTGGATCTAAGCGATGTGCCTAAGCGGTGAATCTAAGCGATGTGCCTAAGCGGTGAATATAAGCGATGTGCCTAAGCGGTGAATCTAAGCGATGTGCCTAAGCAGTGTGCCTAAGCGGTGAATCTAAGCGATGTGCCTAAGCGATGAATCTAAGCAGTGTGCCTAAGCGGTGAATCTAAGCGGTGTGCCTAAACGGTGAATCTAAGCGATGTGCCTAAGCGGTGAATCTAAGCGATGTGCCTAAGCGGTGAATCTAAGCGATGTGCCTAAGCGGTGAATCTAAGCGGTGAATCTAATCGGTGAATCTAAGAGGTGAATCTAAGTGGTGTGCCTAAGAGGTGAATCTAAGCGGTGAATCTAAGCGGTGAATCTAAGTGGTGTGCCTAAGCGGTAAATCTAAGCGGTGAATCTAAGTGATGTGCCTAAGCGGTGAATCTAAGCGGAGAATCTAAGCGATGTGCCTAAGCGGTGAATCTAAGCGGTGAATCTAAGCGATGTGCCTAAGCGGTGAATCTAAGCGATGTGCCTAAGCGGTGAATCTAAGCGATGTGCCTAAGCGGTGAATCTAAGCGGTGAATCTAAGTGGTGTGCCTAAGCGGTGAATCTAAGCGGTGAATCTAAGCGATGTGCCGAAGCGGTGAATCTAAGCGATGTGCCTAAGCGGTGAATCTAAGCGATGTGCCTAAGCGGTGAACCTAAGCGATGTGCCTAAGCGGTGAATCTAAGCGATGTGCCTAAGCGGTGAATCTAAGCGATGTGCCTAAGCGGTGAATCTAAGCGGTGAATCTAAGCGGTGAATCTTGCGGTGAATCTAAGTGGTGTGCCTAAGAGGTGAATCTAAGCGGTGAATCTAAGCGATGTGCCTAAGCGGTGAATCTAAGCGGTGTGCCTAAACGGTGAATCTAAGCGATGTGCCTAAGCGGTGAATCTAAGCGATGTGCCTAAGCGGTGTGCCTAAGCGGTGAATCTAAGCGATGTGCCTAAGCGGTGAATCTTAGCGATGTGCCTAAGCGGTGAATCTAAACGATGTGCCTAAGCGGTGAATCTAAGCGATGTGCCTAAGCGGTGAATCTAAGCGGTGAATCTAAGCGGTGAATCTAAGCGGTGAATCTAAGTGGTGTGCCTAAGAGGTGAATCTAAGCGGTGAATCTAAGCGGTGTGCCTAAGCGGTAAATCTAAGCGGTGAATCTAAGTGATGTGCCTAAGCGGTGAATCTAAGCGGTAAATCTAAGTGGTGTGCCTAAGCGGTGAATCTAAGCGGTGAATCTAAGCGGTGAATCTAAGTGGTGTGCCTAAGCGGTGAATCTAAGCGGTGAATCTAAGCGATGTGCCTAAGCGGTGAATCTAAGCGATGTGTCTAAGCGGTGAATCTAAGCGATGTGCCTAAGCGGTGAACCTAAGCGATGTGCCTAAGCGGTGAATCTAAGCGGTGAATCTAAGTGGTGTGCCTAAGCGGTGAATCTAAGCGGTGAATCTAAGCGATGTGCCTAAGCGGTGAATCTAAGCGATGTGCCTAAGCGGTGAATCTAAGCGATGTGCCTAAGCGGTGAACCTAAGCGATGTGCCTAAGCGGTGAATCTAAGCGATGTGCCTAAGCGGTGAATCTAAGCGATGTGCCTAAGCGGTGAATCTAAGTGATGTGCCTAAGCGGTGAATCTAAATGATGTGCCTAAGCGGTGAATCTAAGTGGTGAATCTAAGCGGTAAATCTAATCGATGTGCCTAAGCGGTGAATCTAAGCAGTGTGCCTAAGCGGTGAATTTAAGCGGTGTGCCTAAGCAGTGAATCTAAGCGATGTGCCTAAACGGTGAATCTAAGCGGTGTGCCTAAGCGGTGAATCTAAGCGGTGAATCTAAGCGATGTGCCTAAGCGCTAAATCTAAGCGATGAGCCTAAGCGGTGAATCTAAGCGGTGTGCCTAAACGGTGAATCTAAGCGGTGTGCCTAAGCGGTGAATCTAAGCGGTGAATCTAAGCGATGTGCCTAAGCGCTAAATCTAAGCGATGAGCCTAAGCGGTGAATCTAAGCGGTGTGCCTAAACGGTGAATCTAAGCGATGTGCCTAAGCGGTGAATCTAAGCGATGTGCCTAAGCGGTGAATCTAAGCGGTGTGCCTAAGCGGTGAATCTAAGTGATGTGCCTGAGCGGTGAATCTAAGTGATGTGCCTGAGCGGTGAATCTAAGCGATCTGCCTAAGCGGTGAATCTAAGCGATGAATCTAGGCGGTGAATCTAAGTGATGTGCCTGAGCGGTGAATTCAAGCGATGTGCCTAAGCGGTGAATCTAAGCGATGTGCCTGAGCGGTGAATCTAAGCGGTGTGCCTTAGCGATGTGCCTAAGCGGTGAATCTGAGCGATGTGCCTAAGCGGTGAATCTAAGCGATGTGCCTAAGCGGTGACTCTAAGCGATGTGCCTAAGCGTTGAATCTAAACGGTGAATCTAAGCGTTGTGCCTAAGCGGTGAATCTAAGCGATGTGCCTAAGCGGTGAATCTAAGCGATGTGCCAAAGCGGTGAATCTAAGCGATGTGTAAAGCGGGGAATCTAAGCGGTGATTCTAAGCGGTGTGCCTAAGCGGTGAATCTAAGCGGTGAATCTAAGTGGTGTGCCTTAGCGGTGAATCTAAGCGATGTGCCTTAGCGGTGATTCTAAGCGGTGAATCTAAGCGATGTGCCTGAGCGGTGAATCTAAGCGGTGTGTTAAGCGGGGAATCTAAGCGGTGAATCTAAGCAATGTGCCGAAGCGGTGAATCTAAGTGGTGAATCTAAGCGATTAATCTAAGCGGTGAATCTAAGTGATGTGCCTAAGCGGTGAATCTAAGTGGTGAATCTAAGCGGTGAATCTAAGCGGTGAATCTAAGTGATGTGCCTAAGCGGTGAATCTAAGCGGTGAATCTAAGCGATGTGCCTAAGCGGTGAATCTAAGCAGTGAATCTAAGCGGTGAATCTAAGTGGTGTGCCTAAGCGGTGAATCTAAGCGGTGAATCTAAGCGATGTGCCTAAGCGGTGAATCTAAGCGATGTGCCTAAGCGGTGAATCTAAGCGATGTGCCTAAGCGGTGAATCTAAGCGATGTGCCTAAGCGGTGAATCTAAGCGATGTGCCTAAGAGGTGAATCTAAGCGGTGAATCTAAGCGGTGAATCTAAATGGTGTGCCTAAGCGGTGAATCTAAGCGGTGAATCAAAGCGATGTGCCTAAGCGGTGAATCTAAGCGATGTGCCTAAGCGGTGAATCTAAGTGATGTGCCTAAGCGGTGAATCTAAGCGATGTGCCTAAGCGGTGAATCTAAGCGATGAATCTAGGTGGTGAATCTAAGCGATGTGCCTAAGCGGTGAATTTAAGCGATGTGCCTAAACAGTGAATTTAAGCGATGTGCCTAAACGGTGAATTTAAGCGATGTGCCTAAGCGGTGAATCTAAGCGATGTGCCTAAGCAGTGAATTTAAGCGATGTGCCTAAACGGTGAATTTAGGCGATGTGCCTAAGCGGTGAATCTAAGCGATGTGCCTAAGCAGTGAATCTAAGCGATGTGCCTAAGAGGTTAATCTAAGCGATGTTCCTAAGCGGTGAATCTAAGCGGTGTGCCTAAGCGGTGAATCTAAGCGATTAATCTAAGCGATGTGCCTAAGCAGTGAATCTAAGCGATGTGCCTAAGCGGTGAATCTAAGCGATGTGCCTAAGCGGTGAATCTAAGCGATGTGCCTAAGCGGTGAATCTAAGCGGTGAATCTAAGCGGTGAATCTTGCGGTGAATCTAAGTGGTGTGCCTAAGAGGTGAATCTAAGCGGTGAATCTAAGCGATGTGCCTAAGCGGTGAATCTAAGCGGTGTGCCTAAACGGTGAATCTAAGCGATGTGCCTAAGCGGTGAATCTAAGCGATGTGCCTAAGCGGTGTGCCTAAGCGGTGAATCTAAGCGATGTGCCTAAGCGGTGAATCTTAGCGATGTGCCTAAGCGGTGAATCTAAACGATGTGCCTAAGCGGTGAATCTAAGCGATGTGCCTAAGCGGTGAATCTAAGCGGTGAATCTAAGCGGTGAATCTAAGCGGTGAATCTAAGTGGTGTGCCTAAGAGGTGAATCTAAGCGGTGAATCTAAGCGGTGTGCCTAAGCGGTAAATCTAAGCGGTGAATCTAAGTGATGTGCCTAAGCGGTGAATCTAAGCGGTAAATCTAAGTGGTGTGCCTAAGCGGTGAATCTAAGCGGTGAATCTAAGCGGTGAATCTAAGTGGTGTGCCTAAGCGGTGAATCTAAGCGGTGAATCTAAGCGATGTGCCTAAGCGGTGAATCTAAGCGATGTGTCTAAGCGGTGAATCTAAGCGATGTGCCTAAGCGGTGAACCTAAGTGATGTGCCTAAGCGGTGAATCTAAGCGGTGAATCTAAGTGGTGTGCCTAAGCGGTGAATCTAAGCGGTGAATCTAAGCGATGTGCCTAAGCGGTGAATCTAAGCGATGTGCCTAAGCGGTGAATCTAAGCGATGTGCCTAAGCGGTGAACCTAAGCGATGTGCCTAAGCGGTGAATCTAAGCGATGTGCCTAAGCGGTGAATCTAAGCGATGTGCCTAAGCGGTGAATCTAAGTGATGTGCCTAAGCGGTGAATCTAAATGATGTGCCTAAGCGGTGAATCTAAGTGGTGAATCTAAGCGGTAAATCTAATCGATGTGCCTAAGCGGTGAATCTAAGCAGTGTGCCTAAGCGGTGAATTTAAGCGGTGTGCCTAAGCAGTGAATCTAAGCGATGTGCCTAAACGGTGAATCTAAGCGGTGTGCCTAAGCGGTGAATCTAAGCGGTGAATCTAAGCGATGTGCCTAAGCGCTAAATCTAAGCGATGAGCCTAAGCGGTGAATCTAAGCGGTGTGCCTAAACGGTGAATCTAAGCGGTGTGCCTAAGCGGTGAATCTAAGCGGTGAATCTAAGCGATGTGCCTAAGCGCTAAATCTAAGCGATGAGCCTAAGCGGTGAATCTAAGCGGTGTGCCTAAACGGTGAATCTAAGCGATGTGCCTAAGCGGTGAATCTAAGCGATGTGCCTAAGCGGTGAATCTAAGCGGTGTGCCTAAGCGGTGAATCTAAGTGATGTGCCTGAGCGGTGAATCTAAGTGATGTGCCTGAGCGGTGAATCTAAGCGATCTGCCTAAGCGGTGAATCTAAGCGATGAATCTAGGCGGTGAATCTAAGTGATGTGCCTGAGCGGTGAATTCAAGCGATATGCCTAAGCGGTGAATCTAAGCGATGTGCCTGAGCGGTGAATCTAAGCGGTGTGCCTTAGCGATGTGCCTAAGCGGTGAATCTGAGCGATGTGCCTAAGCGGTGAATCTAAGCGATGTGCCTAAGCGGTGACTCTAAGCGATGTGCCTAAGCGTTGAATCTAAACGGTGAATCTAAGCGTTGTGCCTAAGCGGTGAATCTAAGCGATGTGCCTAAGCGGTGAATCTAAGCGATGTGCCAAAGCGGTGAATCTAAGCGATGTGTAAAGCGGGGAATCTAAGCGGTGATTCTAAGCGGTGTGCCTAAGCGGTGAATCTAAGCGGTGAATCTAAGTGGTGTGCCTTAGCGGTGAATCTAAGCGATGTGCCTTAGCGGTGATTCTAAGCGGTGAATCTAAGCGATGTGCCTGAGCGGTGAATCTAAGCGGTGTGTTAAGCGGGGAATCTAAGCGGTGAATCTAAGCAATGTGCCGAAGCGGTGAATCTAAGTGGTGAATCTAAGCGATTAATCTAAGCGGTGAATCTAAGTGATGTGCCTAAGCGGTGAATCTAAGTGGTGAATCTAAGCGGTGAATCTAAGCGGTGAATCTAAGCGATGTGCCTAAGCGGTGAATCTAAGCAGTGAATCTAAGCGGTGAATCTAAGTGGTGTGCCTAAGCGGTGAATCTAAGCGGTGAATCTAAGCGATGTGCCTAAGCGGTGAATCTAAGCGATGTGCCTAAGCGGTGAATCTAAGCGATGTGCCTAAGCGGTGAATCTAAGCGATGTGCCTAAGCGGTGAATCTAAGCGATGTGCCTAAGAGGTGAATCTAAGCGGTGAATCTAAGCGGTGAATCTAAATGGTGTGCCTAAGCGGTGAATCTAAGCGGTGAATCAAAGCGATGTGCCTAAGCGGTGAATCTAAGCGATGTGCCTAAGCGGTGAATCTAAGTGATGTGCCTAAGCGGTGAATCTAAGCGATGTGCCTAAGCGGTGAATCTAAGCGATGAATCTAGGTGGTGAATCTAAGCGATGTGCCTAAGCGGTGAATTTAAGCGATGTGCCTAAACAGTGAATTTAAGCGATGTGCCTAAACGGTGAATTTAAGCGATGTGCCTAAGCGGTGAATCTAAGCGATGTGCCTAAGCAGTGAATTTAAGCGATGTGCCTAAACGGTGAATTTAGGCGATGTGCCTAAGCGGTGAATCTAAGCGATGTGCCTAAGCAGTGAATCTAAGCGATGTGCCTAAGAGGTTAATCTAAGCGATGTTCCTAAGCGGTGAATCTAAGCGGTGTGCCTAAGCGGTGAATCTAAGCGATTAATCTAAGCGATGTGCCTAAGCAGTGAATCTAAGCGATGTGCCTAAGCGGTGAATCTAAGCGATGTGCCTAAGCGGTGAATTTTAGCAGGTAATCTAAGCGGTGAATCTGAGCAGTGTGCCTAATCAGTGAATCTAAGCGATGTGTCTAAGCAGTGAATCTAAGCGGTGTGCCTAATCGGTGAATCTAAGCGATGTGTCTAAGCAGTGAATCTGAGCGATGTGTATATGCGGTGAATCTAAGCGTTGTGCCTGAATCTAAGCGATGTGCCTGAGCGATGAATCTAAGCGGTGTGCCTGAATCTAAGCGGTGAATCTAAGCGATGTGTCTAAGCGGTGTGCCTAAGCGGTGAATCTAAGCGGTGTGCCTAATCGGTGAATCTAAGCGTTGTGTCTAAGTGGTGAATCTAAGCGGTGTGCCTAATCGGTGAATCTAAGCGATGTGCCTAATCGGTGAATCTAAGCGATGTGTGTAAGCGGTGAATCTAAGCGGTGAATCTAAGCGGTGTGCCTAAGCGGTGAATCTAAGCGGTGTGTTAAGCGGGGAATCTAAGCGGTGAATCTAAGCAATGTGCCTAAGCGGTGAATCTAAGCGATGTGCCTAAGCGGTAAATCTAAACAATGTGCCTGACCGGTGAATCTAAGCGGTGTGCCTAAGCGGTGAATCTAAGCGATGTGCCTAAGCGGTGAATCTAAGCGGTGAATCTAAGCGGTGAATCTAAGCGGTGTGCCTAAGCGGTGAATCTAAGCGATGTGCCTAAGCGGTAAATCTAAACAATGTGCCTGACCGGTGAATCTAAGCGGTGTGCCTAAGCGGTGAATCTAAGCGGTGTGCCTAATCGGTGAATCTAAGCGTTGTGTCTAAGAGGTGAATCTAAGCGGTGTGCCTAATCGGTGAATCTAAGCGATGTGTCTAAGCGGTGAATCTAAGAGATGTGTCTAAGCGGTGAATCTAAGCGATGTGTCTAAGCGGTGAATCTAAGCGATGTGTCTAAGCGGTGAATCTAAGCCATGTGTCTAAGCGGTGAATCTAAGCGATGTGTCTAAGCGGTGAATCTAAGCGATGTGCCTGAGCGGTGAATCTAAGCGATGTGTCTAAGCGGTGAATCTAAGCGATGTGCCTAAGCGGTGAATCTAAACAATGTGCCTAAGCGGTGAATCTAAGCGGTGAATCTAAGAGGTGAATCTAAGCGGTGTGCCTAAGCGGTGAATCTAAGCGGTGAATCTAAGTGGTGTGCCTAAGAGGTGAATCTAAGCGGTGAATCTAAGAGGTGAATCTAAGTGGTGTGCCTAAGAGGTGAATCTAAGCGGTGAATCTAAGAGGTGAATCTAAGTGGTGTGCCTAAGCGGTAAATCTAAGCGGTGAATCTAAGCGATGTGCCTGAGCGGTGAATCTAAGCGGTGTGTTAAGTGGTGAATCTAAGCGGTGAATCTAAGTGATGTGCCTAAGCTGTGAATCTAAGTGGTGAATCTAATCGATGTGCCTAAGCGGTAAATCTAATCGATGTGCCTAAGCAGTGAATCTAAGCAGTGTGCCTAAGCGGTGAATTTAAGCGATGTGCCTAAGCGGTGAATCTAAGCGATGAATCTAGGTGGTGAATCTAAGCGATGTGCCTAAGCGGTGAATTTAAGCGATGTGCCTAAACAGTGAATTTAAGCGATGTGCCTAAACGGTGAATTTAAGCGATGTTCCTAAGCGGTGAATCTAAGCGATGTGCCTAAGCAGTAAATTTAAGCGATGTGCCTAAACGGTGAATTTAGGCGATGTGCCTAAGCGGTGAATCTAAGCGATGTGCCTAAGCAGTGAATCTAAGCGATGTGCCTAAGAGGTTAATTTAAGCGATGTTCCTAAGCGGTGAATCTAAGCGGTGTGCCTAAGCGGTGAATCTAAGCGATTAATCTAAGCGATGTGCCTAAGCATTGAATCTTAGCGATGTGCCTAAGCGGTGAATCTAAGCGATGTGCCTAAGAGGTGAATTTAAGCGGTTAATCTAAGCGGTGAATCTGAGCAGTGTGCCTAATCAGTGAATCTTAGCGATGTGTCTAAGCAGTGAATCTAAGCGGTGTGCCTAATCGGTGAATCTAAGCGATGTGTCTAAGCAGTGAATCTGAGCGATGTGTATAAGCGGTGAATCTAAGCGTTGTGCCTGAATCTAAGCGATGTGCCTGAGCGATGAATCTAAGCGGTGTGCCTGAATCTAAGCGGTGAATCTAAGCGATGTGTCTAAGCGGTTGATCTAAGCGATGTGTCTAAGCGGTGAATCTAAGCGGTGTGCCTGAATCTAAGCGGTGAATCTAAGCGATGTGTCTAAGCGGTTGATCTAAGCGATGTGTCTAAGCGGTGAATCTAAGCGGTGTGCCTAAGCGGTGAATCTAAGCGATGTGCCTAAGCGGTAAATCTAAACAATGTGCCTGACCGGTGAATCTAAGCGGTGTGCCTAAGCGGTGAATCTAAGCGGTGTGCCTAATCGGTGAATCTAAGCGTTGTGTTTAAGTGGTGAATCTAAGCGGTGTGCCTAATCGGTGAATCTAAGCGATGTGCCTAATCGGTGAATCTAAGCGATGTGTGTAAGCGGTGAATCTAAGCGGTGAATCTAAGCGGTGAATCTAAGTGATGTGCCTAAGCGGTGAATCTAAGTGGTGAATCTAAGCGGTGAATCTAACCGATGTGCCTAAGCGGTGAATCTAAATGATGAATCTAAGCGGTGAATCTAAGTGGTGTGCCTAATCGGTGAGCCTAAGCGGTGAATCTAAGCGGTGTGCCTAAGCGGTAAATCTAATCGATGTGCCTAAGCGTTGAATCTAAGCAGTGTGCCTAAGCGGTGAATTTAAGCGATGTGCCTAAGCGGTGAATCTAAGCGATGAATCTAGGTGGTAAATCTAAGCGATGTGCCTAAGCGGTGAATTTAAGCGATGTGCCTAAACAGTGAATATAAGCGATGTGCCTAAACGGTGAATTTAAGCGATGTGCCTAAGCGGTTAATCTAAGCGATGTGCCTAAGCGGTGAATTTAAGCGATGTGCCTAAACGGTAATTTAGGCGATGTGCCTAAGCGGTGAATCTAAGCGATGTGCCTAAGCAGTGAATCTAAGCGATGTGCCTAAGAGGTTAATCTAAGCGATGTTCCTAAGCGGTGAATCTAAGCGGTGTGCCTAAGCGGTGAATCTAAGCGATGAATCTAAGCGATGTGCCTAAGCAGTGAATCTAAGTGGTGAATCTAAGCGATGTGCCTAAGCGGTGAATCTAAATGATGTGCCTAAGCGGTGAATCTAAGTGGTGAATCTAAGCGGTGAATCTAAGTGGTGTGCCTAATCGGTGAGCCTAAGCGGTGAATCTAATCGATGTGCCTAAGCGGTAAATCTAATCGATGTGCCTAAGCAGTGAATCTAAGCAGTGTGCCTAAGCGGTGAATTTAAGCGATGTGCCTAAGCGGTGAATCTAAGCGATGAATCTAGGTGGTGAATCTAAGCGATGTGCCTAAGCGGTGAATTTAAGCGATGTGCCTAAACAGTGAATTTAAGCGATGTGCCTAAACAGTGAATTTAAGCGATGTGCCTAAGTGGTGAATCTAAGCGATGTGCCTAAGCAGTGAATCTAAGCGATGTGCCTAAGAGGTTAATTTAAGCGATGTTCCTAAGCGGTGAATCTAAGCGGTGTGCCTAAGCGGTGAATCTAAGCGATTAATCTAAGCGATTAATCTAAGCGATGTGCCTAAGCATTGAATCTAAGCGATGTGCCTAAGCGGTGAATCTAAGCGATGTGCCTAAGCGGTGAATTTAAGCGGTTAATCTAAGCGGTGAATCTGAGCAGTGTGCCTAATCAGTGAATCTTAGCGATGTGTCTAAGCAGTGAATCTAAGCGGTGTGCCTAATCGGTGAATCTAAGCGATGTGTCTAAGCAGTGAATCTGAGCGATGTGTATAAGCGGTGAATCTAAGCGTTGTGCCTGAATCTAAGCGATGTGCCTGAGCGATGAATCTAAGCGGTGTGCCTGAATCTAAGCGATGAATCTAAGCGATGTGTCTAAGCGGTTGATCTAAGCGATGTGTCTAAGCGGTGAATCTAAGCGGTGTGCCTGAATCTAAGCGGAGAATCTAAGCGATGTGTCTAAGCGGTTGATCTAAGCGATGTGTCTAAGCGGTGAATCTAAGCGGTGTGCCTAAGCGGTGAATCTAAGCGATGTGCCTAAGCGGTAAATCTAAACAATGTGCCTGACCGGTGAATCTAAGCGGTGTGCCTAAGCGGTGAATCTAAGCGGTGTGCCTAATCGGTGAATCTAAGCGTTGTGTCTAAGTGGTGAATCTAAGCGGTGTGCCTAATCGGTGAATCTAAGCGATGTGCCTAATCGGTGAATCTAAGCGATGTGTGTAAGCGGTGAATCTAAGCGGTGAATCTAAGCGGTGAATCTAAGTGATGTGCCTAAGCGGTGAATCTAAGTGGTGAATCTAAGCGGTGAATCTAACCGATGTGCCTAAGCGGTGAATCTAAATGATGTGCCTAATCGGTGAATCTAAGTGGTGAATCTAAGCGGTGAATCTAAGTGGTGTGCCTAATCGGTGAGCCTAAGCAGTGAATCTAAGCGGTGTGCCTAAGCGGTAAATCTAATCGATGTGCCTAAGCGGTGAATCTAAGCAGTGTGCCTAAGCGGTGAATTTAAGCGATGTGCCTAAGCGGTGAATCTAAGCGATGAATCTAGGTGGTAAATCTAAGCGATGTGCCTAAGCGGTGAATTTAAGCGATGTGCCTAAACAGTGAATTTAAGCGATGTGCCTAAACGGTGAATTTAAGCGATGTGCCTAAGCGGTTAATCTAAGCGATGTGCCTAAGCGGTGAATTTAAGCGATGTGCCTAAACGGTAATTTAGGCGATGTGCCTAAGCGGTGAATCTAAGCGATGTGCCTAAGCAGTGAATCTAAGCGATGTGCCTAAGAGGTTAATCTAAGCGATGTTCCTAAGCGGTGAATCTAAGCGGTGTGCCTAAGCGGTGAATCTAAGCGATGAATCTAAGCGATGTGCCTAAGCAGTGAATCTAAGCGATGTGCCTAAGCGGTGAATCTAAGCGATGTGCCTAAGCGGTAAATCTAAGCAATGAATCTAGGCGGTGAATCTAAGTGGTGAGCTTAAGTGGTGAATCTAAGTGATGTGCCTGAGCGGTGAATTCAAGCGATGTGCCTAAGCGGTGAATCTAAGTGATGTGCCTAAGAATTGAATCTTAGCGATGTGCCTAAGCGGTGAATCTAAGCGGTGTGCCTAAGTGGTGAATCTAAGAGATGTGCCTAAGCGGTGAATCTAAGCGATGTGCCTAAGCGGTGAATCTAAGCGATGTGCCTAAGCGGTGAATCTAAGCGAAGTGCCTAAGCGGTGAATCTAAGCGGTGAATCTAAGCGGTGAATCTAAGCGGTGTGCCTAAGCGGTGAATCTAAGCGGTGAATCTAAGCGGTGAATCTAAGTGGTGTGCCTAAGAGGTGAATCTAAGCGGTGAATTTAAGCGGTAAATCTAAGTGGTGAATCTAAGTGGTGTGCCTAAGCGGTAAATCTAAGCGGTGAATCTAAGCGATGTGCCTAAGCAGTGAATCTAAGCGGTGTGTTAAGCGGGGAATCTAAGCGGTGAATCTAAGCAATGTGCCTAAGCGGTGAATCTAAGCGGTGAATCTAAGCAGTGAATCTAAGTGATGTGCCTAAGCGGTGAATCTAAGTGGTGAATCTAAGCGGTGAATCTAACCGATGTGCCTAAGCGGTGAATCTAAATGATGTGCCTAATCGGTGAATCTAAGTGGTGAATCTAAGCGGTGAATCTAAGTGGTGTGCCTAATCGGTGAGCCTAAGCGGTGAATCTAAGCGGTGTGCCTAAGCGGTAAATCTAATCGATGTGCCTAAGCGGTAAATCTAATCGATGTGCCTAAGCGGTGAATCTAAGCAGTGTGCCTAAGCGGTGAATTTAAGCGATGTGCCTAAGCGGTAAATCTAAGCGATGAATCTAGGTGGTAAATCTAAGCGATGTGCCTAAGCGGTGAATTTAAGCGATGTGCCTAAACAGTGAATTTAAGCGATGTGCCTAAACGGTGAATTTAAGCGATGTGCCTAAGCGGTTAATCTAAGCGATGTGCCTAAGCGGTGAATTTAAGCGATGTGCCTAAACGGTAATTTAGGCGATGTGCCTAAGCGGTGAATCTAAGCGATGTGCCTAAGCAGTGAATCTAAGCGATGTGCCTAAGAGGTTAATCTAAGCGATGTTCCTAAGCGGTGAATCTAAGCGGTGTGCCTAAGCGGTGAATCTAAGCGATGAGTCTAAGCGATGTGCCTAAGCAGTGAATCTAAGCGATGTGCCTAAGCGGTGAATCTAAGCGATGTGCCTAAGCGGTGAATTTAAGCGGTTAATCTAAGCGGTGAATCTGAGCAGTGTGCCTAATCGGTGAATCTAAGCGATGTGTCTAAGCAGTGAATCTAAGCGGTGTGCCTAATCGGTGAATCTAAGCGATGTGTCTAAGCAGTGAATCTGAGCGATGTGTATAAGCGGTGAATCTAAGCGTTGTGCCTGAATCTAAGCGATGTGCCTGAGCGATGAATCTAAGCGGTGTGCCTGAATCTAAGTGGTGAATCTAAGCGATGTGTCTAAGCAGGTGATCTAAGCGATGTGTCTAAGCGGTGAATCTAAGCGGTGTGCCTGAATCTAAGCGGTGAATCTAAGCGATGTGTCTAAGCGGTTGATCTAAGTGATGTGTCTAAACGGTGAATCTAAGCGGTGTGCCTAAGCGGTGAATCTAAGCGGTGTGCCTGAATCTAAGCGGTGAATCTAAGCGAAGTGCCTAAGCGGTAAATTTAAGCGATGTGCCTAAGCGGTGAATCTAAGCGGTGTGCCTAAGTGGTGAATCTAAGCGATGTGCCTAAACGGTGAATCTAAGCGATGTGCCTAAGCGGTGAATCTAAGCGATGTGCCTTAGCGGTGAATCTAAGCGAAGTGCCTAAGCGGTGAATCTAAGCGGTGAATCTAAGCGGTGTGCCTAAGCGGTGAATCTAAGCGGTGAATCTAAGCGGTGAATCTAAGTGGTGTGCCTAAGAGGTGAATCTAAGCGGTGAATTTAAGCGGTAAATCTAAGTGGTGTGCCTAAGCGGTAAATCTAAGCGGTGAATCTAAGCGATGTGCCTAAGCAGTGAATCTAAGCGGTGTGTTAAGCGGGGAATCTAAGCGGTGAATCTAAGCAATGTGCCTAAGCGGTGAATCTAAGCGGTGTGCCTGAATCTAAGCGGTGAATCTAAGCGATGTGTCTAAGCGGTGAATCTAAGCGGTGTGCCTAAGCGGTGAATCTAAGCGATGTGCCTAAGCGGTAAATCTAAACAATGTGCCTGACCGGTGAATCTAAGCGGTGTGCCTAAGCGGTGAATCTAAGCGGTGTGCCTAATCGGTGAATCTAAGCGTTGTGTCTAAGCGGTGAATCTAAGCGGTGTGCCTAATCGGTGAATCTAAGCGATGTGCCTAATCGGTGAATCTAAGCGATGTGTCTAAGCGGTGAATCTAAGAGATGTGTTCAAGCGGTGAATCTAAGCGATGTGTCTAAGCGGTGAATCTAAGCGATGTGTCTAAGCGGTGAATCTAAGCCATGTGTCTAAGCGGTGAATCTAAGCGATGTGTCTAAGCGGTGAATCTAAGCGATGTGCCTGAGCGGTGAATCTAAGCGATGTGTCTAAGCGGTGAATCTAAGCGATGTGCCTAAGCGGTGAATCTAAGCGGTGAATCTAAGAGGTGAATCTAAGCGGTGAATCTAAGAGGTGAATCTAAGTGGTGTGCCTAAGAGGTGAATCTAAGCGGTGAATCTAAGTGGTGAATCTAAGTGGTGTGCCTAAGAGGTGAATCTAAGAGGTGAATCTAAGAGGTGAATCTAAGTGGTGTGCCTAAGAGGTGAATCTAAGCGGTGAATCTAAGAGGTGAATCTAAGTGGTGTGCCTAAGAGGTGAATCTAAGAGGTGAATCTAAGCGGTGTGCCTAAGCGGTAAATCTAAGCGGTGAATCTAAGAGGTGAATCTAAGTGGTGTGCCTAAGAGGTGAATCTAAGCGGTGAATCTAAGAGGTGAATCTAAGTGGTGTGCCTAAGCGGTAAATCTAAGCGGTGAATCTAAGCGATGTGCCTGAGCGGTGAATCTAAGCGGTGTGTTAAGCGGGGAATCTAAGCGGTGAATCTAAGCAATGTGCCTAAGCGGTGAATCTAAGTGGTGAATCTAAGCGATGTGCCTAAGCGGTGAATCTAAGTGGTGAATCTAAGCGATGTGCCTAAGCGGTGAATCTAAATGATGTGCCTAAGCGGTGAATCTAAGTGGTGAATCTAAGCGGTGAATCTAAGTGGTGTGCCTAATCGGTGAGCCTAAGCGGTGAATCTAATCGATGTGCCTAAGCGGTAAATCTAATCGATGTGCCTAAGCGGTGAATCTAAGCAGTGTGCCTAAGCGGTGAATCTAAGCGATGAATCTAGGTGGTGAATCTAAGCGATGTGCCTAAGCGGTGAATTTAAGCGATGTGCCTAAACGGTGAATTTAAGCGATGTGCCTAAGCGGTGAATCTAAGCGATGTGCCTAAGCAGTGAATCTAAGCGATGTGTGTAAGCGGTGAATCTAAGCGGTGAATCTAAGCGGTGAATCTAAGTGATGTGCCTAAGCGGTGAATCTAAGTGGTGAATCTAAGCGGTGAATCTAACCGATGTGCCTAAGCGGTGAATCTAAATGATGAATCTAAGCGGTGAATCTAAGTGGTGTGCCTAATCGGTGAGCCTAAGCGGTGAATTTAAGCGATGTGCCTGAGCGGTGAATCTAAGCGGTGAATCTAAGCGATGAATCTAGGCGGTGAATCTAAGTGATGTGCCTGAGCGGTGAATCTAAGCGGTGTGCCTAAGCGATGTGCCTAAGCGGTGAATCTGAGCGATGTGCCTAAGCGGTGAATCTAAGCGATGTGCCTGAGCGGTGAATCTAAGCGATGTTCCTAAGCGGTGACTCTAAGCGATGTGCCTAAGCGGTGAATCTAAGCGGTGAATCTAAGCGTTGTGCCTAAGCGGTGAATCTAAGCGATGTGCCTAAGCGGTGAATCTAAGCGATGTGCCTAAGCGGTGAATCTAAGCGATGTGCCTGAGCGGTGAATCTAAGCGATGTGCCTGAGCGGTGAATCTAAGCGATGTGCCTAAGCGGTGAATCTAAGCGGTGAATCTAAGCGGTGAATCTAAGCGGTGATTCTAAGCGGTGTGCCTAAGCGGTGAATCTAAGCGATGTGCCTAAGCGGTGAATCTAAGCGATGTGCCTAAGCGGTGAATCTAAGCGGTGTGCCTAATCGGTGAATCTAAGCGTTGTGCCTAATCGGTGAATCTAAGCGATGTGTCTAAGCGGTGAATCTAAGAGATGTGTCTAAGCGGTGAATCTAAGCGATGTGTCTAAGCGGTGAATCTAAGCGATGTGTCTAAGCGGTGAATCTAAGCCATGTGTCTAAGCGGTGAATCTAAGCGATGTGTCTAAGCGGTGAATCTAAGCGATGTGCCTGAGCGGTGAATCTAAGCGATGTGTCTAAGCGGTGAATCTAAGCGATGTGCCTAAGCGGTGAATCTAAACAATGTGCCTAAGCGGTGAATCTAAGCGGTGAATCTAAGAGGTGAATCTAAGCGGTGTGCCTAAGCGGTGAATCTAAGCGGTGAATCTAAGTGGTGTGCCTAAGAGGTGAATCTAAGCGGTGAATCTAAGAGGTGAATCTAAGTGGTGTGCCTAAGAGGTGAATCTAAGCGGTGAATCTAAGAGGTGAATCTAAGTGGTGTGCCTAAGCGGTAAATCTAAGCGGTGAATCTAAGCGATGTGCCTGAGCGGTGAATCTAAGCGGTGTGTTAAGTGGTGAATCTAAGCGGTGAATCTAAGTGATGTGCCTAAGCTGTGAATCTAAGTGGTGAATCTAATCGATGTGCCTAAGCGGTAAATCTAATCGATGTGCCTAAGCAGTGAATCTAAGCAGTGTGCCTAAGCGGTGAATTTAAGCGATGTGCCTAAGCGGTGAATCTAAGCGATGAATCTAGGTGGTGAATCTAAGCGATGTGCCTAAGCGGTGAATTTAAGCGATGTGCCTAAACAGTGAATTTAAGCGATGTGCCTAAACGGTGAATTTAAGCGATGTTCCTAAGCGGTGAATCTAAGCGATGTGCCTAAGCAGTAAATTTAAGCGATGTGCCTAAACGGTGAATTTAGGCGATGTGCCTAAGCAGTGAATCTAAGCGATGTGCCTAAGAGGTTAATTTAAGCGATGTTCCTAAGCGGTGAATCTAAGCGGTGTGCCTAAGCGGTGAATCTAAGCGATTAATCTAAGCGATGTGCCTAAGCATTGAATCTTAGCGATGTGCCTAAGCGGTGAATCTAAGCGATGTGCCTAAGAGGTGAATTTAAGCGGTTAATCTAAGCGGTGAATCTGAGCAGTGTGCCTAATCAGTGAATCTTAGCGATGTGTCTAAGCAGTGAATCTAAGCGGTGTGCCTAATCGGTGAATCTAAGCGATGTGTCTAAGCAGTGAATCTGAGCGATGTGTATAAGCGGTGAATCTAAGCGTTGTGCCTGAATCTAAGCGATGTGCCTGAGCGATGAATCTAAGCGGTGTGCCTGAATCTAAGCGGTGAATCTAAGCGATGTGTCTAAGCGGTTGATCTAAGCGATGTGTCTAAGCGGTGAATCTAAGCGGTGTGCCTGAATCTAAGCGGTGAATCTAAGCGATGTGTCTAAGCGGTTGATCTAAGCGATGTGTCTAAGCGGTGAATCTAAGCGGTGTGCCTAAGCGGTGAATCTAAGCGATGTGCCTAAGCGGTAAATCTAAACAATGTGCCTGACCGGTGAATCTAAGCGGTGTGCCTAAGCGGTGAATCTAAGCGGTGTGCCTAATCGGTGAATCTAAGCGTTGTGTTTAAGTGGTGAATCTAAGCGGTGTGCCTAATCGGTGAATCTAAGCGATGTGCCTAATCGGTGAATCTAAGATATGTGTGTAAGCGGTGAATCTAAGCGGTGAATCTAAGCGGTGAATCTAAGTGATGTGCCTAAGCGGTGAATCTAAGTGGTGAATCTAAGCGGTGAATCTAACCGATGTGCCTAAGCGGTGAATCTAAATGATGAATCTAAGCGGTGAATCTAAGTGGTGTGCCTAATCGGTGAGCCTAAGCGGTGAATCTAAGCGGTGTGCCTAAGCGGTAAATCTAATCGATGTGCCTAAGCGTTGAATCTAAGCAGTGTGCCTAAGCGGTGAATTTAAGCGATGTGCCTAAGCGGTGAATCTAAGCGATGAATCTAGGTGGTAAATCTAAGCGATGTGCCTAAGCGGTGAATTTAAGCGATGTGCCTAAACAGTGAATATAAGCGATGTGCCTAAACGGTGAATTTAAGCGATGTGCCTAAGCGGTTAATCTAAGCGATGTGCCTAAGCGGTGAATTTAAGCGATGTGCCTAAACGGTAATTTAGGCGATGTGCCTAAGCGGTGAATCTAAGCGATGTGCCTAAGCAGTGAATCTAAGCGATGTGCCTAAGAGGTTAATCTAAGCGATGTTCCTAAGCGGTGAATCTAAGCGGTGAATCTAAGCGATGAATCTAAGCGATGTGCCTAAGCAGTGAATCTAAGTGGTGAATCTAAGCGATGTGCCTAAGCGGTGAATCTAAATGATGTGCCTAAGCGGTGAATCTAAGTGGTGAATCTAAGCGGTGAATCTAAGTGGTGTGCCTAATCGGTGAGCCTAAGCGGTGAATCTAATCGATGTGCCTAAGCGGTAAATCTAATCGATGTGCCTAAGCAGTGAATCTAAGCAGTGTGCCTAAGCGGTGAATTTAAGCGATGTGCCTAAGCGGTGAATCTAAGCGATGAATCTAGGTGGTGAATCTAAGCGATGTGCCTAAGCGGTGAATTTAAGCGATGTGCCTAAACAGTGAATTTAAGCGATGTGCCTAAACAGTGAATTTAAGCGATGTGCCTAAGTGGTGAATCTAAGCGATGTGCCTAAGCAGTGAATCTAAGCGATGTGCCTAAGAGGTTAATTTAAGCGATGTTCCTAAGCGGTGAATCTAAGCGGTGTGCCTAAGCGGTGAATCTAAGCGATTAATCTAAGCGATTAATCTAAGCGATGTGCCTAAGCATTGAATCTAAGCGATGTGCCTAAGCGGTGAATCTAAGCGATGTGCCTAAGCGGTGAATTTAAGCGGTTAATCTAAGCGGTGAATCTGAGCAGTGTGCCTAATCAGTGAATCTTAGCGATGTGTCTAAGCAGTGAATCTAAGCGGTGTGCCTAATCGGTGAATCTAAGCGATGTGTCTAAGCAGTGAATCTGAGCGATGTGTATAAGCGGTGAATCTAAGCGTTGTGCCTGAATCTAAGCGATGTGCCTGAGCGATGAATCTAAGCGGTGTGCCTGAATCTAAGCGATGAATCTAAGCGATGTGTCTAAGCGGTTGATCTAAGCGATGTGTCTAAGCGGTGAATCTAAGCGGTGTGCCTAAGCGGTGAATCTAAGCGATGTGCCTAAGCGGTAAATCTAAACAATGTGCCTGACCGGTGAATCTAAGCGGTGTGCCTAAGCGGTGAATCTAAGCGGTGTGCCTAATCGGTGAATCTAAGCGTTGTGTCTAAGTGGTGAATCTAAGCGGTGTGCCTAATCGGTGAATCTAAGCGATGTGCCTAATCGGTGAATCTAAGCGATGTGTGTAAGCGGTGAATCTAAGCGGTGAATCTAAGCGGTGAATCTAAGTGATGTGCCTAAGCGGTGAATCTAAGTGGTGAATCTAAGCGGTGAATCTAACCGATGTGCCTAAGCGGTGAATCTAAATGATGTGCCTAATCGGTGAATCTAAGTGGTGAATCTAAGCGGTGAATCTAAGTGGTGTGCCTAATCGGTGAGCCTAAGCAGTGAATCTAAGCGGAGTGCCTAAGCGGTAAATCTAATCGATGTGCCTAAGCTGTGAATCTAAGCAGTGTGCCTAAGCGGTGAATTTAAGCGATGTGCCTAAGCGGTGAATCTAAGCGATGAATCTAGGTGGTAAATCTAAGCGATGTGCCTAAGCGGTGAATTTAAGCGATGTGCCTAAACAGTGAATTTAAGCGATGTGCCTAAACGGTGAATTTAAGCGATGTGCCTAAGCGGTTAATCTAAGCGATGTGCCTAAACGGTAATTTAGGCGATGTGCCTAAGCGGTGAATTTAAGCGATGTGCCTAAACGGTAATTTAGGCGATGTGCCTAAGCGGTGAATCTAAGCGATGTGCCTAAGCAGTGAATCTAAGCGATGTGCCTAAGAGGTTAATCTAAGCGATGTTCCTAAGCGGTGAATCTAAGCGGTGTGCCTAAGCGGTGAATCTAAGCGATGAATCTAAGCGATGTGCCTAAGCAGTGAATCTAAGCGATGTGCCTAAGCGGTGAATCTAAGCGATGTGCCTAAGCGGTAAATCTAAGCAATGAATCTAGGCGGTGAATCTAAGTGGTGAGCTTAAGTGGTGAATCTAAGTGATGTGCCTGAGCGGTGAATTCAAGCGATGTGCCTAAGCGGTGAATCTAAGTGATGTGCCTAAGAATTGAATCTTAGCGATGTGCCTAAGCGGTGAATCTAAGCGAAGTGCCTAAGCGGTAAATTTAAGCGATGTGCCTAAGCGGTGAATCTAAGCGGTGTGCCTAAGTGGTGAATCTAAGAGATGTGCCTAAGCGGTGAATCTAAGCGATGTGCCTAAGCGGTGAATCTAAGCGATGTGCCTAAGCGGTGAATCTAAGCGAAGTGCCTAAGCGGTGAATCTAAGCGGTGAATCTAAGCGGTGAATCTAAGCGGTGTGCCTAAGCGGTGAATCTAAGCGGTGAATCTAAGCGGTGAATCTAAGTGGTGTGCCTAAGAGGTGAATCTAAGCGGTGAATTTAAGCGGTAAATCTAAGTGGTGAATCTAAGTGGTGTGCCTAAGCGGTAAATCTAAGTGGTGAATCTAAGCGGTGAATCTAAGTGGTGTGCCTAATCGGTGAGCCTAAGCGGTGAATCTAAGCGGTGTGCCTAAGCGGTAAATCTAATCGATGTGCCTAAGCGGTAAATCTAATCGATGTGCCTAAGCGGTGAATCTAAGCAGTGTGCCTAAGCGGTGAATTTAAGCGATGTGCCTAAGCGGTAAATCTAAGCGATGAATCTAGGTGGTAAATCTAAGCGATGTGCCTAAGCGGTGAATTTAAGCGATGTGCCTAAACAGTGTATTTAAGCGATGTGCCTAAACGGTGAATTTAAGCGATGTGCCTAAGCGGTTAATCTAAGCGATGTGCCTAAGCGGTGAATTTAAGCGATGTGCCTAAACGGTAATTTAGGCGATGTGCCTAAGCGGTGAATCTAAGCGATGTGCCTAAGCAGTGAATCTAAGCGATGTGCCTAAGAGGTTAATCTAAGCGATGTTCCTAAGCGGTGAATCTAAGCGGTGTGCCTAAGCGGTGAATCTAAGCGATGAGTCTAAGCGATGTGCCTAAGCAGTGAATCTAAGCGATGTGCCTAAGCGGTGAATCTAAGCGATGTGCCTAAGCGGTGAATTTAAGCGGTTAATCTAAGCGGTGAATCTGAGCAGTGTGCCTAATCGGTGAATCTAAGCGATGTGTCTAAGCAGTGAATCTAAGCGGTGTGCCTAATCGGTGAATCTAAGCGATGTGTCTAAGCAGTGAATCTGAGCGATGTGTATAAGCGGTGAATCTAAGCGTTGTGCCTGAATCTAAGCGATGTGCCTGAGCGATGAATCTAAGCGGTGTGCCTGAATCTAAGTGGTGAATCTAAGCGATGTGTCTAAGCAGGTGATCTAAGCGATGTGTCTAAGCGGTGAATCTAAGCGGTGTGCCTGAATCTAAGCGGTGAATCTAAGCGATGTGTCTAAGCGGTTGATCTAAGCGATGTGTCTAAACGGTGAATCTAAGCGGTGTGCCTAAGCGGTGAATCTAAGCGGTGTGCCTGAATCTAAGCGGTGAATCTAAGCGAAGTGCCTAAGCGGTAAATTTAAGCGATGTGCCTAAGCGGTGAATCTAAGCGGTGTGCCTAAGTGGTGAATCTAAGCGATGTGCCTAAACGGTGAATCTAAGCGATGTGCCTAAGCGGTGAATCTAAGCGATGTGCCTTAGCGGTGAATCTAAGCGAAGTGCCTAAGCGGTGAATCTAAGCGGTGAATCTAAGCGGTGAATCTAAGCGGTGTGCCTAAGCGGTGAATCTAAGCGGTGAATCTAAGCGGTGAATCTAAGTGGTGTGCCTAAGAGGTGAATCTAAGCGGTGAATTTAAGCGGTAAATCTAAGTGGTGTGCCTAAGCGGTAAATCTAAGCGGTGAATCTAAGCGATGTGCCTAAGCAGTGAATCTAAGCGGTGTGTTAAGCGGGGAATCTAAGCGGTGAATCTAAGCAATGTGCCTAAGCGGTGAATCTAAGCGGTGTGCCTGAATCTAAGCGGTGAATCTAAGCGATGTGTCTAAGCGGTTGATCTAAGCGATGTGTCTAAGCGGTGAATCTAAGCGGTGTGCCTAAGCGGTGAATCTAAGCGATGTGCCTAAGGGGTAAATCTAAACAATGTGCCTGACCGGTGAATCTAAGCGGTGTGCCTAAGCGGTGAATCTAAGCGGTGTGCCTAATCGGTGAATCTAAGCGTTGTGTCTAAGCGGTGAATCTAAGCGGTGTGCCTAATCGGTGAATCTAAGCGATGTGCCTAATCGGTGAATCTAAGCGATGTGTCTAAGCGGTGAATCTAAGAGATGTGTTCAAGCGGTGAATCTAAGCGATGTGTCTAAGCGGTGAATCTAAGCGATGTGTCTAAGCGGTGAATCTAAGCCATGTGTCTAAGCGGTGAATCTAAGCGATGTGTCTAAGCGGTGAATCTAAGCGATGTGCCTGAGCGGTGAATCTAAGCGATGTGTCTAAGCGGTGAATCTAAGCGATGTGCCTAAGCGGTGAATCTAAGCGGTGAATCTAAGAGGTGAATCTAAGTGGTGTGCCTAAGAGGTGAATATAAGCGGTGAATCTAAGTGGTGTGCCTAAGCGGTAAATCTAAGCGGTGAATCTAAGAGGTGAATCTAAGTGGTGTGCCTAAGAGGTGAATCTAAGCGGTGAATATAAGAGGTGAATCTAAGTGGTGTGCCTAAGCGGTAAATCTAAGCGGTGAATCTAAGCGATGTGCCTGAGCGGTGAATCTAAGCGGTGTGTTAAGCGGGGAATCTAAGCGGTGAATCTAAGCAATGTGCCTAAGCGGTGAATCTAAGTGGTGAATCTAAGCGATGTGCCTAAGCGGTGAATCTAAGTGGTGAATCTAAGCGATGTGCCTAAGCGGTGAATCTAAATGATGTGCCTAAGCGGTGAATCTAAGTGGTGAATCTAAGCGGTGAATCTAAGTGGTGTGCCTAATCGGTGAGCCTAAGCGGTGAATCTAATCGATGTGCCTAAGCGGTAAATCTAATCGATGTGCCTAAGCGGTGAATCTAAGCAGTGTGCCTAAGCGATGTGCCTAAGCGGTGAATCTAAGCGATGTGCCTAAGCAGTGAATCTAAGCGATGTGCCTGAGCGGTGAATCTAAGCGGTGAATCTAAGCGATGAATCTAGGCGGTGAATCTAAGTGATGTGCCTGAGCGGTGAATCTAAGCGGTGTGCCTAAGCGATGTGCCTAAGCGGTGAATCTGAGCGATGTGCCTAAGCGGTGAATCTAAGCGATATGCCTGAGCGGTGAATCTAAGCGATGTTCCTAAGCGGTGACTCTAAGCGATGTGCCTAAGCGGTGAATCTAAGCGGTGAATCTAAGCGTTGTGCCTAAGCGGTGAATCTAAGCGATGTGCCTAAGCGGTGAATCTAAGCGATGTGCCTAAGCGGTGAATCTAAGCGATGTGCCTGAGCGGTGAATCTAAGCGATGTGCCTGAGCGGTGAATCTAAGCGATGTGCCTAAGCGGTGAATCTAAGCGGTGAATCTAAGCGGTGAATCTAAGCGGTGATTCTAAGCGATGTGTCTAAACGGTGAATCTAAGCGGTGTGCCTAAGCGGTGAATCTAAGCGGTGTGCCTGAATCTAAGCGGTGAATCTAAGCGATGTGTCTAAGCGGTTGATCTAAGCGATGTGTCTAAGCGGTGAATCTAAGCGGTGTGCCTAAGCGGTGAATCTAAGCGATGTGCCTAAGCGGTAAATCTAAACAATGTGCCTGACCGGTGAATCTAAGCGGTGTGCCTAAGCGGTGAATCTAAGTGATGTGCCTGAGCGGTGAATTCAAGCGATGTGCCTAAGCGGTGAATCTAAGTGATGTGCCTAAGAATTAAATCTTAGCGATGTGCCTAAGCGGTGAATCTAAGCGAAGTGCCTAAGCGGTAAATTTAAGCGATGTGCCTAAGCGGTGAATCTAAGCGGTGTGCCTAAGTGGTGAATCTAAGCGATGTGCCTAAACGGTGAATCTAAGCGATGTGCCTAAACGGTGAATCTAAGCGATGTGCCTAAGCGGTGAATCTAAGCGATGTGCCTAAGCGGTGAATCTAAGCGAAGTGCCTAAGCGGTGAATCTAAGCGGTGAATCTAAGCGGTGTGCCTAAGCGGTGAATCTAAGCGGTAAATCTAAGCGGTGAATCTAAGTGGTGTGCCTAAGAGGTGAATCTAAGCGGTGAATTTAAGCGGTAAATCTAAGTGGTGTGCCTAAGCGGTAAATCTAAGCGGTGAATCTAAGCGATGTGCCTAAGCAGTGAATCTAAGCGGTGTGTTAAGCGGGGAATCTAAGCGGTGAATCTAAGCAATGTGCCTAAGCGGTGAATCTAAGCGGTGAATCTAAGCGGTGAATCTAAGTGATGTGCCTAAGCGGTGAATCTAAGTGGTGAATCTAAGCGGTGAATCTAACCGATGTGCCTAAGCGGTGAATCTAAATGATGTGCCTAATCGGTGAATCTAAGTGGTGAATCTAAGCGGTGAATCTAAGTGGTGTGCCTAATCGGTGAGCCTAAGCGGTGAATCTAAGCGGTGTGCCTAAGCGGTAAATCTAATCGATGTGCCTAAGCGGTAAATCTAATCGATGTGCCTAAGCGGTGAATCTAAGCGATGTGCCTAAGCGGTGAATTTAAGCGATGTGCCTAAGCGGTGAATCTAAGCGATGAATCTAGGTGGTAAATCTAAGCGATGTGCCTAAGCGGTGAATTTAAGCGATGTGCCTAAACAGTGAATTTAAGCGATGTGCCTAAACGGTGAATTTAAGCGATGTGCCTAAGCGGTTAATCTAAGCGATGTGCCTAAGCGGTGAATTTAAGCGATGTGCCTAAACGGTAATTTAGGCGATGTGCCTAAGCGGTGAATCTAAGCGATGTGCCTAAGCAGTGAATCTAAGCGATGTGCCTAAGAGGTTAATCTAAGCGATGTTCCTAAGCGGTGAATCTAAGCGATGAGTCTAAGCGATGTGCCTAAGCAGTGAATCTAAGCGATGTGCCTAAGCGGTGAATCTAAGCGATGTGCCTAAGCGGTGAATTTAAGCGGTTAATCTAAGCGGTGAATCTGAGCAGTGTGCCTAATCGGTGAATCTAAGTGATGTGTCTAAGCAGTGAATCTAAGCGGTGTGCCTAATCGGTGAATCTAAGCGATGTGTCTAAGCAGTGAATCTGAGTGATGTGTATAAGCGGTGAATCTAAGCGTTGTGCCTGAATCTAAGCGATGTGCCTGAGCGATGAATCTAAGCGGTGTGCCTGAATCTAAGTGGTGAATCTAAGCGATGTGTCTAAGCGGTTGATCTAAGCGATGTGTCTAAGCGGTGAATCTAAGCGGTGTGCCTGAATCTAAGCGGTGAATCTAAGCGATGTGTCTAAGCGGTTGATCTAAGCGATGTGTCTAAACGGTAAATCTAAGCGGTGTGCCTAAGCGGTGAATCTAAGCGGTGTGCCTGAATCTAAGCGGTGAATCTAAGCGATGTGTCTAAGCGGTTGATCTAAGCGATGTGTCTAAGCGGTGAATCTAAGCGGTGTGCCTAAGCGGTGAATCTAAGCGATGTGCCTAAGCGGTAAATCTAAACAATGTGCCTGACCGGTGAATCTAAGCGGTGTGCCTAAGCGGTGAATCTAAGCGGTGTGCCTAATCGGTGAATCTAAGCGTTGTGTCTAAGCGGTGAATCTAAGCGGTGTGCCTAATCGGTGAATCTAAGCGATGTGCCTAATCGGTGAATCTAAGCGATGTGTCTAAGCGGTGAATCTAAGAGATGTGTTCAAGCGGTGAATCTAAGCGATGTGTCTAAGCGGTGAATCTAAGCGATGTGTCTAAGCGGTGAATCTAAGCGATGTGTCTAAGCGGTGAATCTAAGCGATGTGCCTGAGCGGTGAATCTAAGCGATGTGTCTAAGCGGTGAATCTAAGCGATGTGCCTAAGCAGTGAATCTAAGCGGTGAATCTAAGAGGTGAATCTAAGTAGTGTGCCTAAGAGGTGAATCTAAGCGGTGAATCTAAGTGGTGTGCCTAAGAGGTAAATCTAAGCGGTGAATCTAAGAGGTGAATCTAAGTGGTGTGCCTAAGAGGTGAATCTAAGCGGTGAATCTAAGAGGTGAATCTAAGTGGTGTGCCTAAGCGGTAAATCTAAGCGGTGAATCTAAGCGATGTGCCTGAGCGGTGAATCTAAGCGGTGTGTTAAGCGGGGAATCTAAGCGGTGAATCTAAGCAATGTGCCTAAGCGGTGAATCTAAGTGGTGAATCTAAGCGATGTGCCTAAGCGGTGAATCTAAGTGGTGAATCTAAGCGATGTGCCTAAGCGGTGAATCTAAATGATGTGCCTAAGCGGTGAATCTAAGTGGTGAATCTAAGCGGTGAATCTAAGTGGTGTGCCTAATCGGTGAGCCTAAGCGGTGAATCTAATCGATGTGCCTAAGCGGTAAATGTAATCGATGTGCCTAAGCGGTGAATCTAAGCAGTGTGCCTAAGCGGTGAATCTAAGCGATGAATCTAGGTGGTGAATCTAAGCGATGTGCCTAAGCGGTGAATTTAAGCGATGTGCCTAAACGGTGAATTTAAGCGATGTGCCTAAGCGGTGAATCTAAGCGATGTGCCTAAGCAGTGAATTTAAGCTATGTGCCTAAACGGTGAATTTAGGCGATGTGCCTAAGCGGTGAATCTAAGCGATGTGCCTAAGCAGTGAATCTAAGCGATGTTCCTAAGCGGTGACTCTAAGCGATGTGCCTAAGCGGTGAATCTAAGCGGTGAATCTAAGCGTTGTGCCTAAGCGGTGAATCTAAGCGATGTGCCTAAGCGGTGAATCTAAGCGATGTGCCTAAGCGGTGAATCTAAGCGATGTGCCTGAGCGGTGAATCTAAGCGATGTGCCTGAGCGGTGAATCTAAGCGATGTGCCTAAGCGGTGAATCTAAGCGGTGAATCTAAGCGGTGAATCTAAGCGGTGATTCTAAGCGGTGTGCCTAAGCGGTGAATCTAAGCGATGTGCCTAAGCGGTGAATCTAAGCGATGTGCCTAAGCGGTGAATCTAAGCGATGTGCCTAAGCGGTGAATCTAAGCGGTGAATCTAAGCGGTGAATCTAAGCAGTGATTTTAAGCGGTGTGCCTAAGCGGTGAATCTAAGCGGTGAATCTAAGTGGTGTGCCTAAGAGGTGAATCTAAGCGGTGAATCTGAGCGATGTGTATAAGCGGTGAATCTAAGCGTTGTGCCTGAATCTAAGCGATGTGCCTGAGCGATGAATCTAAGCGGTGTGCCTGAATCTAAGTGGTGAATCTAAGCGATGTGTCTAAGCGGTTGATCTAAGCGATGTGTCTAAGCGGTGAATCTAAGCGATGTGCCTGAGCGGTGAATCTAAGCGGTGTGCCTGAATCTAAGCGGTGAATCTAAGCGATGTGTCTAAGCGGTTGATCTAAGCGATGTGTCTAAACGGTGAATCTAAGCGGTGTGCCTAAGCGGTGAATCTAAGCGGTGTGCCTGAATCTAAGCGGTGAATCTAAGCGATGTGTCTAAGCGGTTGATCTAAGCGATGTGTCTAAGCGGTGAATCTAAGCGGTGTGCCTAAGCGGTGAATCTAAGCGATGTGCCTAAGCGGTAAATCTAAACAATGTGCCTGACCGGTGAATCTAAGCGGTGTGCCTAAGCGGTGAATCTAAGTGATGTGCCTGAGCGGTGAATTCAAGCGATGTGCCTAAGCGGTGAATCTAAGTGATGTGCCTAAGAATTAAATCTTAGCGATGTGCCTAAGCGGTGAATCTAAGCGAAGTGCCTAAGCGGTAAATTTAAGCGATGTGCCTAAGCGGTGAATCTAAGCGATGTGCCTAAACGGTGAATCTAAGCGATGTGCCTAAACGGTGAATCTAAGCGATGTGCCTAAGCGGTGAATCTAAGCGATGTGCCTAAGCGGTGAATCTAAGCGAAGTGCCTAAGCGGTGAATCTAAGCGGTGAATCTAAGCGGTGTGCCTAAGCGGTGAATCTAAGCGGTAAATCTAAGCGGTGAATCTAAGTGGTGTGCCTAAGAGGTGAATCTAAGCGGTGAATTTAAGCGGTAAATCTAAGTGGTGTGCCTAAGCGGTAAATCTAAGCGGTGAATCTAAGCGATGTGCCTAAGCAGTGAATCTAAGCGGTGTGTTAAGCGGGGAATCTAAGCGGTGAATCTAAGCAATGTGCCTAAGCGGTGAATCTAAGCGGTGAATCTAAGCGGTGAATCTAAGTGATGTGCCTAAGCGGTGAATCTAAGTGGTGAATCTAAGCGGTGAATCTAACCGATGTGCCTAAGCGGTGAATCTAAATGATGTGCCTAATCGGTGAATCTAAGTGGTGAATCTAAGCGGTGAATCTAAGTGGTGTGCCTAATCGGTGAGCCTAAGCGGTGAATCTAAGCGGTGTGCCTAAGCGGTAAATCTAATCGATGTGCCTAAGCGGTAAATCTAATCGATGTGCCTAAGCGGTGAATCTAAGCAGTGTGCCTAAGCGGTGAATTTAAGCGATGTGCCTAAGCGGTGAATCTAAGCGATGAATCTAGGTGGTAAATCTAAGCGATGTGCCTAAGCGGTGAATTTAAGCGATGTGCCTAAACAGTGAATTTAAGCGATGTGCCTAAACGGTGAATTTAAGCGATGTGCCTAAGCGGTTAATCTAAGCGATGTGCCTAAGCGGTGAATTTAAGCGATGTGCCTAAACGGTAATTTAGGCGATGTGCCTAAGCGGTGAATCTAAGCGATGTGCCTAAGCAGTGAATCTAAGCGATGTGCCTAAGAGGTTAATCTAAGCGATGTTCCTAAGCGGTGAATCTAAGCGATGAGTCTAAGCGATGTGCCTAAGCAGTGAATCTAAGCGATGTGCCTAAGCGGTGAATCTAAGCGATGTGCCTAAGCGGTGAATTTAAGCGGTTAATCTAAGCGGTGAATCTGAGCAGTGTGCCTAATCGGTGAATCTAAGTGATGTGTCTAAGCAGTGAATCTAAGCGGTGTGCCTAATCGGTGAATCTAAGCGATGTGTCTAAGCAGTGAATCTGAGTGATGTGTATAAGCGGTGAATCTAAGCGTTGTGCCTGAATCTAAGCGATGTGCCTGAGCGATGAATCTAAGCGGTGTGCCTGAATCTAAGTGGTGAATCTAAGCGATGTGTCTAAGCGGTTGATCTAAGTGGTGTGCCTAAGAGGTGAATCTAAGCGGTGAATTTAAGCGGTAAATCTAAGTGGTGTGCCTAAGCGGTAAATCTAAGCGGTGAATCTAAGCGATGTGCCTAAGCAGTGAATCTAAGCGGTGTGTTAAGCGGGGAATCTAAGCGGTGAATCTAAGCAATGTGCCTAAGCGGTGAATCTAAGCGGTGAATCTAAGCGGTGAATCTAAGTGATGTGCCTAAGCGGTGAATCTAAGTGGTGAATCTAAGCGGTGAATCTAACCGATGTGCCTAAGCGGTGAATCTAAATGATGTGCCTAATCGGTGAATCTAAGTGGTGAATCTAAGCGGTGAATCTAAGTGGTGTGCCTAATCGGTGAGCCTAAGCGGTGAATCTAAGCGGTGTGCCTAAGCGGTAAATCTAATCGATGTGCCTAAGCGGTAAATCTAATCGATGTGCCTAAGCGGTGAATCTAAGCAGTGTGCCTAAGCGGTGAATTTAAGCGATGTGCCTAAGCGGTGAATCTAAGCGATGAATCTAGGTGGTAAATCTAAGCGATGTGCCTAAGCGGTGAATTTAAGCGATGTGCCTAAACAGTGAATTTAAGCGATGTGCCTAAACGGTGAATTTAAGCGATGTGCCTAAGCGGTTAATCTAAGCGATGTGCCTAAGCGGTGAATTTAAGCGATGTGCCTAAACGGTAATTTAGGCGATGTGCCTAAGCGGTGAATCTAAGCGATGTGCCTAAGCAGTGAATCTAAGCGATGTGCCTAAGAGGTTAATCTAAGCGATGTTCCTAAGCGGTGAATCTAAGCGATGAGTCTAAGCGATGTGCCTAAGCAGTGAATCTAAGCGATGTGCCTAAGCGGTGAATCTAAGCGATGTGCCTAAGCGGTGAATTTAAGCGGTTAATCTAAGCGGTGAATCTGAGCAGTGTGCCTAATCGGTGAATCTAAGTGATGTGTCTAAGCAGTGAATCTAAGCGGTGTGCCTAATCGGTGAATCTAAGCGATGTGTCTAAGCAGTGAATCTGAGTGATGTGTATAAGCGGTGAATCTAAGCGTTGTGCCTGAATCTAAGCGATGTGCCTGAGCGATGAATCTAAGCGGTGTGCCTGAATCTAAGTGGTGAATCTAAGCGATGTGTCTAAGCGGTTGATCTAAGCGATGTGTCTAAGCGGTGAATCTAAGCGGTGTGCCTGAATCTAAGCGGTGAATCTAAGCGATGTGTCTAAGCGGTTGATCTAAGCGATGTGTCTAAACGGTAAATCTAAGCGGTGTGCCTAAGCGGTGAATCTAAGCGGTGTGCCTGAATCTAAGCGGTGAATCTAAGCGATGTGTCTAAGCGGTTGATCTAAGCGATGTGTCTAAGCGGTGAATCTAAGCGGTGTGCCTAAGCGGTGAATCTAAGCGATGTGCCTAAGCGGTAAATCTAAACAATGTGCCTGACCGGTGAATCTAAGCGGTGTGCCTAAGCGGTGAATCTAAGCGGTGTGCCTAATCGGTGAATCTAAGCGTTGTGTCTAAGCGGTGAATCTAAGCGGTGTGCCTAATCGGTGAATCTAAGCGATGTGCCTAATCGGTGAATCTAAGCGATGTGTCTAAGCGGTGAATCTAAGAGATGTGTTCAAGCGGTGAATCTAAGCGATGTGTCTAAGCGGTGAATCTAAGCGATGTGTCTAAGCGGTGAATCTAAGCCATGTGTCTAAGCGGTGAATCTAAGCGATGTGTCTAAGCGGTGAATCTAAGCGATGTGCCTGAGCGGTGAATCTAAGCGATGTGTCTAAGCGGTGAATCTAAGCGATGTGCCTAAGCAGTGAATCTAAGCGGTGAATCTAAGAGGTGAATCTAAGTAGTGTGCCTAAGAGGTGAATCTAAGCGGTGAATCTAAGTGGTGTGCCTAAGAGGTAAATCTAAGCGGTGAATCTAAGAGGTGAATCTAAGTGGTGTGCCTAAGAGGTGAATCTAAGCGGTGAATCTAAGAGGTGAATCTAAGTGGTGTGCCTAAGCGGTAAATCTAAGCGGTGAATCTAAGCGATGTGCCTGAGCGGTGAATCTAAGCGGTGTGTTAAGCGGGGAATCTAAGCGGTGAATCTAAGCAATGTGCCTAAGCGGTGAATCTAAGTGGTGAATCTAAGCGATGTGCCTAAGCGGTGAATCTAAGTGGTGAATCTAAGCGATGTGCCTAAGCGGTGAATCTAAGTGGTGAATCTAAGCGGTGTGCCTAAGCGGTGAATCTAAGCGATTAATCTAAGCGATGTGCCTAAGCAGTGAATCTTAGCGATGTGTCTAAGCAGTGAATCTAAGCGTTGTGCCTGAATCTAAGCGATGTGCCTGAGCGATGAATCTAAGCGGTGTGCCTGAATCTAAGCGGTGAATCTAAGCGATGTGTCTAAGCAGTGAATCTGAGCGATGTGTATAAGCGGTGAATCTAAGCGGTGTGCCTGAATCTAAGCGTGAATCTAAGCGATGTGTCTAAGCGGTTGATCTAAGCGATGTGTCTAAGCGGTGAATCTAAGCGGTGTGCCTGAATCTAAGCGGTGAATCTAAGCGATGTGTCTAAGCGGTTGATCTAAGCGATGTGTCTAAGCGGTGAATCTAAGCGGTGTGCCTAAGCGGTGAATCTAAGCGATGTGCCTAAGCGGTAAATCTAAACAATGTGCCTGACCGGTGAATCTAAGCGGTGTGCCTAAGCGGTGAATCTAAGCGGTGTGCCTAATCGGTGAATCTAAGCGTTGTGTCTAAGTGGTGAATCTAAGCGGTGTGCCTAATCGGTGAATCTAAGCGATGTGCCTAA
This sequence comes from Trichomycterus rosablanca, assembly GCF_030014385.1. NCBI lineage: Eukaryota > Metazoa > Chordata > Actinopteri > Siluriformes > Trichomycteridae > Trichomycterus > Trichomycterus rosablanca. The sequence continues at coordinate 1,207,465 of NW_026946943.1, read as the reverse complement.
TCGGTGAATCTAAGCGATGTGTGTAAGCGGTGAATCTAAGCGGTGAATCTAAGCGGTGAATCTAAGTGATGTGCCTAAGCGGTGAATCTAAGTGGTGAATCTAAGCGGTGAATCTAACCGATGTGCCTAAGCGGTGAATCTAAATGATGTGCCTAATCGGTGAATCTAAGTGGTGAATCTAAGCGGTGAATCTAAGTGGTGTGCCTAATCGGTGAGCCTAAGCGGTGAATCTAAGCGGTGTGCCTAAGCGGTAAATCTAATCGATGTGCCTAAGCGGTAAATCTAATCGATGTGCCTAAGCGGTGAATCTAAGCATTGTGCCTAAGCGGTGAATTTAAGCGATGTGCCTAAGCGGTGAATCTAAGCGATGAATCTAGGTGGTAAATCTAAGCGATGTGCCTAAACAGTGAATTTAAGCGATGTGCCTAAGCGGTTAATCTAAGCGATGTGCCTAAGCGGTGAATTTAAGCGATGTGCCTAAACGGTAATTTAGGCGATGTGCCTAAGCGGTGAATCTAAGCGATGTGCCTAAGCAGTGAATCTAAGCGATGTGCCTAAGAGGTTAATCTAAGCGATGTTCCTAAGCGGTGAATCTAAGCGGTGTGCCTAAGCGGTGAATCTAAGCGATGTGCCTAAGCAGTGAATCTAAGCGATGTGCCTAAGCGGTGAATCTAAGCGATGTGCCTAAGCGGTGAATCTAAGCGGTGAATCTGAGCAGTGTGCCTAATCGGTGAATCTAAGCGATGTGTCTAAGCAGTGAATCTGAGCGATGTGTATAAGCGGTGAATCTAAGCGTTGTGCCTGAATCTAAGCGATGTGCCTGAGCGATGAATCTAAGCGGTGTGCCTGAATCTAAGTGGTGAATCTAAGCGATGTGTCTAAGCGGTTGATCTAAGCGATGTGTCTAAGCGGTGAATCTAAGCGGTGTGCCTGAATCTAAGCGGTGAATCTAAGCGATGTGTCTAAGCGGTTGATCTAAGCGATGTGTCTAAACGGTGAATCTAAGCGGTGTGCCTAAGCGGTGAATCTAAGCGGTGTGCCTGAATCTAAGCGGTGAATCTAAGCGATGTGTCTAAGCGGTTGATCTAAGCGATGTGTCTAAGCGGTGAATCTAAGCGGTGTGCCTAAGCGGTGAATCTAAGCGGTGTGCCTAATCGGTGAATCTAAGCCTTGTGTCTAAGCGGTGAATCTAAGCGGTGTGCCTAATCGGTGAATCTAAGCGATGTGCCTAATCGGTGAATCTAAGAGATGTGTCTAAGCGGTGAATCTAAGCGATGTGTCTAAGCGGTGAATCTAAGAGATGTGTCTAAGCGGTGAATCTAAGCGATGTGTCTAAGCGGTGAATCTAAGCGATGTGTCTAAGCGGTGAATCTAAGCCATGTGTCTAAGCGGTGAATCTAAGCGATGTGTCTAAGCGGTGAATCTAAGCGATGTGCCTGAGCGGTGAATCTAAGCGATGTGTCTAAGCGGTGAATCTAAGCGATGTGCCTAAGCGGTGAATCTAAACAATGTGCCTAAGCGGTGAATCTAAGCGGTGAATCTAAGCGGTGAATCTAAGAGGTGAATCTAAGTGGTGTGCCTAAGAGGTGAATCTAAGCGGTGAATCTAAGAGGTGAATCTAAGTGGTGTGCCTAAGAGGTGAATCTAAGCGGTGAATCTAAGAGGTGAATCTAAGTGGTGTGCCTAAGCGGTAAATCTAAGCGGTGAATCTAAGCGATGTGCCTGAGCGGTGAATCTAAGCGGTGTGTTAAGCGGGGAATCTAAGCGGTGAATCTAAGCAATGTGCCTAAGCGGTGAATCTAAGCGGTGAATCTAAGCGGTGAATCTAAGTGATGTGCCTAAGCTGTGAATCTAAGTGGTGAATCTAAGCGATGTGCCTAAGCGGTGAATCTAAGTGGTGTGCCTAATCGGTGAGCCTAAGCGGTGAATCTAATCGATGTGCCTAAGCGGTAAATCTAATCGATGTGCCTAAGCGGTGAATCTAAGCAGTGTGCCTAAGCGGTGAATTTAAGCGATGTGCCTAAGCGGTGAATCTAAGCGATGAATCTAGGTGGTGAATCTAAGCGATGTGCCTAAGCGGTGAATTTAAGCGATGTGCCTAAACAGTGAATTTAAGCGATGTGCCTAAACGGTGAATTTAAGCGATGTGCCTAAGCGGTGAATCTAAGCGATGTGCCTAAGCAGTGAATTTAAGCGATGTGCCTAAACGGTGAATTTAGGCGATGTGCCTAAGCGGTGAATCTAAGCGATGTGCCTAAGCAGTGAATCTAAGCGATGTGCCTAAGAGGTTAATCTAAGCGATGTTCCTAAGCGGTGAATCTAAGCGGTGTGCCTAAGCGGTGAATCTAAGCGATTAATCTAAGCGATGTGCCTAAGCAGTGAATCTAAGCGATGTGCCTAAGCGGTGAATCTAAGCGATGTGCCTAAGCGGTGAATTTAAGCAGGTAATCTAAGCGGTGAATCTGAGCAGTGTGCCTAATCAGTGAATCTAAGCGATGTGTCTAAGCAGTGAATCTAAGCGGTGTGCCTAATCGGTGAATCTAATCGATGTGCCTAAGCGGTGAATCTAAGCAGTGTGCCTAAGCGGTGAATTTAAGCGATGTGCCTAAGCGGTGAATCTAAGCGATGAATCTAGGTGGTGAATCTAAGCGATGTGCCTAAGCGGTGAATTTAAGCGATGTGCCTAAACAGTGAATTTAAGCGATGTGCCTAAACGGTGAATTTAAGCGATGTGCCTAAGCGGTGAATCTAAGCGATGTGCCTAAGCAGTGAATTTAAGCGATGTGCCTAAACGGTGAATTTAGGCGATGTGCCTAAGCGGTGAATCTAAGCGATGTGCCTAAGCAGTGAATCTAAGCGATGTGCCTAAGAGGTTAATCTAAGCGATGTGCCTAATCGGTGAATCTAAGCGATGTGTCTAAGCGGTGAATCTAAGAGATGTGTTCAAGCGGTGAATCTAAGCGATGTGTCTAAGCGGTGAATCTAAGCGATGTGTCTAAGCGGTGAATCTAAGCCATGTGTCTAAGCGGTGAATCTAAGCGATGTGTCTAAGCGGTGAATCTAAGCGATGTGCCTGAGCGGTGAATCTAAGCGATGTGTCTAAGCGGTGAATCTAAGCGATGTGCCTAAGCGGTGAATCTAAGCGGTGAATCTAAGAGGTGAATCTAAGTGGTGTGCCTAAGAGGTGAATCTAAGCGGTGAATCTAAGTGGTGTGCCTAAGAGGTAAATCTAAGCGGTGAATCTAAGAGGTGAATCTAAGTGGTGTGCCTAAGAGGTGAATCTAAGCGGTGAATCTAAGAGGTGAATCTAAGTGGTGTGCCTAAGCGGTAAATCTAAGCGGTGAATCTAAGCGATGTGCCTGAGCGGTGAATCTAAGCGGTGTGTTAAGCGGGGAATCTAAGCGGTGAATCTAAGCAATGTGCCTAAGCGGTGAATCTAAGTGGTGAATCTAAGCGATGTGCCTAAGCGGTGAATCTAAGTGGTGAATCTAAGCGATGTGCCTAAGCGGTGAATCTAAATGATGTGCCTAAGCGGTGAATCTAAGTGGTGAATCTAAGCGGTGAATCTAAGTGGTGTGCCTAATCGGTGAGCCTAAGCGGTGAATCTAATCGATGTGCCTAAGCGGTAAATCTAATCGATGTGCCTAAGCGGTGAATCTAAGCAGTGTGCCTAAGCGGTGAATCTAAGCGATGAATCTAGGTGGTGAATCTAAGCGATGTGCCTAAGCGGTGAATTTAAGCGATGTGCCTAAACGGTGAATTTAAGCGATGTGCCTAAGCGGTGAATCTAAACGATGTGCCTAAGCAGTGAATTTAAGCGATGTGCCTAAACGGTGAATTTAGGCGATGTGCCTAAGCGGTGAATCTAAGCGATGTGCCTAAGCAGTGAATCTAAGCGATGTGCCTGAGCGGTGAATCTAAGCGGTGAATCTAAGCGATGAATCTAGGCGGTGAATCTAAGTGATGTGCCTGAGCGGTGAATCTAAGCGGTGTGCCTAAGCGATGTGCCTAAGCGGTGAATCTGAGCGATGTGCCTAAGCGGTGAATCTAAGCGATGTGCCTGAGCGGTGAATCTAAGCGATGTTCCTAAGCGGTGACTCTAAGCGATGTGCCTAAGCGGTGAATCTAAGCGGTGAATCTAAGCGTTGTGCCTAAGCGGTGAATCTAAGCGATGTGCCTAAGCGGTGAATCTAAGCGATGTGCCTAAGCGGTGAATCTAAGCGATGTGCCTGAGCGGTGAATCTAAGCGATGTGCCTGAGCGGTGAATCTAAGCGATGTGCCTAAGCGGTGAATCTAAGCGGTGAATCTAAGCGGTGAATCTAAGCGGTGATTCTAAGCGGTGTGCCTAAGCGGTGAATCTAAGCGATGTGCCTAAGCGGTGAATCTAAGCGATGTGCCTAAGCGGTGAATCTAAGCGATGTGCCTAAGCGGTGAATCTAAGCGGTGAATCTAAGCGGTGAATCTAAGCAGTGATTTTAAGCGGTGTGCCTAAGCGGTGAATCTAAGCGGTGAATCTAAGTGGTGTGCCTAAGAGGTGAATCTAAGCGGTGAATCTGAGCGATGTGTATAAGCGGTGAATCTAAGCGTTGTGCCTGAATCTAAGCGATGTGCCTGAGCGATGAATCTAAGCGGTGTGCCTGAATCTAAGTGGTGAATCTAAGCGATGTGTCTAAGCGGTTGATCTAAGCGATGTGTCTAAGCGGTGAATCTAAGCGGTGTGCCTGAATCTAAGCGGTGAATCTAAGCGATGTGTCTAAGCGGTTGATCTAAGCGATGTGTCTAAGCGGTGAATCTAAGCAGTGTGCCTAAGCGGTGAATCTAAGCGGTGTGCCTGAATCTAAGCGGTGAATCTAAGCGATGTGTCTAAGCGGTTGATCTAAGCGATGTGTCTAAGCGGTGAATCTAAGCGGTGTGCCTAAGCGGTGAATCTAAGCGATGTGCCTAAGCGGTAAATCTAAACAATTTGCCTGACCGGTGAATCTAAGCGGTGTGCCTAAGCGGTGAATCTAAGCGGTGTGCCTAATCGGTGAATCTAAGCCTTGTGTCTAAGCGGTGAATCTAAGCGGTGTGCCTAATCGGTGAATCTAAGCGATGTGCCTAATCGGTGAATCTAAGAGATGTGTCTAAGCGGTGAATCTAAGCGATGTGTCTAAGCGGTGAATCTAAGAGATGTGTCTAAGCGGTGAATCTAAGCGATGTGCCTAAGCGGTAAATCTAATCGATGTGCCTAAGCGGTGAATCTAAGCAGTGTGCCTAAGCGGTGAATTTAAGCGATGTGCCTAAGCGGTGAATCTAAGCGATGAATCTAGGTGGTGAATCTAAGCGATGTGCCTAAGCGGTGAATTTAAGCGATGTGCCTAAACAGTGAATTTAAGCGATGTGCCTAAACGGTGAATTTAAGCGATGTGCCTAAGCGGTGAATCTAAGCGATGTGCCTAAGCAGTGAATTTAAGCGATGTGCCTAAACGGTGAATTTAGGCGATGTGCCTAAGCGGTGAATCTAAGCGATGTGCCTAAGCAGTGAATCTAAGCGATGTGCCTAAGAGGTTAATCTAAGCGATGTTCCTAAGCGGTGAATCTAAGCGGTGTGCCTAAGCGGTGAATCTAAGCGATTAATCTAAGCGATGTGCCTAAGCAGTGAATCTAAGCGATGTGCCTAAGCGGTGAATCTAAGCGATGTGCCTAAGCGGTGAATTTAAGCAGGTAATCTAAGCGGTGAATCTGAGCAGTGTGCCTAATCAGTGAATCTAAGCGATGTGTCTAAGCAGTGAATCTAAGCGGTGTGCCTAATCGGTGAATCTAATCGATGTGCCTAAGCGGTGAATCTAAGCAGTGTGCCTAAGCGGTGAATTTAAGCGATGTGCCTAAGCGGTGAATCTAAGCGATGAATCTAGGTGGTGAATCTAAGCGATGTGCCTAAGCGGTGAATTTAAGCGATGTGCCTAAACGGTGAATTTAAGCGATGTGCCTAAGCGGTGAATCTAAGCGATGTGCCTAAGCAGTGAATTTAAGCGATGTGCCTAAGCGGTGAATCTAAGCGATGTGCCTAAGCAGTGAATCTAAGCGATGTGCCTAAGAGGTTAATCTAAGCGATGTGCCTAATCGGTGAATCTAAGCGATGTGTCTAAGCGGTGAATCTAAGAGATGTGTTCAAGCGGTGAATCTAAGCGATGTGTCTAAGCGGTGAATCTAAGCGATGTGTCTAAGCGGTGAATCTAAGCCATGTGTCTAAGCGGTGAATCTAAGCGATGTGTCTAAGCGGTGAATCTAAGCGATGTGCCTGAGCGGTGAATCTAAGCGATGTGTCTAAGCGGTGAATCTAAGCGATGTGCCTAAGCGGTGAATCTAAGCGGTGAATCTAAGAGGTGAATCTAAGTGGTGTGCCTAAGAGGTGAATCTAAGCGGTGAATCTAAGTGGTGTGCCTAAGAGGTAAATCTAAGCGGTGAATCTAAGAGGTGAATCTAAGTGGTGTGCCTAAGAGGTGAATCTAAGCGGTGAATCTAAGAGGTGAATCTAAGTGGTGTGCCTAAGCGGTAAATCTAAGCGGTGAATCTAAGCGATGTGCCTGAGCGGTGAATCTAAGCGGTGTGTTAAGCGGGGAATCTAAGCGGTGAATCTAAGCAATGTGCCTAAGCGGTGAATCTAAGTGGTGAATCTAAGCGATGTGCCTAAGCGGTGAATCTAAGTGGTGAATCTAAGCGATGTGCCTAAGCGGTGAATCTAAATGATGTGCCTAAGCGGTGAATCTAAGTGGTGAATCTAAGCGGTGAATCTAAGTGGTGTGCCTAATCGGTGAGCCTAAGCGGTGAATCTAATCGATGTGCCTAAGCGGTAAATCTAATCGATGTGCCTAAGCGGTGAATCTAAGCAGTGTGCCTAAGCGGTGAATCTAAGCGATGAATCTAGGTGGTGAATCTAAGCGATGTGCCTAAGCGGTGAATTTAAGCGATGTGCCTAAACGGTGAATTTAAGCGATGTGCCTAAGCGGTGAATCTAAGCGATGTGCCTAAGCAGTGAATTTAAGCGATGTGCCTAAACGGTGAATTTAGGCGATGTGCCTAAGCGGTGAATCTAAGCGATGTGCCTAAGCAGTGAATCTAAGCGATGTGCCTGAGCGGTGAATCTAAGCGGTGAATCTAAGCGATGAATCTAGGCGGTGAATCTAAGTGATGTGCCTGAGCGGTGAATCTAAGCGGTGTGCCTAAGCGATGTGCCTAAGCGGTGAATCTGAGCGATGTGCCTAAGCGGTGAATCTAAGCGATGTGCCTGAGCGGTGAATCTAAGCGATGTTCCTAAGCGGTGACTCTAAGCGATGTGCCTAAGCGGTGAATCTAAGCGGTGAATCTAAGCGTTGTGCCTAAGCGGTGAATCTAAGCGATGTGCCTAAGCGGTGAATCTAAGCGATGTGCCTAAGCGGTGAATCTAAGCGATGTGCCTGAGCGGTGAATCTAAGCGATGTGCCTGAGCGGTGAATCTAAGCGATGTGCCTAAGCGGTGAATCTAAGCGGTGAATCTAAGCGGTGAATCTAAGCGGTGATTCTAAGCGGTGTGCCTAAGCGGTGAATCTAAGCGATGTGCCTAAGCGGTGAATCTAAGCGATGTGCCTAAGCGGTGAATCTAAGCGATGTGCCTAAGCGGTGAATCTAAGCGGTGAATCTAAGCGGTGAATCTAAGCAGTGATTTTAAGCGGTGTGCCTAAGCGGTGAATCTAAGCGGTGAATCTAAGTGGTGTGCCTAAGAGGTGAATCTAAGCGGTGAATCTGAGCGATGTGTATAAGCGGTGAATCTAAGCGTTGTGCCTGAATCTAAGCGATGTGCCTGAGCGATGAATCTAAGCGGTGTGCCTGAATCTAAGTGGTGAATCTAAGCGATGTGTCTAAGCGGTTGATCTAAGCGATGTGTCTAAGCGGTGAATCTAAGCGGTGTGCCTGAATCTAAGCGGTGAATCTAAGCGATGTGTCTAAGCGGTTGATCTAAGCGATGTGTCTAAGCGGTGAATCTAAGCAGTGTGCCTAAGCGGTGAATCTAAGCGGTGTGCCTGAATCTAAGCGGTGAATCTAAGCGATGTGTCTAAGCGGTTGATCTAAGCAATGTGTCTAAGCGGTGAATCTAAGCAGTGTGCCTAAGCGGTGAATCTAAGCGATGTGCCTAAGCGGTAAATCTAAACAATGTGCCTGACCGGTGAATCTAAGCGGTGTGCCTAAGCGGTGAATCTAAGTGATGTGCCTGAGCGGTGAATTCAAGCGATGTGCCTAAGCGGTGAATCTAAGTGATGTGCCTAAGAATTAAATCTTAGCGATGTGCCTAAGCGGTGAATCTAAGCGAAGTGCCTAAGCGGTAAATTTAAGCGATGTGCCTAAGCGGTGAATCTAAGCGGTGTGCCTAAGTGGTGAATCTAAGCGATGTGCCTAAACGGTGAATCTAAGCGATGTGCCTAAACGGTGAATCTAAGCGATGTGCCTAAGCGGTGAATCTAAGCGATGTGCCTAAGCGGTGAATCTAAGCGAAGTGCCTAAGCGGTGAATCTAAGCGGTGAATCTAAGCGGTGTGCCTAAGCGGTGAATCTAAGCGGTAAATCTAAGCGGTGAATCTAAGTGGTGTGCCTAAGAGGTGAATCTAAGCGGTGAATGTAAGCGGTAAATCTAAGTGGTGTGCCTAAGCGGTAAATCTAAGCGGTGAATCTAAGCGATGTGCCTAAGCAGTGAATCTAAGCGGTGAATCTAAGCAATGTGCATAAGCGGTGAATCTAAGCGGTGAATCTAAGCGGTGAATCTAAGTGATGTGCCTAAGCGGTGAATCTAAGCGGTGAATCTAAGTGGTGAATCTAAGCGGTGAATCTAACCGATGTGCCTAAGCGGTGAATCTAAATGATGTGCCTAATCGGTGAATCTAAGTGGTGAATCTAAGCGGTGAATCTAAGTGGTGTGCCTAATCGGTGAGCCTAAGCGGTGAATCTAAGCGGTGTGCCTAAGCGGTAAATCTAATCGATGTGCCTAAGCGGTAAATCTAATCGATGTGCCTAAGCGGTGAATCTAAGCAGTGTGCCTAAGCGGTGAATTTAAGCGATGTGCCTAAGCGGTGAATCTAAGCGATGAATCTAGGTGGTAAATCTAAGCGATGTGCCTAAGCGGTGAATTTAAGCGGTGTGCCTAAGCGGTGAATCTAAGTGATGTGCCTGAGCGGTGAATTCAAGCGATGTGCCTAAGCGGTGAATCTAAGTGATGTGCCTAAGAATTAAATCTTAGCGATGTGCCTAAGCGGTGAATCTAAGCGAAGTGCCTAAGCGGTAAATTTAAGCGATGTGCCTAAGCGGTGAATCTAAGCGGTGTGCCTAAGTGGTGAATCTAAGCGATGTGCCTCAACGGTGAATCTAAGCGATGTGCCTAAACGGTGAATCTAAGCGATGTGCCTAAGCGGTGAATCTAAGCGATGTGCCTAAGCGGTGAATCTAAGCGAAGTGCCTAAGCGGTGAATCTAAGCGGTGAATCTAAGCGGTGTGCCTAAGCGGTGAATCTAAGCGGTAAATCTAAGCGGTGAATCTAAGTGGTGTGCCTAAGAGGTGAATCTAAGCGGTGAATTTAAGCGGTAAATCTAAGTGGTGTGCCTAAGCGGTAAATCTAAGCGGTGAATCTAAGCGATGTGCCTAAGCAGTGAATCTAAGCGGTGAATCTAAGCAATGTGCCTAAGCGGTGAATCTAAGCGGTGAATCTAAGCGGTGAATCTAAGTGATGTGCCTAAGCGGTGAATCTAAGTGGTGAATCTAAGCGGTGAATCTAACCGATGTGCCTAAGCGGTGAATCTAAATGATGTGCCTAATCGGTGAATCTAAGTGGTGAATCTAAGCGGTGAATCTAAGTGGTGTGCCTAATCGGTGAGCCTAAGCGGTGAATCTAAGCGGTGTGCCTAAGCGGTAAATCTAATCGATGTGCCTAAGCGGTAAATCTAATCGATGTGCCTAAGCGGTGAATCTAAGCAGTGTGCCTAAGCGGTGAATTTAAGCGATGTGCCTAAGCGGTGAATCTAAGCGATGAATCTAGGTGGTAAATCTAAGCGATGTGCCTAAGCGGTGAATTTAAGCGATGTGCCTAAACAGTGAATTTAAGCGATGTGCCTAAACGGTGAATTTAAGCGATGTGCCTAAGCGGTTAATCTAAGCGATGTGCCTAAGCGGTGAATTTAAGCGATGTGCCTAAACGGTAATTTAGGCGATGTGCCTAAGCGGTGAATCTAAGCGATGTGCCTAAGCAGTGAATCTAAGCGATGTGCCTAAGAGGTTAATCTAAGCGATGTTCCTAAGCGGTGAATCTAAGCGGTGTGCCTAAGCGGTGAATCTAAGCGATGAGTCTAAGCGATGTGCCTAAGCAGTGAATCTAAGCGATGTGCCTAAGCGGTGAATCTAAGCGATGTGCCTAAGCGGTGAATTTAAGCGGTTAATCTAAGCGGTGAATCTGAGCAGTGTGCCTAATCGGTGAATCTAAGTGATGTGTCTAAGCAGTGAATCTAAGCGGTGTGCCTAATCGGTGAATCTAAGCGATGTGTCTAAGCAGTGAATCTGAGTGATGTGTATAAGCGGTGAATCTAAGCGTTGTGCCTGAATCTAAGCGATGTGCCTGAGCGATGAATCTAAGCGGTGTGCCTGAATCTAAGTGGTGAATCTAAGCGATGTGTCTAAGCGGTTGATCTAAGCGATGTGTCTAAGCGGTGAATCTAAGCGGTGTGCCTGAATCTAAGCGGTGAATCTAAGCGATGTGTCTAAGCGGTTGATCTAAGCGATGTGTCTAAACGGTAAATCTAAGCGGTGTGCCTAAGCGGTGAATCTAAGCGGTGTGCCTGAATCTAAGCGGTGAATCTAAGCGATGTGTCTAAGCGGTTGATCTAAGCGATGTGTCTAAGCGGTGAATCTAAGCGGTGTGCCTAAGCGGTGAATCTAAGCGATGTGCCTAAGCGGTAAATCTAAACAATGTGCCTGACCGGTGAATCTAAGCGGTGTGCCTAAGCGGTGAATCTAAGCGGTGTGCCTAATCGGTGAATCTAAGCGTTGTGTCTAAGCGGTGAATCTAAGCGGTGTGCCTAATCGGTGAATCTAAGCGATGTGCCTAATCGGTGAATCTAAGCGATGTGTCTAAGCGGTGAATCTAAGAGATGTGTTCAAGCGGTGAATCTAAGCGATGTGTCTAAGCGGTGAATCTAAGCGATGTGTCTAAGCGGTGAATCTAAGCCATGTGTCTAAGCGGTGAATCTAAGCGATGTGTCTAAGCGGTGAATCTAAGCGATGTGCCTGAGCGGTGAATCTAAGCGATGTGTCTAAGCGGTGAATCTAAGCGATGTGCCTAAGCGGTGAATCTAAGCGGTGAATCTAAGAGGTGAATCTAAGTAGTGTGCCTAAGAGGTGAATCTAAGCGGTGAATCTAAGTGGTGAATCTAAGTGGTGTGCCTAAGAGGTGAATCTAAGCGGTGAATCTAAGAGGTGAATCTAAGTGGTGTGCCTAAGCGGTAAATCTAAGCGGTGAATCTAAGCGATGTGCCTGAGCGGTGAATCTAAGCGGTGTGTTAAGCGGGGAATCTAAGCGGTGAATCTAAGCAATGTGCCTAAGCGGTGAATCTAAGTGGTGATTCTAAGCGATGTGCCTAAGCGGTGAACCTAAGTGGTGAATCTAAGCGATGTGCCTAAGCGGTGAATCTAAATGATGTGCCTAAGCGGTGAATCTAAGTGGTGAATCTAAGCGGTGAATCTAAGTGGTGTGCCTAATCGGTGAGCCTAAGCGGTGAATCTAATCGATGTGCCTAAGCGGTAAATCTAATCGATGTGCCTAAGCGGTGAATCTAAGCAGTGTGCCTAAGCGGTGAATCTAAGCGATGAATCTAGGTGGTGAATCTAAGCGATGTGCCTAAGCGGTGAATTTAAGCGATGTGCCTAAACGGTGAATTTAAGCGATGTGCCTAAGCGGTGAATCTAAGCGATGTGCCTAAGCGGTGAATCTAAGCGGTGTGCCTAAGCGGTGAATCTAAGCGATGTGCCTGAGCGGTGAATCTAAGCGGTGAATCTAAGCGATGAATCTAAGTGATGTGCCTGAGCGGTGAATTCAAGCGATGTGCCTAAGCGGTGAATCTAAGCGGTGTGCCTAAGCGATGTGCCTAAGCGGTGAATTCAAGCGATGTGCCTAAGCGGTGAATCTAAGTGATGTGCCTGAGCGGTGAATTCAAGCGATGTGCCTAAGCGGTGAATCTAAGCGGTGTGCCTAAGCGATGTGCCTAAGCGGTGAATCTGAGCGATGTGCCTAAGCGGTGAATCTAAGCGATGTGCCTGAGCGGTGAATCTAAGCGATGTTCCTAAGCGGTGACTCTAAGCGATGTGCCTAAGCGGTGAATCTAAGCGGTGAATCTAAGCGTTGTGCCTAAGCGGTGAATCTAAGCGATGTGCCTAAGCGGTGAATCTAAGCGATGTGCCTAAGCGGTGAATCTAAGCGATGTGCCTGAGCGGTGAATCTAAGCGATGTGCCTGAGCGGTGAATCTAAGCGATGTGCCTAAGCGGTGAATCTAAGCGGTGAATCTAAGCGGTGATTCTAAGCGGTGTGCCTAAGCGGTGAATCTAAGCGATGTGCCTAAGCGGTGAATCTAAGCGATGTGCCTAAGCGGTGAATCTAAGCGATGTGCCTAAGCGGTGAATCTAAGCGGTGAATCTAAGCGGTGAATCTAAGTGGTGAATCTAAGTGGTGTGCCTTAGCGGTGAATCTAAGCGGTGAATCTAAGCGATGTGCCTTAGCGGTGAATCTAAGCGGTGAATCTAAGCGATGTGCCTGAGCGGTGAATCTAAGCGGTGTGTTAAGCGGGGAATCTAAGCGGTGAATCTAAGAAATGTGCCTAAGCGGTGAATCTAAGTGGTGAATCTAAGCGATGAATCTAAGCGGTGAATCTAAGTGATGTGCCTAAGCGGTGAATCTAAGCGATGTGCCTAAGTGGTGAATCTAAGCGGTGAATCTAAGCGGTGAATCTAAGTGATGTGACTAAGCGGTGAATCTAAGTGGTGAATCTAAGCGACGTGTCTAAGCGGTGAATCTAAGCAATGTGTCTAAGCGGTGAATCTAAGCGGTGTGCCTAATCGGTGAATCTAAGCGATGTGTCTAAGCGGTGATTCTAAGCGGTGTGCCTAATCGGTGAATCTAAACGATGTAACTAAGCGGTGAATCTAAGCGTTGTGCCTGAATCTAAGCGATGTGCCTGAGCAATGAATCTAAGCGATGAATCTAAGCGGTGTGCCTAATCGGTGAATTTAAGTGATGTGCCTAAGCGGTAAATCTAAGCGATCTGCCTAAGCGGTGAATCTAAGCAATGAATCTAGGCGGTGAATCTAAGCGGTGAGCCTAAGTGGTGAATCTAAGCGATGTGCCTAAGCGGTGAATTTAAGCGATGTGCCTAAGCGGTGAATTTAAGCGATGTGCCTAAGCGGTGAATTTAAGCGATGTGTTAAGCGGGGAATCTAAGCGGTGAATCTAAGCAATGTGCCTAAGCGGTGAATCTAAGTGGTGAATCTAAGCGATGTGCCTAAGCGGTGAATCTAAGTGGTGAATCTAAGCGATGTGCCTAAGCGGTGAATCTAAATGATGTGCCTAAGCGGTGAATCTAAGCGGTGTGCCTAAGCGATGTGCCTAAGCGGTGAATCTGAGCGATGTGCCTAAGCGGTGAATCTAAGCGATGTGCCTGAGCGGTGAATCTAAGCGATGTTCCTAAGCGGTGACTCTAAGCGATGTGCCTAAGCGGTGAATCTAAGCGGTGAATCTAAGCGTTGTGCCTAAGCGGTGAATCTAAGCGATGTGCCTAAGCGGTGAATCTAAGCGATGTGCCTAAGCGGTGAATCTAAGCGGTGAATCTAAGCGGTGAATCTAAGCGGTGAATCTAAGCGATGTGCCTGAGCGGTGAATCTAAGCGATGTGCCTGAGCGGTGAATCTAAGCGATGTGCCTAAGCGGTGAATCTAAGCGGTGAATCTAAGCGGTGAATCTAAGCGGTGATTCTAAGCGGTGTGCCTAAGCGGTGAATCTAAGCGATGTGCCTAAGCGGTGAATCTAAGCGATGTGCCTAAGCGGTGAATCTAAGCGATGTGCCTAAGCGGTGAATCTAAGCGGTGAATCTAAGCGGTGAATCTAAGCAGTGATTTTAAGCGGTGTGCCTAAGCGGTGAATCTAAGCGGTGAATCTAAGCGGTGAATCTAAGTGGTGAATCTAAGTGGTGTGCCTTAGCGGTGAATCTAAGCGGTGAATCTAAGCGATGTGCCTTAGCGGTGAATCTAAGTGGTGAATCTAAGCGATGTGCCTGAGCGGTGAATCTAAGCGGTGTTTTAAGCGGGGAATCTAAGCGGTGAATCTAAGAAATGTGCCTAAGCGGTGAATCTAAGTGGTGAATCTAAACGATGAATCTAAGCGGTGAATCTAAGTGATGTGCCTAAGCGGTGAATCTAAGCGATGTGCCTAAGTGGTGAATCTAAGCGGTGAATCTAAGCGGTGAATCTAAGTGATGTGCCTAAGCGGTGAATCTAAGTGGTGAATCTAAGCGACGTGTCTAAGCGGTGAATCTAAGCAATGTGTCTAAGCGGTGAATCTAAGCGGTGTGCCTAATCGGTGAATCTAAGCGATGTGTCTAAGCGGTGATTCTAAGCGGTGTGCCTAATCGGTGAATCTAAACAATGTAACTAAGCGGTGAATCTAAGCGTTGTGCCTGAATCTAAGCGATGTGCCTGAGCAATGAATCTAAGCGATGAATCTAAGCGGTGTGCCTAATCGGTGAATTTATGCGATGTGCCTAAGCGGTAAATCTAAGCGATCTGCCTAAGCGGTGAATCTAAGCAATGAATCTAGGCGGTGAATCTAAGCGGTGAGCCTAAGTGGTGAATCTAAGCGATGTGCCTAAGCGGTGAATTTAAGCGATGTGCCTAAGCGGTGAATTTAAGCGATGTGCCTAAGCGGTGAATCTAAGCGATGTGTCTAAGCGGTGATTCTAAGCGGTGTGCCTAATCGGTGAATCTAAACAATGTAACTAAGCGGTGAATCTAAGCGGTGAATCTAAGCGGTGTGCCTAATCGGTGAATCTAAGCGATGTGTCTAAGCGGTGATTCTAAGCGGTGTGCCTAATCGGTGAATCTAAACAATGTAACTAAGCGGTGAATCTAAGCGTTGTGCCTGAATCTAAGCGATGTGCCTGAGCAATGAATCTAAGCGATGAATCTAAGCGGTGTGCCTAATCGGTGAATTTATGCGATGTGCCTAAGCGGTAAATCTAAGCGATCTGCCTAAGCGGTGAATCTAAGCAATGAATCTAGGCGGTGAATCTAAGCGGTGAGCCTAAGTGGTGAATCTAAGCGATGTGCCTAAGCGGTGAATTTAAGCGATGTGCCTAAGCGGTGAATTTAAGCGATGTGCCTAAGCGGTGAATTTAAGCGATGTGCCTATAAGCGGTGAATCTAAGCGATCTGCCTAAGCGGTGAATCTAAGCAATGAATCTAGGCAGTGAATCTAAGCGGTGAGCCTAAGTGGTGAATATAAACGAAGTGCCTAAGCGGTGAATATAAACGAAGTGCCTAAGCGGTGAATTTAAGCGATGTGCCTAAGCGGTGAATCTAAGCGATGTGCCTAAGCGGTGAATCTAAGCGATGTGCCTAAGCAGTGAATTTAAGCGATGTGCCTAAACGGTGAATTTAGGCGATGTGCCAAAGCGGTGAATCTAAGCGATGTGCCTAAGAGGTTAATCTAAGCGATGTTCCTAAGCGGTGAATCTAAGCGATGTGCCTAAGAGGTTAATCTAAGCGATGTTCCTAAGCGGTGAATCTAAGCGGTGTGCCTAAGCGGTGAATCTAAGCGATTAATCTAAGCGATGTGCCTAAGCAGTGAATCTTAGCGATGTGTCTAAGCAGTGAATCTAAGCGATGTGCCTAAGCAGTGAATTTAAGCGATGTGCCTAAACGGTGAATTTAGGCGATGTGCCAAAGCGGTGAATCTAAGCGATGTGCCTAAGAGGTTAATCTAAGCGATGTGCCTAAGCAGTGAATCTAAGCGATGTGCCTAAGAGGTTAATCTAAGCGATGTTCCTAAGCGGTGAATCTAAGCGGTGTGCCTAAGCGGTGAATCTAAGCGATTAATCTAAGCGATGTGCCTAAGCAGTGAATCTTAGCGATGTGTCTAAGCAGTGAATCTAAGCGTTGTGCCTGAATCTAAGCGATGTGCCTGAGCGATGAATCTAAGCGGTGTGCCTGAATCTAAGCGGTGAATCTAAGCGATGTGTCTAAGCGGTTGATCTAAGCGATGTGTCTAAGCGGTGAATCTAAGCGGTGTGCCTGAATCTAAGCGGTGAATCTAAGCGATGTGTCTAAGCGGTTGATCTAAGCGATGTGTCTAAGCGGTGAATCTAAGCGGTGTGCCTAAGCGGTGAATCTAAGCGATGTGCCTAAGCGGTAAATCTAAACAATGTGCCTGACCGGTGAATCTAAGCGGTGTGCCTAAGCGGTGAATCTAAGCGGTGTGCCTAATCGGTGAATCTAAGCGTTGTGTCTAAGTGGTGAATCTAAGCGGTGTGCCTAATCGGTGAATCTAAGCGATGTGCCTAATCGGTGAATCTAAGCGATGTGTGTAAGCGGTGAATCTAAGCGGTGAATCTAAGCGGTGAATCTAAGTGATGTGCCTAAGCGGTGAATCTAAGTGGTGAATCTAAGCGGTGAATCTAACCGATGTGCCTAAGCGGTGAATCTAAATGATGTGCCTAATCGGTGAATCTAAGTGGTGAATCTAAGCGGTGAATCTAAGTGGTGTGCCTAATCGGTGAGCCTAAGCGGTGTGCCTAAGCGGTAAATCTAATCGATGTGCCTAAGCGGTGAATCTAAGCATTGTGCCTAAGCGGTGAATTTAAGCGATGTGCCTAAGCGGTGAATCTAAGCGATGAATCTAGGTGGTAAATCTAAGCGATGTGCCTAAACAGTGAATTTAAGCGATGTGCCTAAACGGTGAATTTAAGCGATGTGCCTAAGCGGTTAATCTAAGCGATGTGCCTAAGCGGTGAATTTAAGCGATGTGCCTAAACGGTAATTTAGGCGATGTGCCTAAGCGGTGAATCTAAGCGATGTGCCTAAGCAGTGAATCTAAGCGATGTGCCTAAGAGGTTAATCTAAGCGATGTTCATAAGCGGTGAATCTAAGCGGTGTGCCTAAGCGGTGAATCTAAGCGATGTGCCTAAGCAGTGAATCTAAGCGATGTGCCTAAGCGGTGAATCTAAGCGATGTGCCTAAGCGGTGAATCTAAGCGGTGAATCTGAGCAGTGTGCCTAATCGGTGAATCTAAGCGATTTGTCTAAGCAGTGAATCTGAGCGAAGTGTATAAGCGGTGAATCTAAGCGTTGTGCCTGAATCTAAGCGATGTGCCTGAGCGATGAATCTAAGCGGTGTGCCTGAATCTAAGTGGTGAATCTAAGCGATGTGTCTAAGCGGTTGATCTAAGCGATGTGTCTAAGCGGTGAATCTAAGCGGTGTGCCTAAGCGGTGAATCTAAGCGATGTGCCTAAGCGGTAAATCTAAACAATGTGCCTGACCGGTGAATCTAAGCGGTGTGCCTAAGCGGTGAATCTAAGCGGTGTGCCTAATCGGTGAATCTAAGCCTTGTGTCTAAGCGGTGAATCTAAGCGGTGTGCCTAATCGGTGAATCTAAGCGATGTGCCTAATCGGTGAATCTAAGCGATGTGTCTAAGCGGTGAATCTAAGAGATGTGTCTAAGCGGTGAATCTAAGCGATGTGTCTAAGCGGTGAATCTAAGCGATGTGTCTAAGCGGTGAATCTAAGCCATGTGTCTAAGCGGTGAATCTAAGCGATGTGTCTAAGCGGTGAATCTAAGCGATGTGCCTGAGCGGTGAATCTAAGCGATGTGTCTAAGCGGTGAATCTAAGCGATGTGCCTAAGCGGTGAATCTAAACAATGTGCCTAAGAGGTGAATCTAAGCGGTGAATCTAAGCGGTGAATCTAAGCGGTGAATCTAAGAGGTGAATCTAAGTGGTGTGCCTAAGAGGTGAATCTAAGAGGTGAATCTAAGTGGTGTGCCTAAGAGGTGAATCTAAGCGGTGAATCTAAGAGGTGAATCTAAGTGGTGTGCCTAAGCGGTAAATCTAAGCGGTGAATCTAAGCGATGTGCCTGAGCGGTGAATCTAAGCGGTGTGTTAAGCGGGGAATCTAAGCGGTGAATCTAAGCAATGTGCCTAAGCGGTGAATCTAAGCGGTGAATCTAAGCGGTGAATCTAAGTGATGTGCCTAAGCTGTGAATCTAAGTGGTGAATCTAAGCGATGTGTCTAAGCGGTGAATCTAAATGATGTGCCTAAGCGGTGAATCTAAGCGGTGAATCTAAGTGGTGTGCCTAATCGGTGAGCCTAAGCGGTGAATCTAATCGATGTGCCTAAGCGGTAAATCTAATCGATGTGCCTAAGCGGTAAATCTAAGCAGTGTGCCTAAGCGGTGAATTTAAGCGATGTGCCTAAGCGGTGAATCTAAGCGATGAATCTAGGTGGTGAATCTAAGCGATGTGCCTAAGCGGTGAATTTAAGCGATGTGCCTAAACAGTGAATTTAAGCGATGTGCCTAAACGGTGAATTTAAGCGATGTGCCTAAGCGGTGAATCTAAGCGATGTGCCTAAGCAGTGAATTTAAGCGATGTGCCTAAACGGTGAATTTAGGCGATGTGCCTAAGCGGTGAATCTAAGCAATGTGCCTAAGCAGTGAATCTAAGCGATGTGCCTAAGAGGTTAATCTAAGCGATGTTCCTAAGCGGTGAATCTAAGCGGTGTGCCTAAGCGGTGAATCTAAGCGATTAATCTAAGCGATGTGCCTAAGCAGTGAATCTAAGCGATGTGCCTAAGCGGTGAATCTAAGCGATGTGCCTAAGCGGTGAATTTAAGCAGGTAATCTAAGCGGTGAATCTGAGCAGTGTGCCTAATCAGTGAATCTAAGCGATGTGTCTAAGCAGTGAATCTAAGCGGTGTGCCTAATCGGTGAATCTAATCGATGTGCCTAAGCGGTGAATCTAAGCAGTGTGCCTAAGCGGTGAATTTAAGCGATGTGCCTAAGCGGTGAATCTAAGCGATGAATCTAGGTGGTGAATCTAAGCGATGTGCCTAAGCGGTGAATTTAAGCGATGTGCCTAAACAGTGAATTTAAGCGATGTGCCTAAACGGTGAATTTAAGCCATGTGCCTAAACGGTGAATTTAGGCGATGTGCCTAAGCGGTGAATCTAAGCGATGTGCCTAAGCAGTGAATTTAAGCCATGTGCCTAAACGGTGAATTTAGGCGATGTGCCTAAGCGGTGAATCTAAGCGATGTGCCTAAGCAGTGAATCTAAGCGATGTGCCTAAGAGGTTAATCTAAGCGATGTGCCTAATCGGTGAATCTAAGCGATGTGTCTAAGCGGTGAATCTAAGCCATGTGTCTAAGCGGTGAATCTAAGCGATGTGTCTAAGCGGTGAATCTAAGCGATGTGCCTGAGCGGTGAATCTAAGCGATGTGTCTAAGCGGTGAATCTAAGCGATGTGCCTAAGCGGTGAATCTAAGCGGTGAATCTAAGAGGTGAATCTAAGTGGTGTGCCTAAGAGGTGAATCTAAGCGGTGAATCTAAGTGGTGTGCCTAAGAGGTAAATCTAAGCGGTGAATCTAAGAGGTGAATCTAAGTGGTGTGCCTAAGAGGTGAATCTAAGCGGTGAATCTAAGAGGTGAATCTAAGTGGTGTGCCTAAGCGGTAAATCTAAGCGGTGAATCTAAGCGATGTGCCTGAGCGGTGAATCTAAGCGGTGTGTTAAGCGGGGAATCTAAGCGGTGAATCTAAGCAATGTGCCTAAGCGGTGAATCTAAGTGGTGAATCTAAGCGATGTGCCTAAGCGGTGAATCTAAGTGGTGAATCTAAGCGATGTGCCTAAGCGGTGAATCTAAATGATGTGCCTAAGCGGTGAATCTAAGTGGTGAATCTAAGCGGTGAATCTAAGTGGTGTGCCTAATCGGTGAGCCTAAGCGGTGAATCTAATCGATGTGCCTAAGCGGTAAATCTAATCGATGTGTCTAAGCGGTGAATCTAAGCAGTGTGCCTAAGCGGTGAATCTAAGCGATTAATCTAGGTGGTGAATCTAAGCGATGTGCCTAAGCGGTGAATTTAAGCGATGTGCCTAAACGGTGAATTTAAGCGATGTGCCTAAGCGGTGAATCTAAGCGATGTGCCTAAGCAGTGAATTTAAGCGATGTGCCTAAGCAGTGAATTTAGGCGATGTGCCTAAGCGGTGAATCTAAGCGATGTGCCTAAGCAGTGAATCTAAGCGATGTGCCTGAGCAGTGAATCTAAGCGGTGAATCTAAGCGATGAATCTAGGCGGTGAATCTAAGTGATGTGCCTGAGCGGTGAATCTAAGCGGTGTGCCTAAGCGATGTGCCTAAGCGGTGAATCTGAGCGATGTGCCTAAGCGGTGAATCTAAGCGATGTGCCTGAGCGGTGAATCTAAGCGATGTTCCTAAGCGGTGACTCTAAGCGATGTGCCTAAGCGGTGAATCTAAGCGGTGAATCTAAGCGTTGTGCCTAAGCGGTGAATCTAAGCGATGTGCCTAAGCGGTGAATCTAAGCGATGTGCCTAAGCGGTGAATCTAAGCGATGTGCCTGAGCGGTGAATCTAAGCGATGTGCCTGAGCGGTGAATCTAAGCGATGTGCCTAAGCGGTGAATCTAAGCGGTGAATCTAAGCGGTGAATCTAAGCGGTGATTCTAAGCGGTGTGCCTAAGCGGTGAATCTAAGCGATGTGCCTAAGCGGTGAATCTAAGCGATGTGCCTAAGCGGTGAATCTAAGCGATGTGCCTAAGCGGTGAATCTAAGCGGTGAATCTAAGCGGTGAATCTAAGCAGTGATTTTAAGCGGTGTGCCTAAGCGGTGAATCTAAGCGGTGAATCTAAGTGGTGTGCCTAAGAGGTGAATCTAAGCGGTGAATCTGAGCGATGTGTATAAGCGGTGAATCTAAGCGTTGTGCCTGAATCTAAGCGATGTGCCTGAGCGATGAATCTAAGCGGTGTGCCTGAATCTAAGTGGTGAATCTAAGCGATGTGTCTAAGCGGTTGATCTAAGCGATGTGTCTAAGCGGTGAATCTAAGCGGTGTGCCTGAATCTAAGCGGTGAATCTAAGCGATGTGTCTAAGCGGTTGATCTAAGCGATGTGTCTAAACGGTGAATCTAAGCGGTGTGCCTAAGCGGTGAATCTAAGCGGTGTGCCTGAATCTAAGCGGTGAATCTAAGCGATGTGTCTAAGCGGTTGATCTAAGCGATGTGTCTAAGCGGTGAATCTAAGCGGTGTGCCTAAGCGGTGAATCTAAGCGATGTGCCTAAGCGGTAAATCTAAACAATGTGCCTGACCGGTGAATCTAAGCGGTGTGCCTAAGCGGTGAATCTAAGTGATGTGCCTGAGCGGTGAATTCAAGCGATGTGCCTAAGCGGTGAATCTAAGTGATGTGCCTAAGAATTAAATCTTAGCGATGTGCCTAAGCGGTGAATCTAAGCGAAGTGCCTAAGCGGTAAATTTAAGCGATGTGCCTAAGCGGTGAATCTAAGCGGTGTGCCTAAGTGGTGAATCTAAGCGATGTGCCTAAACGGTGAATCTAAGCGATGTGCCTAAACGGTGAATCTAAGCGATGTGCCTAAGCGGTGAATCTAAGCGATGTGCCTAAGCGGTGAATCTAAGCGAAGTGCCTAAGCGGTGAATCTAAGCGGTGAATCTAAGCGGTGTGCCTAAGCGGTGAATCTAAGCGGTAAATCTAAGTGGTGTGCCTAAGAGGTGAATCTAAGCGGTGAATTTAAGCGGTAAATCTAAGTGGTGTGCCTAAGCGGTAAATCTAAGCGGTGAATCTAAGCGATGTGCCTAAGCAGTGAATCTAAGCGGTGAATCTAAGCAATGTGCCTAAGCGGTGAATCTAAGCGGTGAATCTAAGTGATGTGCCTAAGCGGTGAATCTAAGCGGTGAATCTAAGTGGTGAATCTAAGCGGTGAATCTAACCGATGTGCCTAAGCGGTGAATCTAAATGATGTGCCTAATCGGTGAATCTAAGTGGTGAATCTAAGCGGTGAATCTAAGTGGTGTGCCTAATCGGTGAGCCTAAGCGGTGAATCTAAGCGGTGTGCCTAAGCGGTAAATCTAATCGATGTGCCTAAGCGGTAAATCTAATCGATGTGCCTAAGCGGTGAATCTAAGCAGTGTGCCTAAGCGGTGAATTTAAGCGATGTGCCTAAGCGGTGAATCTAAGCGATGAATCTAGGTGGTAAATCTAAGCGATGTGCCTAAGCGGTGAATTTAAGCGGTGTGCCTAAGCGGTGAATCTAAGTGATGTGCCTGAGCGGTGAATTCAAGCGATGTGCCTAAGCGGTGAATCTAAGTGATGTGCCTAAGAATTAAATCTTAGCGATGTGCCTAAGCGGTGAATCTAAGCGAAGTGCCTAAGCGGTAAATTTAAGCGATGTGCCTAAGCGGTGAATCTAAGCGGTGTGCCTAAGTGGTGAATCTAAGCGATGTGCCTAAACGGTGAATCTAAGCGATGTGCCTAAACGGTGAATCTAAGCGATGTGCCTAAGCGGTGAATCTAAGCGATGTGCCTAAGCGGTGAATCTAAGCGAAGTGCCTAAGCGGTGAATCTAAGCGGTGAATCTAAGCGGTGTGCCTAAGCGGTGAATCTAAGCGGTAAATCTAAGCGGTGAATCTAAGTGGTGTGCCTAAGAGGTGAATCTAAGCGGTGAATTTAAGCGGTAAATCTAAGTGGTGTGCCTAAGCGGTAAATCTAAGCGGTGAATCTAAGCGATGTGCCTAAGCAGTGAATCTAAGCGGTGAATCTAAGCAATGTGCCTAAGCGGTGAATCTAAGCGGTGAATCTAAGCGGTGAATCTAAGTGATGTGCCTAAGCGGTGAATCTAAGTGGTGAATCTAAGCGGTGAATCTAACCGATGTGCCTAAGCGGTGAATCTAAATGATGTGCCTAATCGGTGAATCTAAGTGGTGAATCTAAGCGGTGAATCTAAGTGGTGTGCCTAATCGGTGAGCCTAAGCGGTGAATCTAAGCGGTGTGCCTAAGCGGTAAATCTAATCGATGTGCCTAAGCGGTAAATCTAATCGATGTGCCTAAGCGGTGAATCTAAGCAGTGTGCCTAAGCGGTGAATTTAAGCGATGTGCCTAAGCGGTGAATCTAAGCGATGAATCTAGGTGGTAAATCTAAGCGATGTGCCTAAGCGGTGAATTTAAGCGATGTGCCTAAACAGTGAATTTAAGCGATGTGCCTAAACGGTGAATTTAAGCGATGTGCCTAAGCGGTTAATCTAAGCGATGTGCCTAAGCGGTGAATTTAAGCGATGTGCCTAAACGGTAATTTAGGCGATGTGCCTAAGCGGTGAATCTAAGCGATGTGCCTAAGCAGTGAATCTAAGCGATGTGCCTAAGAGGTTAATCTAAGCGATGTTCCTAAGCGGTGAATCTAAGCGGTGTGCCTAAGCGGTGAATCTAAGCGATGAGTCTAAGCGATGTGCCTAAGCAGTGAATCTAAGCGATGTGCCTAAGCGGTGAATCTAAGCGATGTGCCTAAGCGGTGAATTTAAGCGGTTAATCTAAGCGGTGAATCTGAGCAGTGTGCCTAATCGGTGAATCTAAGTGATGTGTCTAAGCAGTGAATCTAAGCGGTGTGCCTAATCGGTGAATCTAAGCGATGTGTCTAAGCAGTGAATCTGAGTGATGTGTATAAGCGGTGAATCTAAGCGTTGTGCCTGAATCTAAGTGGTGAATCTAAGCGATGTGTCTAAGCGGTTGATCTAAGCGATGTGTCTAAGCGGTGAATCTAAGCGGTGTGCCTGAATCTAAGCGGTGAATCTAAGCGATGTGTCTAAGCGGTTGATCTAAGCGATGTGTCTAAACGGTAAATCTAAGCGGTGTGCCTAAGCGGTGAATCTAAGCGGTGTGCCTGAATCTAAGCGGTGAATCTAAGCGATGTGTCTAAGCGGTTGATCTAAGCGATGTGTCTAAGCGGTGAATCTAAGCGGTGTGCCTAAGCGGTGAATCTAAGCGATGTGCCTAAGCGGTAAATCTAAACAATGTGCCTGACCGGTGAATCTAAGCGGTGTGCCTAAGCGGTGAATCTAAGCGGTGTGCCTAATCGGTGAATCTAAGCGTTGTGTCTAAGCGGTGAATCTAAGCGGTGTGCCTAATCGGTGAATCTAAGCGATGTGCCTAATCGGTGAATCTAAGAGATGTGTTCAAGCGGTGAATCTAAGCGATGTGTCTAAGCGGTGAATCTAAGCGATGTGTCTAAGCGGTGAATCTAAGCCATGTGTCTAAGCGGTGAATCTAAGCGATGTGTCTAAGCGGTGAATCTAAGCGATGTGCCTGAGCGGTGAATCTAAGCGATGTTTCTAAGCGGTGAATCTAAGCGATGTGCCTAAGCGGTGAATCTAAGCGGTGAATCTAAGAGGTGAATCTAAGTAGTGTGCCTAAGAGGTGAATCTAAGCGGTGAATCTAAGTGGTGTGCCTAAGAGGTAAATCTAAGCGGTGAATCTAAGAGGTGAATCTAAGTGGTGTGCCTAAGAGGTGAATCTAAGCGGTGAATCTAAGAGGTGAATCTAAGTGGTGTGCCTAAGCGGGGAATTTAAGCGGTGAATCTAAGCAATGTGCCTAAGCGGTGAATCTAAGTGGTGAATCTAAGCGATGTGCCTAAGCGGTGAATCTAAGTGGTGAATCTAAGCGATGTGCCTAAGCGGTAAATGTAATCGATGTGCCTAAGCGGTGAATCTAAGCAGTGTGCCTAAGCGGTGAATCTAAGCGATGAATCTAGGTGGTGAATCTAAGCGATGTGCCTAAGCGGTGAATTTAAGCGATGTGCCTAAACGGTGAATTTAAGCGATGTGCCTAAGCGGTGAATCTAAGCGATGTGCCTAAGCAGTGAATTTAAGCGATGTGCCTAAACGGTGAATTTAGGCGATGTGCCTAAGCGGTGAATCTAAGCGATGTGCCTAAGCAGTGAATCTAAGCGATGTGCCTAAGAGGTTAATCTAAGCGATGTTCCTAAGCGGTGAATCTAAGCGGTGTGCCTAAGCGGTGAATCTAAGCGATGTGCCTGAGCGGTGAATCTAAGCGGTGAATCTAAGCGATGAATCTAGGCGGTGAATCTAAGTGATGTGCCTGAGCGGTGAATTCAAGCGATGTGCCTAAGCGGTGAATCTAAGCGGTGTGCCTAAGCGATGTGCCTAAGCGGTGAATCTGAGCGATGTGCCTAAGCGGTGAATCTAAGCGATGTGCCTGAGCGGTGAATCTAAGCGATGTTCCTAAGCGGTGACTCTAAGCGATGTGCCTAAGCGGTGAATCTAAGCGGTGAATCTAAGCGTTGTGCCTAAGCGGTGAATCTAAGCGATGTGCCTAAGCGGTGAATCTAAGCGATGTGCCTAAGCGGTGAATCTAAGCGATGTGCCTGAGCGGTGAATCTAAGCGATGTGCCTGAGCGGTGAATCTAAGCGATGTGCCTAAGCGGTGAATCTAAGCGATGTGCCTAAGCGGTGAATCTAAGCGATGTGCCTAAGCGGTTAATCTAAGCGGTGAATCTAAGCGATGTGCCTTAGCGGTGAATCTAAGCGGTGAATCTAAGCGATGTGCCTGAGCGGTGAATCTAAGCGGTGTGTTAAGCGGGGAATCTAAGCGGTGAATCTAAGAAATGTGCCTAAGCGGTGAATCTAAGTGGTGAATCTAAGCGATGAATCTAAGCGGTGAATCTAAGTGATGTGCCTAAGCGGTGAATCTAAGCGATGTGCCTAAGTGGTGAATCTAAGCGGTGAATCTAAGCGGTGAATCTAAGTGATGTGACTAAGCGGTGAATCTAAGTGGTGAATCTAAGCGACGTGTCTAAGCGGTGAATCTAAGCAATGTGTCTAAGCGGTGAATCTAAGCGGTGTGCCTAATCGGTGAATCTAAGCGATGTGTCTAAGCGGTGATTCTAAGCGGTGTGCCTAATCGGTGAATCTAAACGATGTAACTAAGCGGTGAATCTAAGCGTTGTGCCTGAATCTAAGCGATGTGCCTGAGCAATGAATCTAAGCGATGAATCTAAGCGGTGTGCCTAATCGGTGAATTTAAGTGATGTGCCTAAGCGGTAAATCTAAGCGATCTGCCTAAGCGGTGAATCTAAGCAATGAATCTAGGCGGTGAATCTAAGCGGTGAGCCTAAGTGGTGAATCTAAGCGATGTGCCTAAGCGGTGAATTTAAGCGATGTGCCTAAGCGGTGAATTTAAGCGATGTGCCTAAGCGGTGAATTTAAGCGATGTGTTAAGCGGGGAATCTAAGCGGTGAATCTAAGCAATGTGCCTAAGCGGTGAATCTAAGTGGTGAATCTAAGCGATGTGCCTAAGCGGTGAATCTAAGTGGTGAATCTAAGCGATGTGCCTAAGCGGTGAATCTAAATGATGTGCCTAAGCGGTGAATCTAAGCGGTGTGCCTAAGCGATGTGCCTAAGCGGTGAATCTGAGCGATGTGCCTAAGCGGTGAATCTAAGCGATCTGCCTAAGCGGTAAATCTAAGCAATGAATCTAGGCGGTGAATCTAAGTGGTGAGCCTAAGTGGTGAATCTAAGTGATGTGCCTGAGCGGTGAATTCAAGCGATGTGCCTAAGCGGTGAATCTAAGTGATGTGCCTAAGAATTGAATCTTAGCGATGTGCCTAAGCGGTGAATCTAAGCGAAGTGCCTAAGCGGTAAATTTAAGCGATGTGCCTAAGCGGTGAATCTAAGCGGTGTGCCTAAGTGGTGAATCTAAGCGATGTGCCTGAGCGGTGAATCTAAGCGATGTGCCTAAGCGGTGAATCTAAGCGATGTGCCTAAGCGGTGAATCTAAGCGAAGTGCCTAAGCGGTGAATCTAAGCGGTGAATCTAAGCGGTGAATCTAAGCGGTGTGCCTAAGCGGTGAATCTAAGCGGTGAATCTAAGCGGTGAATCTAAGTGGTGTGCCTAAGAGGTGAATCTAAGCGGTGAATCTAAGCGGTGAATCTAAGTGGTGAATCTAAGTGGTGTGCCTAAGCGG
Source organism: Trichomycterus rosablanca (assembly GCF_030014385.1). Taxonomy (NCBI): domain Eukaryota; kingdom Metazoa; phylum Chordata; class Actinopteri; order Siluriformes; family Trichomycteridae; genus Trichomycterus; species Trichomycterus rosablanca. Next base: position 1,180,385 of record NW_026946943.1, on the reverse strand, counting down.
TAAATCTAAGCGGTGAATCTAAGCGATGTGCCTAAGCAGTGAATCTAAGCGGTGTGTTAAGCAATGTGCCTAAGCGGTGAATCTAAGCGGTGAATCTAAGCGGTGAATCTAAGTGATGTGCCTAAGCGGTGAATCTAAGTGGTGAATCTAAGCGGTGAATCTAAGTGATGTGCCTAAGCGGTGAATCTAAGTGGTGAATCTAAGCGGTGAATCTAACCGATGTGCCTAAGCGGTGAATCTAAGCAGTGTGCCTAAGCGGTGAATTTAAGCGATGTGCCTAAGCGGTGAATCTAAGCGATGAATCTAGGTGGTAAATCTAAGCGATGTGCCTAAGCGGTGAATTTAAGCGATGTGCCTAAACAGTGAATTTAAGCGATGTGCCTAAACGGTGAATTTAAGCGATGTGCCTAAGCGGTTAATCTAAGCGATGTGCCTAAGCTGTGAATTTAAGCGATGTGCCTAAACGGTAATTTAGGCGATGTGCCTAAGCGGTGAATCTAAGCGATGTTCCTAAGCGGTGAATCTAAGCGGTGTGCCTAAGCGGTGAATCTAAGCGATGAATCTAAGCGATGTGCCTAAGCGGTGAATCTAAGCAGTGAATCTAAGCGATGTGCCTAAGCGGTGAATCTAAGCGATGTGCCTAAGCGGTGAATTTAAGCGGTTAATCTAAGCGGTGAATCTGAGCAGTGTGCCTAATCGGTGAATCTAAGCGATATGTCTAAGCAGTGAATCTAAGCGGTGTGCCTAATCGGTGAATCTAAGCGATGTGTCTAAGCAGTGAATCTGAGCGATGTGTATAAGCGGTGAATCTAAGCGTTGTGCCTGAATCTAAGCGATGTGCCTGAGCGATGAATCTAAGCGGTGTGCCTGAATCTAAGTGGTGAATCTAAGCGATGTGTCTAAGCGGTTGATCTAAGCGATGTGTCTAAGCGGTGAATCTAAGCGGTGTGCCTGAATCTAAGCGGTGAATCTAAGCGATGTGTCTAAGCGGTTGATCTAAGCGATGTGTCTAAACGGTGAATCTAAGCGGTGTGCCTAAGCGGTGAATCTAAGCGGTGTGCCTAAGCGGTAAATCTAAACAATGTGCCTGACCGGTGAATCTAAGCGGTGTGCCTAAGCGGTGAATCTAAGCGGTGTGCCTAATCGGTGAATCTAAGCGTTGTGTCTAAGCGGTGAATCTAAGCGGTGTGCCTAATCGGTGAATCTAAGCGATGTGCCTAATCGGTGAATCTAAGCGATGTGTTTAAGCGGTGAATCTAAGAGATGTGTCTAAGCGGTGAATCTAAGCGATGTGTCTAAGCGGTGAATCTAAGCGATGTGTCTAAGCGGTGAATCTAAGCCATGTGTCTAAGCGGTGAATCTAAGCGATGTGTCTAAGCGGTGAATCTAAGCGATGTGTCTAAACGGTGAATCTAAGCGATGTGCCTAAGCGGTGAATCTAAACAATGTGCCTAAGCGGTGAATCTAAGCGGTGAATCTAAGAGGTGAATCTAAGTGGTGTGCCTAAGAGGTGAATCTAAGCGGTGAATCTAAGAGGTGAATCTAAGTGGTGTGCCTGAGCGGTGAATCTAAGCGGTGTGTTAAGCGGGGAATCTAAGCGGTGAATCTAAGCAATGTGCCTAAGCGGTGAATCTAAGTGGTGAATCTAATCGATGTGCCTAAGCGGTAAATCTAATCGATGTGCCTAAGCGGTGAATCTAAGCGATGAATCTAGGTGGTGAATCTAAGCGATGTGCCTAAGCGGTGAATTTAAGCGATGTGCCTAAACAGTGAATTTAAGCGATGTGCCTAAACGGTGAATTTAAGCGATGTGCCTAAGCGGTGAATCTAAGCGATGTGCCTAAGCAGTGAATTTAAGCGATGTGCCTAAACGGTGAATTTAGGCGATGTGCCAAAGCGGTGAATCTAAGCGATGTGCCTAAGCAGTGAATCTAAGCGATGTGCCTAAGAGGTTAATCTAAGCGATGTTCCTAAGCGGTGAATCTAAGCGGTGTGCCTAAGCGGTGAATCTAAGCGATTAATCTAAGCGATGTGCCTAAGCAGTGAATCTTAGCGATGTGTCTAAGCAGTGAATCTAAGCGTTGTGCCTGAATCTAAGCGATGTGCCTGAGCGATGAATCTAAGCGGTGTGCCTGAATCTAAGCGGTGAATCTAAGCGATGTGTCTAAGCAGTGAATCTGAGCGATGTGTATAAGCGGTGAATCTAAGCGTTGTGCCTGAATCTAAGCGATGTGCCTGAGCGATGAATCTAAGCGGTGTGCCTGAATCTAAGCGGTGAATCTAAGCGATGTGTCTAAGCGGTTGATCTAAGCGATGTGTCTAAGCGGTGAATCTAAGCGGTGTGCCTGAATCTAAGCGGTGAATCTAAGCGATGTGTCTAAGCGGTTGATCTAAGCGATGTGTCTAAGCGGTGAATCTAAGCGGTGTGCCTAAGCGGTGAATCTAAGCGATGTGTCTAAGCGGTGAATCTAAGCGATGTGTCTAAGAGGTGAATCTAAGCCATGTGTCTAAGCGGTGAATCTAAGCGATGTGTCTAAGCGGTGAATCTAAGCGGTGTGCCTAATCGGTGAATGTAAGCGATGTGTCTAAGCGGTGAATCTAAGCGGTGTGCCTAAGCGGTGAATCTAAGCGATGTGCCTAAGCGGTAAATCTAAACAATGTGCCTGACTGGTGAATCTAAGCGGTGTGCCTAAGCGGTGAATCTAAGCGGTGTGCCTAATCGGTGAATCTAAGCGTTGTGTCTAAGCGGTGAATCTAAGCGGTGTGCCTAATCGGTGAATCTAAGCGATGTGCCTAATCGGTGAATCTAAGCGATGTGTGTAAGCGGTGAATCTAAGCGTTGTGTCTAATCGATGAATCTAAGCGTTGTGTCTAAGCAGTGAATCTAAGCGGTGTGCCTAATCTAAGCGGTGTGCCTAATCGGTGAATCTAAGCGATGTGCCTAATCGGTGAATCAAAGCGATGTGTCTAAGCGGTGAATCTAAGCGATGTGTCTAAGCGGTGAATCTAAGCGATGTGTCTAAGCGGTGAATCTAAGCGTTGTGCCTGAATCTAAGCGATGTGCCTGAGCAATGAATGTAAGCGATGTGTCTAAGCGGTGAATCTAAGCGATGTGTCTAAGCGGTGAATCTAAGCCATGTGTCTAAGCGGTGAATCTAAGCGATGTGTCTAAGCGGTGAATCTAAGCGATGTGCCTGAGCGGTGAATCTAAGCGATGTGTCTAAGCGGTGAATCTAAGCGATGTGCCTAAGCGGTGAATCTAAGCGGTGTGCCTAATCTAAGCGGTGTGCCTAATCGGTGAATCTAAGCGATGTGCCTAATCGGTGAATCTAAGCGATGTGCCTAATCGGTGAATCTAAGCGATGTGTGTAAGCGGTGAATCTAAGCGTTGTGTCTAATCGATGAATCTAAGCGTTGTGTCTAATCTAAGCGGTGTGCCTAATCGGTGAATCTAAGCGATGTGCCTAATCGGTGAATCAAAGCGATGTGTCTAAGCGGTGAATCTAAGCGATGTGTCTAAGCGGTGAATCTAAGCGATGTGTCTAAGCGGTGAATCTAAGCGTTGTGCCTGAATCTAAGCGATGTGCCTGAGCAATGAATGTAAGCGATGTGTCTAAGCGGTGAATCTAAGCGATGTGTCTAAGCGGTGAATCTAAGCGATGTGTCTAAGCGGTGAATCTAAGCCATGTGTCTAAGCGGTGAATCTAAGCGATGTGTCTAAGCGGTGAATCTAAGCGATGTGCCTGAGCGGTGAATCTAAGCGATGTGTCTAAGCGGTGAATCTAAGCGATGTGTCTAAGCGGTGAATCTAAGCGGTGTGCCTAATCGGTGAATGTAAGCGATGTGCCTGAGCGGTGAATCTAAGCGGTGTGCCTGAATCTAAGCGGTGAATCTAAGCGATGTGTCTAAGCGGTTGATCTAAGCGATGTGTCTAAGCGGTGAATCTAAGCGGTGTGCCTAAGCGGTGAATCTAAGCGATGTGCCTAAGCGGTAAATCTAAACAATGTGCCTGACTGGTGAATCTAAGCAGTGTGCCTAAGCGGTGAATCTAAGCGGTGTGCCTAATCGGTGAATCTAAGCGTTGTGTCTAAGCGGTGAATCTAAGCGGTGTGCCTAATCGGTGAATCTAAGCGATGTGCCTAATCGGTGAATCTAAGCGATGTGTGTAAGCGGTGAATCTAAGCGTTGTGTCTAATCGATGAATCTAAGCGTTGTGTCTAAGCAGTGAATCTAAGCGGTGTGCCTAATCTAAGCGGTGTGCCTAATCGGTGAATCTAAGCGATGTGCCTAATCGGTGAATCAAAGCGATGTGTCTAAGCAGTGAATCTAAGCGATGTGTCTAAGCGGTGAATCTAAGCGATGTGTCTAAGCGGTGAATCTAAGCGTTGTGCCTGAATCTAAGCGATGTGCCTGAGCAATGAATGTAAGCGATGTGTCTAAGCGGTGAATCTAAGCGATGTGCCTGAGCGGTGAATCTAAGCGATGTGTCTAAGCGGTGAATCTAAGCGATGTGCCTAAGCGGTGAATCTAAGCGGTGTGCCTAATCTAAGCGGTGTGCCTAATCGGTGAATCTAAGCGATGTGCCTAATCGGTGAATCTAAGCGATGTGCCTAATCGGTGAATCTAAGCGATGTGTGTAAGCGGTGAATCTAAGCGTTGTGTCTAATCGATGAATCTAAGCGTTGTGTCTAATCTAAGCGGTGTGCCTAATCGGTGAATCTAAGCGATGTGCCTAATCGGTGAATCAAAGCGATGTGTCTAAGCGGTGAATCTGAGCGATGTGTATAAGCGGTGAATCTAAGCGATGTGCCTGAGCGATGAATCTAAGCGGTGTGCCTGAATCTAAGCGGTGAATCTAAGCGATGTGTCTAAGCGGTTGATCTAAGCGATGTGTCTAAGCGGTGAATCTAAGCGGTGTGCCTGAATCTAAGCGGTGAATCTAAGCGATGTGTCTAAGCGGTTGATCTAAGCGATGTGTCTAAGCGGTGAATCTAAGCGGTGTGCCTAAGCGGTGAATCTAAGCGATGTGCCTAAGCGGTAAATCTAAACAATGTGCCTGACCGGTGAATCTAAGCGGTGTGCCTAAGCGGTGAATCTAAGCGGTGTGCCTAATCGGTGAATCTAAGCGTTGTGTCTAAGTGGTGAATCTAAACGGTGTGCCTAATCGGTGAATCTAAGCGATGTGCCTAATCGGTGAATCTAAGCGATGTGTGTAAGCGGTGAATCTAAGCGGTGAATCTAAGCGGTGAATCTAAGTGGTGAATCTAAGCGGTGAATCTAACCGATGTGCCTAAGCGGTGAATCTAAATGATGTGCCTAATCGGTGAATCTAAGTGGTGAATCTAAGCGGTGAATCTAAGCGGTGTGCCTAAGCGGTAAATCTAATCGATGTGCCTAAGCGGTAAATCTAATCGATGTGCCTAAGCGGTGAATCTAAGCATTGTGCCTAAGCGGTGAATTTAAGCGATGTGCCTAAGCGGTGAATCTAAGCGATGAATCTAGGTGGTAAATCTAAGCGATGTGCCTAAACAGTGAATTTAAGCGATGTGCCTAAACGGTGAATTTAAGCGATGTGCCTAAGCGGTTAATCTAAGCGATGTGCCTAAGCGGTGAATTTAAGCGATGTGCCTAAACGGTAATTTAGGCGATGTGCCTAAGCGGTGAATCTAAGCGATGTGCCTAAGCAGTGAATCTAAGCGATGTGCCTAAGAGGTTAATCTAAGCGATGTTCCTAAGCGGTGAATCTAAGCGGTGTGCCTAAGCGGTGAATCTAAGCGATGAATCTAAGCGATGTGCCTAAGCAGTGAATCTAAGCGATGTGCCTAAGCGGTGAATCTAAGCGATGTGCCTAAGCGGTGAATCTAAGCGGTGAATCTGAGCAGTGTGCCTAATCGGTGAATCTAAGCGATGTGTCTAAGCATTGAATCTGAGCGATGTGTATAAGCGGTGAATCTAAGCGTTGTGCCTGAATCTAAGCGATGTGCCTGAGCGATGAATCTAAGCGGTGTGCCTGAATCTAAGTGGTGAATCTAAGCGATGTGTCTAAGCGGTTGATCTAAGCGATGTGTCTAAGCGGTGAATCTAAGCGGTGTGCCTGAATCTAAGCGGTGAATCTAAGCGATGTGTCTAAGCGGTTGATCTAAGCGATGTGTCTAAACGGTGAATCTAAGCGGTGTGCCTAAGCGGTGAATCTAAGCGGTGTGCCTGAATCTAAGCGGTGAATCTAAGCGATGTGTCTAAGCGGTTGATCTAAGCGATGTGTCTAAGCGGTGAATCTAAGCGGTGTGCCTAAGCGGTGAATCTAAGCGATGTGCCTAAGCGGTAAATCGAAACAATGTGCCTGACCGGTGAATCTAAGCGGTGTGCCTAAGCGGTGAATCTAAGCGGTGTGCCTAATCGGTGAATCTAAGCCTTGTGTCTAAGCGGTGAATCTAAGCGGTGTGCCTAATCGGTGAATCTAAGCGATGTGTCTAAGCGGTGAATCTAAGAGATGTGTCTAAGCGGTGAATCTAAGCGATGTGTCTAAGCGGTGAATCTAAGCGATGTGTCTAAGCGGTCAATCTAAGCCATGTGTCTAAGCGGTGAATCTAAGCGATGTGTCTAAGCGGTGAATCTCAGCGATGTGCCTGAGCGGTGAATCTAAGCGATGTGTCTAAGCGGTGAATCTAAGCGATGTGCCTAAGCGGTGAATCTAAACAATGTGCCTAAGCGGTGAATCTAAGCGGTGAATCTAAGCGGTGAATCTAAGAGGTGAATCTAAGTGGTGTGCCTAAGAGGTGAATCTAAGCGGTGAATCTAAGAGGTGAATCTAAGTGGTGTGCCTAAGCGGTAAATCTAAGCGGTGAATCTAAGCGATGTGCCTGAGCGGTGAATCTAAGCTGTGTGTTAAGCGGGGAATCTAAGCGGTGAATCTAAGCAATGTGCCTAAGCGGTGAATCTAAGCGGTGAATCTAAGCGGTGAATCTAAGTGATGTGCCTAAGCTGTGAATCTAAGTGGTGAATCTAAGCGATGTGCCTAAGCGGTGAATCTAAATGATGTGCCTAAGCGGTGAATCTAAGCGGTGAATCTAAGTGGTGTGCCTAATCGGTGAGCCTAAGCGGTGAATCTAATCGATGTGCCTAAGCGGTAAATCTAATCGATGTGCCTAAGCGGTGAATCTAAGCAGTGTGCCTAAGCGGTGAATTTAAGCGATGTGCCTAAGCGGTGAATCTAAGCGATGAATCTAGGTGGTGAATCTAAGCGATGTGCCTAAGCGGTGAATTTAAGCGATGTGCCTAAACAGTGAATTTAAACGATGTGCCTAAGCGGTGAATCTAAGCGATGTGCCTAAGCAGTGAATTTAAGCGATGTGCCTAAACGGTGAATTTAGGCGATGTGCCTAAGCGGTGAATCTAAGCGATGTGCCTAAGCAGTGAATCTAAGCGATGTGCCTAAGAGGTTAATCTAAGCGATGTTCCTAAGCGGTGAATCTAAGCGGTGTGCCTAAGCGGTGAATCTAAGCGATTAATCTAAGCGATGTGCCTAAGCAGTGAATCTAAGCGATGTGCCTAAGCGGTGAATCTAAGCGATGTGCCTAAGCGGTGAATTTAAGCAGGTAATCTAAGCGGTGAATCTGAGCAGTGTGCCTAATCAGTGAATCTAAGCGATGTGTCTAAGCAGTGAATCTAAGCGGTGTGCCTAATCGGTGAATCTAATCGATGTGCCTAAGCGGTGAATCTAAGCAGTGTGCCTAAGCGGTGAATTTAAGCGATGTGCCTAAGCGGTGAATCTAAGCGATGAATCTAGGTGGTGAATCTAAGCGATGTGCCTAAGCGGTGAATTTAAGCGATGTGCCTAAACAGTGAATTTAAGCGATGTGCCTAAACGGTGAATTTAAGCGATGTGCCTAAGCGGTGAATCTAAGCGATGTGCCTAAGCAGTGAATTTAAGCGATGTGCCTAAACGGTGAATTTAGGCGATGTGCCTAAGCAGTGAATCTAAGCGATGTGCCTAAGAGGTTAATCTAAGCGATGTGCCTAAGCGGTGAATCTAAGCGATGAATCTAGGTGGTGAATCTAAGAGATGTGCCTAAGCGGTGAATTTAAGCGATGTGCCTAAACAGTGAATTTAAGCGATGTGCCTAAACGGTGAATTTAAGCGATGTGCCTAGGCAGTGAATTTAAGCGATGTGCCTAAGAGGTTAATCTAAGCGATGTTCCTAAGCGGTGAATCTAAGCGGTGTGCCTAAGCGGTGAATCTAAGCGATGAATCTAAGCGATGTGCCTAAGCAGTGAATCTAAGCGATGTGCCTAAGCGGTGAATCTAAGCGATGTGCCTAAGCGGTGAATTTAAGCGGTTAATCTAAGCGGTGAATCTGAGCAGTGTGCCTAATCAGTGAATCTAAGCGATGTGTCTAAGCAGTGAATCTAAGCGATGTGCCTAAGCGGTGAATTTAAGCGGTTAATCTAAGCGGTGAATCTGAGCAGTGTGCCTAATCAGTGAATCTAAGCGATGTGTCTAAGCAGTGAATCTGAGCGATGTGTATAAGCGGTGAATCTAAGCGTTGTGCCTGAATCTAAGCGATGTGCCTGAGCGATGAATCTAAGCGGTGTGCCTGAATCTAAGCGGTGAATCTAAGCGATGTGTCTCAGCGGTTGATCTAAGCGATGTGTCTAAGCGGTGAATCTAAGCGGTGTGCCTGAATCTAAGCGGTGAATCTAAGCGATGTGTCTAAGCGGTTGATCTAAGCGATGTGTCTAAACGGTGAATCTAAGCGGTGTGCCTAAGCGGTGAATCTAAGCGGTGTGCCTGAATCTAAGCGGTGAATCTAAGCGATGTGTCTAAGCGGTTGATCTAAGCGATGTGTCTAAGCGGTGAATCTAAGCGGTGTGCCTAAGCGGTGAATCTAAGCGATGTGCCTAAGCGGTAAATCTAAACAATGTGCCTGACCGGTGAATCTAAGCGGTGTGCCTAAGCGGTGAATCTAAGCGTTGTGTCTAAGCGGTGAATCTAAGCGGTGTGCCTAATCGGTGAATCTAAGCGATGTGCCTAATCGGTGAATCTAAGCGATGTGTCTAAGCGGTGAGTCTAAGCGATGTGTCTAAGCGGTGAATCTAAGCGATGTGTCTAAGCGGTGAATCTAAGCGATGTGTCTAAGCGGTGAATCTAAGCGATGTGTCTAAGCGGTGAATCTAAGCGATGTGCCTAAGCGGTGAATCTAAACAATGTGCCTAAGCGGTGAATCTAAGCGGTGTGCCTAAGCGGTGAATCTAAACGATGTGCCTAAGCGGTGAATTTGAGCGATGTGCCTAGGCGGTGAATCTAAGCGATGTGCCTGAGCGGTGAATCTAAGCGATGTGCCTAAGCGGTGAATTTAAGCGATGTGCCTAAGCGGTGAATCTAAGCGATGTGCCTAAGCGGTGAATCTAAGCGGTGTGCCTAAGCGGTAAATCTAAACAATGTGCCTAAGCGGTGAATCTAAGCGGTGAATCTAAACAATGTGCCTAAGCGGTGAATCTAAGTGATGTGCCTGAGCGGTGAATTCAAGCGATGTGCCTAAGCGGTGAATTTAAGCGATGTGCCTAAGCGGTGAATCTAAGCGAAGTGCCTAAGCGGTGAATTTAAGCGATGTGCCTAAGCGGTGAATTTAAGCTATGTGCCTAAGCGGTGAATCTAAGCGATGTGCCTAAGCGGTGAATCTAAGCGATGTGCCTAAGCGGTGAATTTAAGCGATGTGCCTAAGCGGTGAATCTAAGCGATGTGCCTAAGCGGTGAATCTAAGCGATGTGCCTAAGCGGTGAATTTAAGCGATGTGCCTAAACGGTGAATCTAAGCGATGTGCCTAAGCGGTGAATATAAGCGATGTGCCTAAGCGGTGAATCTAAGCGATGTGCCTAAGCGGTGAATTTAAGCGATGTGCCTAAACGGTGAATCTAAGCGATGTGCCTAAGCGGTGAATATAAGCGATGTGCCTAAGCGGTGAATCTAAGCGATGTGCCTAAGCAGTGTGCCTAAGCGGTGAATCTAAGCGATGTGCCTAAGCGATGAATCTAAGCAGTGTGCCTAAGCGATGAATCTAAGCGGTGTGCCTAAACGGTGAATCTAAGCGGTGTGCCTAAGCGGTAAATCTAAGCGATGTGCCTAAGCGGTGAATCTAAGCGGTGTGCCTAAGCGGTAAATCTAAGCGATGTGCCTAAGCGGTGAATCTAAGCGATGTGCCTAAGCGGTGAATCTAAACGATGTGCCTAAGCGGTGAATCTAAGCGATGTGCCTAAGCGGTGAATCTAAGCGGTGAATCTAAGCGGTGAATCTAAGTGGTGTGCCTAAGCGGTAAATCTAAGCGGTGAATCTAAGTGATGTGCCTAAGCGGTGAATCTAAGCGGAGAATCTAAGCGATGTGCCTAAGCGGTGAATCTAAGCGGTGAATCTAAGCGGTGAATCTAAGCGATGTGCCTAAGCGGTGAATCTAAGCGATGTGCCTAAGCGGTGAATCTAAGCGATGTGCCTAAGCGGTGAATCTAAGCGGTGAATCTAAGTGGTGTGCCTAAGCGGTGAATCTAAGCGGTGAATCTAAGCGATGTGCCGATGCGGTGAATCTAAGCGATGTGCCTAAGCGGTGAATCTAAGCGATGTGCCTAAGCGGTGAACCTAAGCGATGTGCCTAAGCGGTGAATCTAAGCGATGTGCCTAAGCGGTGAATCTAAGCGATGTGCCTAAGCGGTGAATCTAAGCGGTGAATCTAAGCGATGTGCCTAAGCGGTGAATCTAAATGATGTGCCTAAGCGGTGAATCTAAGTGGTGAATCTAAGCGGTAAATCTAATCGATGTGCCTAAGCGGTGAATCTAAGCGATGTGCCTAAGCGGTGAATCTAAGCAGTGTGCCTAAGCGGTGAATCTAAGCGGTGTGCCTAAACGGTGAGTCTAAGCGATGTGCCTAAGCGGTGAATCTAAGCGGTGAATCTAAGCGATGTGCCTAAGCGGTGAATCTAAATGATGTGCCTAAGCGGTGAATCTAAGTGGTGAATCTAAGCGGTAAATCTAATCGATGTGCCTAAGCGGTGAATCTAAGCGATGTGCCTAAGCGATGAATCTAAGCAGTGTGCCTAAGCGGTGAATCTAAGCGGTGTGCCTAAACGGTGAGTCTAAGCGATGTGCCTAAGCGGTGAATCTAAGCGATGTGCCTAAGCGGTGAATCTAAGCGGTGTGCCTAAGCGGTGAATCTAAGCGATGTGCCTAAGCGGTGAATCTTAGCGATGTGCCTAAGCGGTGAATCTAAGCGTTGTGTCTAAGCGGTGAATCTAAGCGGTGTGCCTAATCGGTGAATCTAAGCGATGTGTGTAAGCGGTGAATCTAAGCGTTGTGTCTAAGCGGTGAATCTAAGCGATGTGCCTAATCGGTGAATCTAAGCGTTGTGTCTAAGCGGTGAATGTAAGCGGTGTGCCTAATCGGTGAATCTAAGCGATGTGCCTAATCGGTGAATCTAAGCGATGTGTCTAAGCGGTGAGTCTAAGCGATGTGTCTAAGCGGTGAATCTAAGCGATGTGTCTAAGCGGTGAATCTAAGCGATGTGTCTAAGCGGTGAATCTAAGCGATGTGCCTGAGCGGTGAATCTAAGCGATGTGTCTAAGCGATGAATCTAAGCGATGTGCCTAAGCGGTGAATCTAAACAATGTGCCTAAGCGGTGAATCTAAGCGGTGTGCCTAAGCGGTAAATCTAAACGATGTGCCTAAGCGGTGAATTTGAGCGATGTGCCTAGGCGGTGAATCTAAGCGATGTGCCTGAGCGGTGAATCTAAGCGATGTGCCTAAGCGGTGAATTTAAGCGATGTGCCTAAGCGGTGAATCTAAGCGAAGTGCCTAAGCGGTGAATTTAAGCGATGTGCCTAAGCGGTGAATTTAAGCTATGTGCCTAAGCGGTGAATCTAAGTGATGTGCCTAAGCGGTGGATCTAAGTGATGTGCCTAAGCGGTGAATCTAAGCGGTGAATCTAAGCGATGTGCCTAAGCGGTGAATCTAAGCGGTGAATCTAAGTGGTGTGCCTAAGCGGTGAATCTAAGCGGTGAATCTAAGCGATGTGCCTAAGCGGTGAATCTAAGCGATGTGCCTAAGCGGTGAACCTAAGCGATGTGCCTAAGCGGTGAACCTAAGCGATGTGCCTAAGCGGTGAATCTAAGCGATGTGCCTAAGCGGTGAATCTAAGCGATGTGCCTAAGCGGTGAATCTAAGCGGTGAATCTTAGCGATGTGCCTAAGCGGTGAATCTAAATGATGTGCCTAAGCAGTGAATCTAAGTGGTGAATCTAAGCGGTAAATCTAATCGATGTGCCTAAGCGGTGAATCTAAGCGATGTGCCTAAGCGGTGAATCTAAGCAGTGTGCCTAAGCGGTGAATCTAAGCGATGTGCCTAAGCGATGAATCTAAGCAGTGTGCCTAAGCGGTGAATCTAAGCGGTGTGCCTAAACGGTGAATCTAAGCGATGTGCCTAAGCGGTGAATCTAAGCGATGTGCCTAAGCGGTGAATCTAAGCGGTGTGCCTAAGCGGTGAATCTAAGCGATGTGCCTAAGCGGTGAATTTTAGCGATGTGCCTAAGCGGTGAATCTAAGCGTTGTGTCTAAGCGGTGAATCTAAGCGGTGTGCCTAATCGGTGAATCTAAGCGATGTGCCTAATCGGTGAATCTAAGCGATGTGTGTAAGCGGTGAATCTAAGCGTTGTGTCTAAGCGGTGAATCTAAGCGATGTGCCTAATCGGTGAATCTAAGCGTTGTGTCTAAGCGGTGAATCTAAGCGGTGTGCCTAATCGGTGAATCTAAGCGATGTGCCTAATCGGTGAATCTAAGCGATGTGTCTAAGCGGTGAGTCTAAGCGATGTGTCTAAGCGGTGAATCTAAGCGATGTGTCTAAGCGGTGAATCTAAGCGATGTGTCTAAGCGGTGAATCTAAGCGATGTGTCTAAGCGGTGAATCTAAGCGATGTGCCTGAGCAGTGAATCTAAGCGATGTGTCTAAGCGGTGAGTCTAAGCGATGTGTCTAAGCGGTGAATTTGAGCGATGTGCCTAGGCGGTGAATCTAAGCGATGTGCCTGAGCGGTGAATCTAAGCGATGTGCCTAAGCGGTGAATTTAAGCGATGTGCCTAAGCGGTGAATCTAAGCGATGTGCCTAAGCGGTGAATCTAAGCGGTGTGCCTAAGCGGTAAATCTAAACAATGTGCCTAAGCGGTGAATCTAAGCGGTGAATCTAAACGATGTGCCTAAGCGGTGAATCTAAGTGATGTGCCTGAGCGGTAAATTCAAGCGATGTGCCTAAGCGGTGAATTTAAGCGATGTGCCTAAGCGGTGAATCTAAGCGAAGTGCCTAAGCGGTGAATTTAAGCGATTTGCCTAAGCGGTGAATTTAAGCTATGTGCCTAAGCGGTGAATCTAAGTGATGTGCCTAAGCGGTGGATCTAAGCGATGTGCCTAAGCGGTGAATCTAAGCGATGTGCCTAAGCGGTGAATCTAAGCGATGTGCCTAAGCGGTGAATTTAAGCGATGTGCCTAAACGGTGAATCTAAGCGATGTGCCTAAGCGGTGAATCTAAGCGATGTGCCTAAGCGGTGAATATAAGCGATGTGCCTAAGCGGTGAATCTAAGCGATGTGCCTAAGCAGTGTGCCTAAGCGGTGAATCTAAGCGATGTGCCTAAGCGATGAATCTAAGCAGTGTGCCTAAGCGGTGAATCTAAGCGGTGTGCCTAAACGGTGAATCTAAGCGATGTGCCTAAGCGGTGAATCTAAGCGATGTGCCTAAGCGGTGAATCTAAGCGATGTGCCTAAGCGGTGAATCTAAGCGGTGAATCTAATCGGTGAATCTAAGCGGTGAATCTAAGTGGTGTGCCTAAGAGGTGAATCTAAGCGGTGAATCTAAGCGGTGAATCTAAGTGGTGTGCCTAAGCGGTAAATCTAAGCGTTGAATCTAAGTGATGTGCCTAAGCGGTGAATCTAAGCGGAGAATCTAAGCGATGTGCCTAAGCGGTGAATCTAAGCGGTGAATCTAAGCGATGTGCCTAAGCGGTGAATCTAAGCGATGTGCCTAAGCGGTGAATCTAAGCGATGTGCCTAAGCGGTGAATCTAAGCGGTGAATCTAAGTGGTGTGCCTAAGCGGTGAATCTAAGCGGTGAATCTAAGCGATGTGCCGAAGCGGTGAATCTAAGCGATGTGCCTAAGCGGTGAATCTAAGCGATGTGCCTAAGCGGTGAACCTAAGCGATGTGCCTAAGCGGTGAATCTAAGCGATGTGCCTAAGCGGTGAATCTAAGCGATGTGCCTAAGCGGTGAATCTAAGCGGTGAATCTAAGCGGTGAATCTAAGCGGTGAATCTAAGTGGTGTGCCTAAGAGGTGAATCTAAGCGGTGAATCTAAGCGATGTGCCTAAGCGGTGAATCTAAGCGGTGTGCCTAAACGGTGAATCTAAGCGATGTGCCTAAGCGGTGAATCTAAGCGATGTGCCTAAGCGGTGTGCCTAAGCGGTGAATCTAAGCGATGTGCCTAAGCGGTGAATCTTAGCGATGTGCCTAAGCGGTGAATCTAAACGATGTGCCTAAGCGGTGAATCTAAGCGATGTGCCTAAGCGGTGAATCTAAGCGGTGAATCTAAGCGGTGAATCTAAGCGGTGAATCTAAGTGGTGTGCCTAAGAGGTGAATCTAAGCGGTGAATCTAAGCGGTGTGCCTAAGCGGTAAATCTAAGCGGTGAATCTAAGTGATGTGCCTAAGCGGTGAATCTAAGCGGTAAATCTAAGTGGTGTGCCTAAGCGGTGAATCTAAGCGGTGAATCTAAGCGGTGAATCTAAGTGGTGTGCCTAAGCGGTGAATCTAAGCGGTGAATTTAAGCGATTTGCCTAAGCGGTGAATTTAAGCTATGTGCCTAAGCGGTGAATCTAAGCGATGTGTCTAAGCGGTGAATCTAAGCGATGTGCCTAAGCGGTGAACCTAAGCGATGTGCCTAAGCGGTGAATCTAAGCGGTGAATCTAAGTGGTGTGCCTAAGCGGTGAATCTAAGCGGTGAATCTAAGCGATGTGCCTAAGCGGTGAATCTAAGCGATGTGCCTAAGCGGTGAATCTAAGCGATGTGCCTAAGCGGTGAACCTAAGCGATGTGCCTAAGCGGTGAATCTAAGCGATGTGCCTAAGCGGTGAATCTAAGCGATGTGCCTAAGCGGTGAATCTAAGTGATGTGCCTAAGCGGTGAATCTAAATGATGTGCCTAAGCGGTGAATCTAAGTGGTGAATCTAAGTGGTAAATCTAATCGATGTGCCTAAGCGGTGAATCTAAGCAGTGTGCCTAAGCGGTGAATTTAAGCGGTGTGCCTAAGCAGTGAATCTAAGCGATGTGCCTAAACGGTGAATCTAAGCGGTGTGCCTAAGCGGTGAATCTAAGCGGTGAATCTAAGCGATGTGCCTAAGCGCTAAATCTAAGCGATGAGCCTAAGCGGTGAATCTAAGCGGTGTGCCTAAACGGTGAATCTAAGCGGTGTGCCTAAGCGGTGAATCTAAGCGGTGAATCTAAGCGATGTGCCTAAGCGCTAAATCTAAGCGATGAGCCTAAGCGGTGAATCTAAGCGGTGTGCCTAAACGGTGAATCTAAGCGATGTGCCTAAGCGGTGAATCTAAGCGATGTGCCTAAGCGGTGAATCTAAGCGGTGTGCCTAAGCGGTGAATCTAAGTGATGTGCCTGAGCGGTGAATCTAAGTGATGTGCCTGAGCGGTGAATCTAAGCGATCTGCCTAAGCGGTGAATCTAAGCGATGAATCTAGGCGGTGAATCTAAGTGATGTGCCTGAGCGGTGAATTCAAGCGATGTGCCTAAGCGGTGAATCTAAGCGATGTGCCTGAGCGGTGAATCTAAGCGGTGTGCCTTAGCGATGTGCCTAAGCGGTGAATCTGAGCGATGTGCCTAAGCGGTGAATCTAAGCGATGTGCCTAAGCGGTGACTCTAAGCGATGTGCCTAAGCGTTGAATCTAAACGGTGAATCTAAGCCTTGTGCCTAAGCGGTGAATCTAAGCGATGTGCCTAAGCGGTGAATCTAAGCGATGTGCCAAAGCGGTGAATCTAAGCGATGTGTTAAGCGGGGAATCTAAGCGGTGATTCTAAGCGGTGTGCCTAAGCGGTGAATCTAAGCGGTGAATCTAAGTGGTGTGCCTTAGCGGTGAATCTAAGCGATGTGCCTTAGCGGTGATTCTAAGCGGTGAATCTAAGCGATGTGCCTGAGCGGTGAATCTAAGCGGTGTGTTAAGCGGGGAATCTAAGCGGTGAATCTAAGCAATGTGCCGAAGCGGTGAATCTAAGTGGTGAATCTAAGCGATTAATCTAAGCGGTGAATCTAAGTGATGTGCCTAAGCGGTGAATCTAAGTGGTGAATCTAAGCGGTGAATCTAAGCGGTGAATCTATGTGATGTGCCTAAGCGGTGAATCTAAGCGGTGAATTTAAGCGATTTGCCTAAGCGGTGAATTTAAGCTATGTGCCTAAGCGGTGAATCTAAGTGATGTGCCTAAGCGGTGGATCTAAGCGATGTGCCTAAGCGGTGAATCTAAGCGATGTGCCTAAGCGGTGAATCTAAGCGATGTGCCTGAGCGGTGAATCTAAGCGATGTGCCTAAGCGGTGAATTTAAGCGATGTGCCTAAGCGGTGAATCTTAGCGATGTGCCTAAGCGGTGAATATAAGCGGTGTGCCTAAGCGGTAAATCTAAACAATGTGCCTAAGCGGTGAATCTAAGCGGTGAATCTAAACAATGTGCCTAAGCGGTGAATCTAAGTGATGTGCCTGAGCGGTGAATTCAAGCGATGTGCCTAAGCGGTGAATTTAAGCGATGTGCCTAAGCGGTGAATCTAAGCGAAGTGCCTAAGCGGTGAATTTAAGCGATGTGCCTAAGCGGTGAATTTAAGCTATGTGCCTAAGCGGTGAATCTAAGTGATGTGCCTAAGCGGTGGATCTAAGCGATGTGCCTAAGCGGTGAATCTAAGCGGTGAATCTAAGCGATGTGCCTAAGCGGTGAATCTAAGCGGTGAATCTAAGTGGTGTGCCTAAGCGGTGAATCTAAGCGGTGAATCTAAGCGATGTGCCGAAGCGGTGAATCTAAGCGATGTGCCTAAGCGGTGAATCTAAGCGATGTGCCTAAGCGGTGAACCTAAGCGATGTGCCTAAGCGGTGAACCTAAGCGATGTGCCTAAGCGGTGAATCTAAGCGATGTGCCTAAGCGGTGAATCTAAGCGATGTGCCTAAGCGGTGAATCTAAGCGGTGAATCTTAGCGATGTGCCTAAGCGGTGAATCTAAATGATGTGCCTAAGCGGTGAATCTAAGTGGTGAATCTAAGCGGTAAATCTAATCGATGTGCCTAAGCGGTGAATCTAAGCGATGTGCCTAAGCGGTGAATCTAAGCAGTGTGCCTAAGCGGTGAATCTAAGCCATGTGTCTAAGCGGTGAATCTAAGCAGTGTGCCTAAGCGGTGAATCTAAGCGATGTGTCTAAGCGGTGAATCTAAGCCATGTGTCTAAGCGGTGAATCTAAGCGATGTGTCTAAGCGGTGAATCTAAGCGATGTGCCTGAGCGGTGAATCTAAGCGATGTGTCTAAGCGGTGAATCTAAGCGATGTGCCTGAATCTAAGCGGTGAATCTAAGCGATGTGTCTAAGCGGTTGATCTAAGCGATGTGTCTAAGCGGTGAATCTAAGCGGTGTGCCTAAGCGGTGAATCTAAGCGATGTGCCTAAGCGGTAAATCTAAACAATGTGCCTGACTGGTGAATCTAAGCAGTGTGCCTAAGCGGTGAATCTAAGCGGTGTGCCTAATCGGTGAATCTAAGCGTTGTGTCTAAGCGGTGAATCTAAGCGGTGTGCCTAATCGGTGAATCTAAGCGATGTGCCTAATCGGTGAATCTAAGCGATGTGTGTAATCGGTGAATCTAAGCGTTGTGTCTAATCGATGAATCTAAGCGTTGTGTCTAAGCAGTGAATCTAAGCGGTGTGCCTAATCTAAGCGGTGTGCCTAATCGGTGAATCTAAGCGATGTGCCTAATCGGTGAATCAAAGCGATGTGTCTAAGCGGTGAATCTAAGCGATGTGTCTAAGCGGTGAATCTAAGCGATGTGTCTAAGCGGTGAATCTAAGCGTTGTGCCTGAATCTAAGCGATGTGCCTGAGCAATGAATGTAAGCGATGTGTCTAAGCGGTGAATCTAAGCGATGTGTCTAAGCGGTGAATCTAAGCGATGTGTCTAAGCGGTGAATCTAAGCGATGTGCCTAAGCGGTGAATCTAAGCGGTGTGCCTAATCTAAGCGGTGTGCCTAATCGGTGAATCTAAGCGATGTGCCTAATCGGTGAATCTAAGCGATGTGCCTAATCGGTGAATCTAAGCGATGTGTGTAAGCGGTGAATCTAAGCGTTGTGTCTAATCGATGAATCTAAGCGTTGTGTCTAATCTAAGCGGTGTGCCTAATCGGTGAATCTAAGCGTTGTGTCTAATCTAAGCGGTGTGCCTAATCTAAGCGGTGTGCCTAATCGATGAATCTAAGCGTTGTGTCTAATCTAAGCGGTGTGCCTAATCGGTGAATCAAAGCGATGTGTCTAAGCGGTGAATCTAAGCGATGTGTCTAAGCGGTGAATCTAAGCGATGTGTCTAAGCGGTGAATCTAAGCGTTGTGCCTGAATCTAAGCGATGTGCCTGAGCAATGAATGTAAGCGATGTGTCTAAGCGGTGAATCAAAGCGATGTGTCTAAGCGGTGAATCTAAGCGATGTGTCTAATCTAAGCGTTGTGTCTAATCTAAGCGGTGTGTCTAATCTAAGCGGTGTGCCTAATCGATGAATCTAAGCGTTGTGTCTAATCTAAGCGGTGTGCCTAATCGATGAATCTAAGCGTTGTGTCTAATCTAAGCGGTGTGCCTAATCGGTGAATCAAAGCGATGTGTCTAAGCGGTGAATCTAAGCGATGTGTCTAAGCGGTGAATCTAAGCGATGTGTCTAAGCGGTGAATCTAAGCGTTGTGCCTGAATCTAAGCGATGTGCCTGAGCAATGAATGTAAGCGATGTGTCTAAGCGGTGAATCAAAGCGATGTGTCTAAGCGGTGAATCTAAGCGATGTGTCTAAGCGGTGAATCTAAGCCATGTGTCTAAGCGGTGAATCTAAGCGATGTGTCTAAGCGGTGAATCTAAGCGATGTGCCTGAGCGGTGAATCTAAGCGATGTGTCTAAGCGGTGAATCTAAGCGATGTGCCTAAGCGGTGAATCTAAGCGGTGTGCCTAATCTAAGCGGTGTGCCTAATCGGTGAATCAAAGCGATGTGCCTAAGCGGTGAATCTAAGCGATGTGTCTAAGCGGTGAATCTAAGCCATGTGTCTAAGCGGTGAATCTAAGCGATGTGTCTAAGCGGTGAATCTAAGCGATGTGCCTAAGCGGTGAATCTAAGCGATGTGTCTAAGCGGTGAATCTAAGCGATGTGCCTAAGCGGTGAATCTAAGCGGTGTGCCTAATCTAAGCGGTGTGCCTAATCGGTGAATCTAAGCGATGTGCCTAATCGGTGAATCTAAGCGATGTGCCTAATCGGTGAATCTAAGCGATGTGTGTAAGCGGTGAATCTAAGCGTTGTGTCTAATCGATGAATCTAAGTGTTGTGTCTAATCTAAGCGGTGTGCCTAATCGGTGAATCTAAGCGATGTGCCTAATCGGTGAATCAAAGCGATGTGTCTAAGCGGTGAATCTAAGCGATGTGTCTAAGCGGTGAATCTAAGCGATGTGTCTAAGCGGTGAATCTAAGCGTTGTGCCTGAATCTAAGCGATGTGCCTGAGCAATGAATGTAAGCGATGTGTCTAAGCGGTGAATCAAAGCGATGTGTCTAAGCGGTGAATCTAAGCGATGTGTCTAAGCGGTGAATCTAAGCCATGTGTCTAAGCGGTGAATCTAAGCCATGTGTCTAAGCGGTGAATCTAAGCGATGTGCCTGAGCGGTGAATCTAAGCGATGTGTCTAAGCGGTGAATCTAAGCGATGTGCCTAAGCGGTGAATCTAAATGATGTGCCTGAGCGGTGAATCTAAGCGATGTGCCTAAGCGGTGAATTTAAGCGATGTGCCTAAGCGGTGAATCTAAGCGATGTGCCTAAACGGTGAATCTAAGCGATGTGCCTAAGCGGTGAATCTAAATGATGTGCCTAAGCGGTGAATCTGAGCGATGTGCCTAGGCGGTGAATCTAAGCGATGTGCCTGAGCGGTGAATCTAAGCGATGTGCCTGAGCAATGAATCTAAGCGGTGTGCCTAATCTAAGCGGTGTGCCTAATCGGTGAATCTAAGCGATGTGCCTAATCGGTGAATCATAGCGATGTGCCTAAGCGGTGAATCTAAGCGATGTGTCTAAGCGGTGAATCTAAGCGGTGTGCCTGAATCTAAGCGATGTGCCTGAGCAATGAATGTAAGCGATGTGTCTAAGCGGTGAATCTAAGCGATGTGTCTAAGCGGTGAATCTAAGCCATGTGTCTAAGCGGTGAATCTAAGCGATGTGTCTAAGCGGTGAATCTAAGCGATGTGTCTAAGCGGTGAATCTAAGCGATGTGCCTGAGCGGTGAATCTAAGCGATGTGTCTAAGCGCTAAATCTAAGCGATGAGCCTAAGCGGTGAATCTAAGCGGTGTGCCTAAACGGTGAATCTAAGCGATGTGCCTAAGCGGTGAATCTAAGCGATGTGCCTAAGCGGTGAATCTAAGCGGTGTGCCTAAGCGGTGAATCTAATCTATGTGCCTAAGCGGTGAATCTAAGTGATGTGCCTGAGCGGTGAATCTAAGTGATGTGCCTGAGCTGTGAATTCAAGCGATGTGCCTAAGCGGTGAATCTAAGCGATGTGCCGAAGCGGTGAATCTAAGCGATGTGCCTAAGCGGTGAATCTAAGCGATGTGCCTAAGCGGTGAATCTAAGCAGTGTGCCTAAGCGGTGAATCTAAGCGATGTGCCTGAGCGGTGAATCTAAGCGGTGTGCCTAAGCGATGTGCCTAAGCGATGTGCCTAAGCGGTGAATCTAAGCGATGTTCCTAAGCGGTGACTCTAAGCGATGTTCCTAAGCGGTGAATCTAAGCGGTGAATCTAAGCGTTGTGTCTAAGCGGTGAATCTAAGCGATGTGCCTGAGCGGTGAATCTAAGCGATGTGTCTAAGCGCTAAATCTAAGCGATGAGCCTAAGCGGTGAATCTAAGCGTTGTGTCTAATCGGTGAATCTAAGCGTTGTGTCTAAGCAGTGAATCTAAGCGGTGTGCCTAATCGGTGAATCTAAGCGATGTGCCTAATCGGTGAATCAAAGCGATGTGTCTAAGCGGTGAATCTAAGCGATGTGTCTAAGCGGTGAATCTAAGCGATGTGCCTGAGCGGTGAATCTAAGCGATGTGTCTAAGTGGTGAATCTAAGCAATGTGCCTAAGCGGTGAATCTAAGCGGTGTGCCTAAGCGATGTGCCTAATCGGTGAATCAAAGCGATGTGCCTAAGCGGTGAATCTAAGCGATGTGTCTAAGCGGTGAATCAAAGCGTTGTGCCTGAATCTAAGCGATGTGCCTGAGCAATGAATGTAAGCGATGTGTCTAAGCGGTGAATCTAAGCGATGTGTCTAAGCGGTGAATCTAAGCGATGTGCCTAAGCGGTGAATCTAAGCGATGTGCCTAAGCGGTGAATCTAAGCGGTGTGCCTAAGCGGTCAATCTAATCTATGTGCCTAAGCGGTGAATCTAAGTGATGTGCCTGAGCGGTGAATCTAAGTGATGTGCCTGAGAGGTGAATTCAAGCGATGTGCCTAAGCGGTGAATCTAAGCGATGTGCCTAAGCGGTGAATCTAAGCGATGTGCCTAAGCGGTGAATCTAAGTGATGTGCCTGAGCGGTGAATCTAAGTGATGTGCCTGAGAGGTGAATTCAAGCGATGTGCCGAAGCGGTGAATCTAAGCGATGTGCCTAAGCGGTGAATCTAAGCGATGTGCCTAAGCGGTGAATCTAAGCGATGTGTCTAAGCGGTGAATCTAAGCGATGTGCCTGAGCGGTGAATCTAAGCGATGTGCCTAAGCGGTGAATCTAAGCGGTGTGCCTAAGCGGTAAATCTAAGCGGTGTGCCTAAGCGGTGAATCTAAATGATGTGCCTAAGCGGTGAATCTGAGCGATGTGCCTAGGCGGTGAATCTAAGCGTTGTGCCTGAATCTAAGCGATGTGCCTGAATCTAAGCGATGTGCCTGAGCAATGAATGTAAGCGATGTGTCTAAGCGGTGAATCTAAGCGATGTGTATAAGCGGTGAATCTAAGCCATGTGTCTAAGCGGTGAATCTAAGCGATGTGTCTAAGCGGTGAATCTAAGCGATGTGTCTAAGCGGTGAATCTAAGCGATGTGCCTGAGCGGTGAATCTAAGCGATGTGTCTAAGCGGTGAATCTAAGCGATGTGCCTAAGCGGTAAATCTAAGCGGTGTGCCTAAGCGGTGAATCTAAATGATGTGCCTGAGCGGTGAATCTAAGCGATGTGCCTAAGCGGTGAATTTAAGCGATGTGCCTAAGCGGTGAATCTAAGCGGTGTGCCTAAGCGGTAAATCTAAGCGGTGTGCCTAAGCGGTGAATCTAAATGATGTGCCTGAGCGGTGAATCTAAGCGATGTGCCTAAGCGGTGAATCTAAGCGATGTGCCTAAGCGGTGAATCTAAGTGGTGTGCCTAAGCGGTAAATCTAAGCGGTGTGCCTAAGCGGTGAATCTAAATGATGTGCCTGAGCGGTGAATCTAAGCGATGTGTCTAAGCGGTGAATCTAAGCGATGTGCCTGAGCAATGAATCTAAGCGGTGTGCCTAATCTAAGCGGTGTGCCTAATCGGTGAATCTAAGCGATGTGCCTAATCGGTGAATCATAGCGATGTGCCTAAGCGGTGAATGTAAGCGATGTGTCTAAGCGGTGAATCTAAGCGATGTGTCTAAGCGGTGAATCTAAGCCATGTGTCTAAGCGGTGAATCTAAGCGATGTGTCTAAGCGGTGAATCTAAGCGATGTGTCTAAGCGGTGAATCTAAGCGATGTGCCTGAGCGGTGAATCTAAGCGATGTGTCTAAGCGGTGAATCTAAGCGATGTGTCTAAGCGCTAAATCTAAGCGATGAGCCTAAGCGGTGAATCTAAGCGGTGTGCCTAAACGGTGAATCTAAGCGATGTGCCTAAGCGGTGAATCTAAGCGATGTGCCTAAGCGGTGAATCTAAGCGATGTGCCTGAGCGGTGAATCTAAGCGAATTGCCTAAGCGGTGAATTTAAGCGATGTGCCTAAGCGGTGAATTTAAGCGATGTGCCTAAGTGGTGAATCTAAGCGATCTGCCTAAGCGGTGAATCTAAGCAATGAATCTAGGCGGTGAATCTAAGCGATGTGCCTAAGCGGTGAATCTAAGCGATGTGCCTAAGTGGTGAATCTAAGCGATGTGCCTAAGAGGTGAATCTAAGCGATGTGCCTAATCGGTGAATCAAAGCGATGTGCCTAAGCGGTGAATCTAAGCAATGTGTCTAAGCGGTGAATCTAAGCGTTGTGCTTGAATCTAAGCGATGTGCCTGAGCAATGAATGTAAGCGATGTGTCTAAGCGGTGAATCTAAGCGATGTGTATAAGCGGTGAATCTAAGCCATGTGTCTAAGCGGTGAATCTAAGCGATGTGTCTAAGCGGTGAATCTAAGCGATGTGTCTAAGCGGTGAATCTAAGCGATGTGCCTGAATCTAAGCGATGTGCCTGAGCAATGAATGTAAGCGATGTGTCTAAGCGGTGAATCTAAGCGATGTGTATAAGCGGTGAATCTAAGCCATGTGTCTAAGCGGTGAATCTAAGCGATGTGTCTAAGCGGTGAATCTAAGCGATGTGTCTAAGCGGTGAATCTAAGCGATGTGCCTGAGCGGTGAATCTAAGCGATGTGTCTAAGCGGTGAATCTAAGCGATGTGCCTAAGCGGTAAATCTAAGCGGTGTGCCTAAGCGGTAAATCTAAGCGGTGTGCCTAAGCGGTAAATCTAAGCGGTGTGCCTAAGCGGTGAATCTAAATGATGTGCCTGAGCGGTGAATCTAAGCGATGTGCCTAAGCGGTGAATCTAAGCGATGTGCCTAAGCGGTGAATCTAAGTGGTGTGCCTAAGCGGTAAATCTAAGCGGTGTGCCTAAGCGGTGAATCTAAATGATGTGCCTGAGCGGTGAATCTAAGCGATGTGTCTAAGCGGTGAATCTAAGCGATGTGCCTAAGCGGTGAATCTAAGCGGTGTGCCTAAGCGGTAAATCTAAGCGGTGTGCCTAAGCGGTGAATCTAAATGATGTGCCTGAGCGGTGAATCTAAGCGATGTGCCTAAGCGGTGAATTTAAGCGATGTGCCTAAGCGGTGAATCTAAGCGATGTGCCTAAACGGTGAATCTAAGCGATGTGCCTAAGCGGTGAATCTAAGCGATGTGCCTAAGCGGTGAATCTAAATGATGTGCCTAAGCGGTGAATCTGAGCGATGTGCCTAGGCGGTGAATCATAGCGATGTGCCTAAGCGGTGAATCTAAGCGATGTGCCTAAGCGGTGAATCTAAGCGATGTGTCTAAGCGGTGAATCTGAGCGATGTGCCTAGGCGGTGAATCATAGCGATGTGCCTAAGCGGTGAATCTAAGCGATGTGCCTAAGCGGTGAATCTAAGCGATGTGTCTAAGCGGTGAATCTAAGCGTTGTGCCTGAATCTAAGCGATGTGCCTGAGCAATGAATCTAAGCGGTGTGCCTAATCTAAGCGGTGTGCCTAATCGGTGAATCTAAGCGATGTGCCTAATCGGTGAATCATAGCGATGTGCCTAAGCGGTGAATCTAAGCGATGTGTCTAAGCGGTGAATCTAAGCGTTGTGCCTGAATCTAAGCGATGTGCCTGAGCAATGAATGTAAGCGATGTGTCTAAGCGGTGAATCTAAGCCATGTGTCTAAGCGGTGAATCTAAGCGATGTGTCTAAGCGGTGAATCTAAGCGATGTGTCTAAGCGGTGAATCTAAGCGATGTGCCTGAGCGGTGAATCTAAGCGATGTGTCTAAGCGCTAAATCTAAGCGATGAGCCTAAGCGGTGAATCTAAGCGGTGTGCCTAAACGGTGAATCTAAGCGATGTGCCTAAGCGGTGAATCTAAGCGATGTGCCTAAGCGGTGAATCTAAGCGGTGTGCCTAAGCGGTGAATCTAATCTATGTGCCTAAGCGGTGAATCTAAGTGATGTGCCTGAGCGGTGAATCTAAGTGATGTGCCTGAGCGGTGAATCTAAGCGATGTGCCTAAGCGGTGAATCTAAGCGATGTGCCGAAGCGGTGAATCTAAGCGATGTGCCTAAGCGGTGAATCTAAGCGATGTGCCTAAGCGGTGAATCTAAGCAGTGTGCCTAAGCGGTGAATCTAAGCGATGTGCCTGAGCGGTGAATCTAAGCGGTGTGCCTAAGCGATGTGCCTAAGCGATGTGCCTAAGCGGTGAATCTAAGCGATGTTCCTAAGCGGTGACTCTAAGCGATGTTCCTAAGCGGTGAATCTAAGCGGTGAATCTAAGCGTTGTGTCTAAGCGGTGAATCTAAGCGATGTGCCTGAGCGGTGAATCTAAGCGATGTGTCTAAGCGCTAAATCTAAGCGATGAGCCTAAGCGGTGAATCTAAGCGTTGTGTCTAATCGGTGAATCTAAGCGTTGTGTCTAAGCAGTGAATCTAAGCGGTGTGCCTAATCGGTGAATCTAAGCGATGTGCCTAATCGGTGAATCAAAGCGATGTGTCTAAGCGGTGAATCTAAGCGATGTGTCTAAGCGGTGAATCTAAGCGATGTGCCTGAGCGGTGAATCTAAGCGATGTGTCTAAGTGGTGAATCTAAGCAATGTGCCTAAGCGGTGAATCTAAGCGGTGTGCCTAATCTAAGCGGTGTGCCTAATCGGTGAATCTGAGCGATGTGTCTAAGCGGTGAATCTAAGCGATGTGTCTAAGCGGTGAATCAAAGCGTTGTGCCTAAGCGGTGAATCTAAGCGGTGTGCCTGAGCAATGAATGTAAGCGATGTGTCTAAGCGGTGAATCTAAGCGATGTGTCTAAGCGGTGAATCTAAGCGATGTGCCTAAGCGGTGAATCTAAGCGATGTGCCTAAGCGGTGAATCTAAGCGGTGTGCCTAAGCGGTCAATCTAATCTATGTGCCTAAGCGGTGAATCTAAGTGATGTGCCTGAGCGGTGAATCTAAGTGATGTGCCTGAGAGGTGAATTCAAGCGATGTGCCTAAGCGGTGAATCTAAGCGATGTGCCGAAGCGGTGAATCTAAGCGATGTGCCTAAGCGGTGAATCTAAGCGATGTGCCTAAGCGGTGAATCTAAGCGATGTGTCTAAGCGGTGAATCTAAGCGATGTGCCTGAGCGGTGAATCTAAGCGATGTGTCTAAGCGGTGAATCTAAGCGATGTGCCTAAGCGGTGAATCTAAGCGGTGTGCCTAAGCGGTAAATCTAAGCGGTGTGCCTAAGCGGTGAATCTAAATGATGTGCCTAAGCGGTGAATCTGAGCGATGTGCCTAGGCGGTGAATCTAAGCGTTGTGCCTGAATCTAAGCGATGTGCCTGAATCTAAGCGATGTGCCTGAGCAATGAATGTAAGCGATGTGTCTAAGCGGTGAATCTAAGCGATGTGTCTAAGCGGTGAATCTAAGCCATGTGTCTAAGCGGTGAATCTAAGCGTTGTGCCTGAATCTAAGCGATGTGCCTGAGCAATGAATCTAAGCGATGTGCCTAAGCGGTGAATCTAAGCGATGTGTCTAAGCGGTGAATCTAAGCCATGTGTCTAAGCGGTGAATCTAAGCGATGTGCCTGAGCGGTGAATCTAAGCGATGTGTCTAAGCGCTAAATCTAAGCGATGAGCCTAAGCGGTGAATCTAAGCGGTGTGCCTAAACGGTGAATCTAAGCGATGTGCCTAAGCGGTGAATCTAAGCGATGTGCCTAAGCGGTGAATCTAAGCGGTGTGCCTAAGCGGTCAATCTAATCTATGTGCCTAAGCGGTGAATCTAAGTGATGTGCCTGAGCGGTGAATCTAAGTGATGTTCCTAAGCGGTGACTCTAAGCGATGTTCCTAAGCGGTGAATCTAAGCGGTGAATCTAAGCGTTGTGTCTAAGCGGTGAATCTAAGCGTTGTGTCTAATCGGTGAATCTAAGCGTTGTGTCTAAGCAGTGAATCTAAGCGGTGTGCCTAATCTGTGAATCAAAGCGATGTGCCTAAGCGGTGAATCAAAGCGATGTGTCTAAGCAGTGAATCTAAGCGGTGTGCCTAATCTGTGAATCAAAGCGATGTGCCTAAGCAGTGAATCTAAGCGGTGTGCCTAATCGGTGAATCTAAGCGTTGTGTCTAAGCAGTGAATCTAAGCGGTGTGCCTAATCTGTGAATCAAAGCGATGTGCCTAAGCAGTGAATCTAAGCGGTGTGCCTAATCTGTGAATCAAAGCGATGTGCCTAAGCAGTGAATCTAAGCGGTGTGCCTAATCGGTGAATCAAAGCGATGTGCCTAAGCAGTGAATCTAAGCGGTGTGCCTAATCTGTGAATCAAAGCGATGTGCCTAAACAGTGAATCTAAGCGGTGTGCCTAAGCAGTGAATCTAAGCGATGTGCCTAAGCAGTGAATCTAAGCGGTGTGCCTAATCTGTGAATCAAAGCGATGTGCCTAAGCAGTGAATCTAAGCGGTGTGCCTAATCGGTGAATCTAAGCGATGTGCCTAAGCGGTGAATCAAAGCGATGTGTCTAAGCGGTGAATCTAAGCGATGTGTCTAAGCGGTGAATCTAAGCGATGTGCCTAAGCGGTGAATCTAAGCGATGTGCCTGAGCGGTGAATCTGAGCGAATTGCCTAAGCGGTGAATTTAAGCGATGTGCCTAAGCGGTGAATTTAAGCGATGTGCCTAAGTGGTGAATCTAAGCGATCTGCCTAAGCGGTGAATCTAAGCAATGAATCTAGGCGGTGAATCTAAGCGATGTGCCTAAGCGGTGAATCTAAGCGATGTGCCTAAGTGGTGAATCTAAGCGATGTGCCTAAGCGGTGAATCTAAGCGATGTGCCTAAGCGGTGAATCTAAGCAATGTGTCTAAGCGGTGAATCTAAGCGTTGTGCTTGAATCTAAGCGATGTGCCTGAGCAATGAATGTAAGCGATGTGTCTAAGCGGTGAATCTAAGCGATGTGTATAAGCGGTGAATCTAAGCCATGTGTCTAAGCGGTGAATCTAAGCGATGTGTCTAAGCGGTGAATCTAAGCGATGTGTCTAAGCGGTGAATCTAAGCGATGTGCCTGAGCGGTGAATCTAAGCGATGTGTCTAAGCGGTGAATCTAAGCGATGTGCCTAAGCGGTGAATCTAAGCGATGTGCCTAAGCGGTGAATCTAAGCGATGTGCCTGAGCGGTGAATCTAAGCGATGTGCCAAAGCGGTGAATCTAAGCGATGTGCCTAAGCGGTGAATCTAAGCGATGTGCCTAAGCGGTGAATCTAAGCGATGTGCCTAAGCGGTGAATTTAAGCGATGTGCCTAAGCGGTGAATCTAAGCGATGTGCCTAAACGGTGAATCTAAGCGATGTGCCTAAGCGGTGAATCTAAATGATGTGCCTAAGCGGTGAATCTGAGCGATGTGCCTAGGCGGTGAATCTAAGCGATGTGCCTGAGCGGTGAATCTAAGCGATGTGCCTGAGCAATGAATCTAAGCGGTGTGCCTAATCTAAGCGGTGTGCCTAATCGGTGAATCTAAGCGTTGTGCCTGAATCTAAGCGATGTGCCTGAGCAATGAATGTAAGCGATGTGTCTAAGCGGTGAATCTAAGCGATGTGTCTAAGCGGTGAATCTAAGCCATGTGTCTAAGCGGTGAATCTAAGCGATGTGTCTAAGCGGTGAATCTAAGCGATGTGTCTAAGCGGTGAATCTAAGCGATGTGCCTGAGCGGTGAATATAAGCGATGTGTCTAAGCGCTAAATCTAAGCGATGAGCCTAAGCGGTGAATCTAAGCGGTGTGCCTAAACGGTGAATCTAAGCGATGTGCCTAAGCGGTGAATCTAAGCGATGTGCCTAAGCGGTGAATCTAAGCGGTGTGCCTAAGCGGTGAATCTAATCTATGTGCCTAAGCGGTGAATCTAAGTGATGTGCCTGAGCGGTGAATCTAAGTGATGTGCCTGAGCGGTGAATTCAAGCGATGTGCCTAAGCGGTGAATCTAAGCGATGTGCCGAAGCGGTGAATCTAAGCGATGTGCCTAAGCGGTGAATCTAAGCGATGTGCCTAAGCGGTGAATCTAAGCAGTGTGCCTAAGCGGTGAATCTAAGCGATGTGCCTGAGCGGTGAATCTAAGCGGTGTGCCTAAGCGATGTGCCTAAGCGGTGAATCTAAGCGATGTTCCTAAGCGGTGACTCTAAGCGATGTTCCTAAGCGGTGAATCTAAGCGGTGAATCTAAGCGTTGTGTCTAAGCGGTGAATCTAAGCGATGTGCCTGAGCGGTGAATCTAAGCGATGTGTCTAAGCGCTAAATCTAAGCGATGAGCCTAAGCGGTGAATCTAAGCGTTGTGTCTAATCGGTGAATCTAAGCGTTGTGTCTAAGCAGTGAATCTAAGCGGTGTGCCTAATCTAAGCGGTGTGCCTAATCGGTGAATCTAAGCGATGTGCCTAATCGGTGAATCAAAGCGATGTGTCTAAGCGGTGAATCTAAGCGATTTGTCTAAGCGGTGAATCTAAGCGATGTGCCTGAGCGGTGAATCTAAGCGATGTGTCTAAGTGGTGAATCTAAGCGATGTGCCTGAGCGGTGAATCTAAGCGTTGTGTCTAATCGGTGAATCTAAGCGTTGTGTCTAAGCAGTGAATCTAAGCGGTGTGCCTAATCTAAGCGGTGTGCCTAATCGGTGAATCTAAGCGATGTGCCTAATCGGTGAATCAAAGCGATGTGCCTAAGCGGTGAATCTAAGCGATGTGTCTAAGCGGTGAATCAAAGCGTTGTGCCTGAATCTAAGCGATGTGCCTGAGCAATGAATGTAAGCGATGTGTCTAAGCGGTGAATCTAAGCGATGTGTCTAAGCGGTGAATCTAAGCCATGTGTCTAAGCGGTGAATCTAAGCGATGTGTCTAAGCGGTGAATCTAAGCGATGTGCCTAAGCGGTGAATCTAAGCGGTGTGCCTAAGCGGTCAATCTAATCTATGTGCCTAAGCGGTGAATCTAAGTGATGTGCCTGAGCGGTGAATCTAAGTGATGTGCCTGAGCGGTGAATTCAAGCGATGTGCCTAAGCGGTGAATCTAAGCGATGTGCCGAAGCGGTGAATCTAAGCGATGTGCCTAAGCGGTGAATCTAAGCGATGTGCCTGAGCGGTGAATCTAAGCGATGTGTCTAAGCGGTGAATCTAAGCGATGTGCCTAAGCGGTGAATCTAAGCGGTGTGCCTAAGCGGTAAATCTAAGCGGTGTGCCTAAGCGGTGAATCTAAATTATGTGCCTAAGCGGTGAATCTGAGCGATGTGCCTAGGCGGTGAATCTAAGCGTTGTGCCTGAATCTAAGCGATGTGCCTGAGCAATGAATGTAAGCGATGTGTCTAAGCGGTGAATCTTAGCGATGTGTCTAAGCGGTGAATCTAAGCCATGTGTCTAAGCGGTGAATCTAAGCGTTGTGCCTGAATCTAAGCGATGTGCCTAAGCGGTGAATCTAAGCGGTGTGCCTAAACGGTGAATCTAAGCGATGTGCCTAAGCGGTGAATCTAAGCGATGTGCCTAAGCGGTGAATCTAAGCGGTGTGCCTAAGCGGTGAATCTAATCTATGTGCCTAAGCGGTGAATCTAAGTGATGTGCCTGAGCGGTGAATTCAAGCGATGTGCCTAAGCGGTGAATCTAAGTGATGTGCCTGAGCGGTGAATTCAAGCGATGTGCCTAAGCGGTGAATCTAAGCGATGTGCCTAAGCGGTGAATCTAAGCAGTGTGCCTAAGCGGTGAATCTAAGCGATGTGCCTGAGCGGTGAATCTAAGCGGTGTGCCTAAGCGATGTGCCTAAGCGGTGAATCTAAGCGATGTTCCTAAGCGGTGAATCTAAGCGGTGAATCTAAGCGTTGTGTCTAAGCGGTGAATCTAAGCGATGTGCCTGAGCGGTGAATCTAAGCGATGTGTCTAAGCGCTAAATCTAAGCGATGAGCCTAAGCGGTGAATCTAAGCGTTGTGTCTAATCGGTGAATCTAAGCGTTGTGTCTAAGCAGTGAATCTAAGCGGTGTGCCTAATCTAAGCGGTGTGCCTAATCGGTGAATCTAAGCGATGTGCCTAATCGGTGAATCAAAGCGATGTGTCTAAGCGGTGAATCTAAGCGATTTGTCTAAGCGGTGAATCTAAGCGATGTGCCTGAGCGGTGAATCTAAGCGATGTGTCTAAGTGGTGAATCTAAGCAATGTGCCTAAGCGGTGAATCTAAGCGGTGTGCCTAATCTAAGCGATGTGCCTGAGCAATGAATGTAAGCGATGTGTCTAAGCGGTGAATCTAAGCGATGTGTCTAAGCGGTGAATCTAAGCCATGTGTCTAAGCGGTGAATCTAAGCGATGTGTCTAAGCGGTGAATCTAAGCGATGTGCCTAAGCGGTGAATCAAAGCGTTGTGCCTGAATCTAAGCGATGTGCCTGAGCAATGAATGTAAGCGATGTGTCTAAGCGGTGAATCTAAGCGATGTGTCTAAGCGGTGAATCTAAGCCATGTGTCTAAGCGGTGAATCTAAGCGATGTGTCTAAGCGGTGAATCTAAGCGATGTGCCTAAGCGGTGAATCTAAGCGGTGTGCCTAAGCGGTCAATCTAATCTATGTGCCTAAGCGGTGAATCTAAGTGATGTGCCTGAGCGGTGAATCTAAGTGATGTGCCTGAGCGGTGAATTCAAGCGATGTGCCTAAGCGGTGAATCTAAGCGATGTGCCGAAGCGGTGAATCTAAGCGATGTGTCTAAGCGGTGAATCTAAGCGATGTGTCTAAGCGGTGAATCTAAGCGATGTGTCTAAGCGGTGAATCTAAGCGATGTGTCTAAGCGGTGAATCTAAGCGATGTGCCTGAGCGGTGAATCTAAGCGATGTGTCTAAGCGGTGAATCTAAGCGATGTGCCTAAGCGGTGAATCTAAGCGGTGTGCCTAAGCGGTAAATCTAAGCGGTGTGCCTAAGCGGTGAATCTAAATTATGTGCCTAAGCGGTGAATCTGAGCGATGTGCCTAGGCGGTGAATCTAAGCGATGTGCCAAAGCGGTGAATTTAAGCGATGTGCCTGAGCGGTGAATATAAGCGATGTGCCTAAGTGGTGAATCTAAGCGATCTGCCTAAGCGGTGAATCTAAGCAATGAATCTAGGCGGTGAATCTAAGCGATGTGCCTAAGCGGTGAATCTAAGCGATGTGCCTAAGTGGTGAATCTAAGCGATGTGCCTAAGCGGTGAATCTAAGCGGTGAATCTAAGCGATGTGCCTAAGCGGTGAATTTAAGCGATGTGCCTAAGCGGTGAATTTAAGCGATGTGCCTAAGCGGTGAATTTAAGCGATGTGCCTAAGTGGTGAATCTAAGCGATCTGCCTAAGCGGTGAATCTAAGCAATGAATCTAGGCGGTGAATCTAAGCGTTGTGCCTGAATCTAAGCGATGTGCCTGAGCAATGAATGTAAGCGATGTGTCTAAGCGGTGAATCTAAGCGATGTGTATAAGCGGTGAATCTAAGCCATGTGTCTAAGCGGTGAATCTAAGCGATGTGTCTAAGCGGTGAATCTAAGCGATGTGCCTGAGCGGTGAATCTAAGCGATGTGTCTAAGCGGTGAATCTAAGCGATGTGCCTAAGCGGTAAATCTAAGCGGTGTGCCTAAGCGGTGAATCTAAATGATGTGCCTAAGCGGTGAATCTAAGCGGTGTGCCTAAGCGGTGAATCTAATCTATGTGCCTAAGCGGTGAATCTAAGTGATGTGCCTGAGCGGTGAATCTAAGTGATGTGCCTGAGCGGTGAATTCAAGCGATGTGCCTAAGCGGTGAATCTAAGCGATGTGCCGAAGCGGTGAATCTAAGCGATGTGCCTAAGCGGTGAATCTAAGCGATGTGCCTAAGCGGTGAATCTAAGCAGTGTGCCTAAGCGGTGAATCTAAGCGATGTGCCTGAGCGGTGAATCTAAGCGGTGTGCCTAAGCGGTAAATCTAAGCGGTGTGCCTAAGCGGTGAACCTAAGCGATGTGCCTAAGCGGTGAATCTAAGCGGTGAATCTAAGTGGTGTGCCTAAGCGGTGAATCTAAGCGGTGAATCTAAGCGATGTGCCTAAGCGGTGAATCTAAATGATGTGCCTAAGCGGTGAATCTAAGCGGTGTGCCTAAGCGGTGAATCTAATCTATGTGCCTAAGCGGTGAATCTAAGTGATGTGCCTGAGCGGTGAATCTAAGTGATGTGCCTGAGCGGTGAATTCAAGCGATGTGCCTAAGCGGTGAATCTAAGCGATGTGCCGAAGCGGTGAATCTAAGCGATGTGCCTAAGCGGTGAATCTAAGCGATGTGCCTAAGCGGTGAATCTAAGCAGTGTGCCTAAGCGGTGAATCTAAGCGATGTGCCTGAGCGGTGAATCTAAGCGGTGTGCCTAAGCGGTAAATCTAAGCGATGTGCCTAAGCGGTGAACCTAAGCGATGTGCCTAAGCGGTGAATCTAAGCGGTGAATCTAAGTGGTGTGCCTAAGCGGTGAATCTAAGCGTTGAATCTAAGCGATGTGCCTAAGCGGTGAATCTAAGCGATGTGCCTAAGCGGTGAATCTAAGCGATGTGCCTAAGCGGTGAACCTAAGCGATGTGCCTAAGCGGTGAATCTAAGCGATGTGCCTAAGCGGTGAATCTAAGCGATGTGCCTAAGCGGTGAATCTAAGTGATGTGCCTAAGCGGTGAATCTAAATGATGTGCCTAAGCGGTGAATCTAAGTGGTGAATCTAAGCGGTAAATCTAATCGATGTGCCTAAGCGGTGAATCTAAGCAGTGTGCCTAAGCGGTGAATTTAAGCGGTGTGCCTAAGCAGTGAATCTAAGCGATGTGCCTAAACGGTGAATCTAAGCGGTGTGCCTAAGCGGTGAATCTAAGCGGTGAATCTAAGCGATGTGCCTAAGCGCTAAATCTAAGCGATGAGCCTAAGCGGTGAATCTAAGCGGTGTGCCTAAACGGTGAATCTAAGCGGTGTGCCTAAGCGGTGAATCTAAGCGGTGAATCTAAGCGATGTGCCTAAGCGCTAAATCTAAGCGATGAGCCTAAGCGGTGAATCTAAGCGGTGTGCCTAAACGGTGAATCTAAGCGATGTGCCTAAGCGGTGAATCTAAGCGATGTGCCTAAGCGGTGAATCTAAGCGGTGTGCCTAAGCGGTGAATCTAAGTGATGTGCCTGAGCGGTGAATCTAAGTGATGTGCCTGAGCGGTGAATCTAAGCGATCTGCCTAAGCGGTGAATCTAAGCGATGAATCTAGGCGGTGAATCTAAGTGATGTGCCTGAGCGGTGAATTCAAGCGATGTGCCTAAGCGGTGAATCTAAGCGATGTGCCTGAGCGGTGAATCTAAGCGGTGTGCCTTAGCGATGTGCCTAAGCGGTGAATCTGAGCGATGTGCCTAAGCGGTGAATCTAAGCGATGTGCCTAAGCGGTGACTCTAAGCGATGTGCCTAAGCGTTGAATCTAAACGGTGAATCTAAGCGTTGTGCCTAAGCGGTGAATCTAAGCGATGTGCCTAAGCGGTGAATCTAAGCGATGTGCCAAAGCGGTGAATCTAAGCGATGTGTAAAGCGGGGAATCTAAGCGGTGATTCTAAGCGGTGTGCCTAAGCGGTGAATCTAAGCGGTGAATCTAAGTGGTGTGCCTTAGCGGTGAATCTAAGCGATGTGCCTTAGCGGTGATTCTAAGCGGTGAATCTAAGCGATGTGCCTGAGCGGTGAATCTAAGCGGTGTGTTAAGCGGGGAATCTAAGCGGTGAATCTAAGCAATGTGCCGAAGCGGTGAATCTAAGTGGTGAATCTAAGCGATTAATCTAAGCGGTGAATCTAAGTGATGTGCCTAAGCGGTGAATCTAAGTGGTGAATCTAAGCGGTGAATCTAAGCGGTGAATCTAAGTGATGTGCCTAAGCGGTGAATCTAAGCGGTGAATCTAAGCGATGTGCCTAAGCGGTGAATCTAAGCAGTGAATCTAAGCGATGTGCCTAAGCGGTGAATCTAAGCGATGTGCCTAAGCGGTGAATCTAAGCGATGTGCCTAAGCGGTGAATCTAAGCGATGTGCCTAAGCGGTGAATCTAAGCGATGTGCCTAAGAGGTGAATCTAAGCGGTGAATCTAAGCGATTAATCTAAGCGGTGAATCTAAGTGATGTGCCTAAGCGGTGAATCTAAGTGGTGAATCTAAGCGGTGAATCTAAGCGGTGAATCTAAGTGATGTGCCTAAGCGGTGAATCTAAGCGGTGAATCTAAGTGGTGTGCCTAAGCGGTGAATCTAAGCGGTGAATCTAAGCGATGTGCCTAAGCGGTGAATCTAAGCGATGTGCCTAAGCGGTGAATCTAAGCGATGTGCCTAAGCGGTGAATCTAAGCGATGTGCCTAAGCGGTGAATCTAAGCGATGTGCCTAAGAGGTGAATCTAAGCGGTGAATCTAAGCGGTGAATCTAAATGGTGTGCCTAAGCGGTGAATCTAAGCGGTGAATCAAAGCGATGTGCCTAAGCGGTGAATCTAAGCGATGTGCCTAAGCGGTGAATCTAAGTGATGTGCCTAAGCGGTGAATCTAAGCGATGTGCCTAAGCGGTGAATCTAAGCGATGAATCTAGGTGGTGAATCTAAGCGATGTGCCTAAGCGGTGAATTTAAGCGATGTGCCTAAACAGTGAATTTAAGCGATGTGCCTAAACGGTGAATTTAAGCGATGTGCCTAAGCGGTGAATCTAAGCGATGTGCCTAAGCGGTGAATCTAAGCGATGTGCCTAAGCAGTGAATCTAAGCGATGTGCCTAAGAGGTTAATCTAAGCGATGTTCCTAAGCGGTGAATCTAAGCGGTGTGCCTAAGCGGTGAATCTAAGCGATTAATCTAAGCGATGTGCCTAAGCAGTGAATCTAAGCGATGTGCCTAAGCGGTGAATCTAAGCGATGTGCCTAAGTGGTGAATTTTAGCAGGTAATCTAAGCGGTGAATCTGAGCAGTGTGCCTAATCAGTGAATCTAAGCGATGTGTCTAAGCAGTGAATCTAAGCGGTGTGCCTAATCGGTGAATCTAAGCGATGTGTCTAAGCAGTGAATCTGAGCGATGTGTATATGCGGTGAATCTAAGCGTTGTGCCTGAATCTAAGCGATGTGCCTGAGCGATGAATCTAAGCGGTGTGCCTGAATCTAAGCGGTGAATCTAAGCGATGTGTCTAAGCGGTGTGCCTAAGCGGTGAATCTAAGCGGTGTGCCTAATCGGTGAATCTAAGCGTTGTGTCTAAGTGGTGAATCTAAGCGGTGTGCCTAATCGGTGAATCTAAGCGATGTGCCTAATCGGTGAATCTAAGCGATGTGTGTAAGCGGTGAATCTAAGCGGTGAATCTAAGCGGTGTGCCTAAGCGGTGAATCTAAGCGGTGTGTTAAGCGGGGAATCTAAGCGGTGAATCTAAGCAATGTGCCTAAGCGGTGAATCTAAGCGATGTGCCTAAGCGGTAAATCTAAACAATGTGCCTGACCGGTGAATCTAAGCGGTGTGCCTAAGCGGTGAATCTAAGCGATGTGCCTAAGCGGTGAATCTAAGCGGTGAATCTAAGCGGTGAATCTAAGCGGTGTGCCTAAGCGGTGAATCTAAGCGATGTGCCTAAGCGGTAAATCTAAACAATGTGCCTGACCGGTGAATCTAAGCGGTGTGCCTAAGCGGTGAATCTAAGCGGTGTGCCTAATCGGTGAATCTAAGCGTTGTGTCTAAGAGGTGAATCTAAGCGGTGTGCCTAATCGGTGAATCTAAGCGATGTGTCTAAGCGGTGAATCTAAGAGATGTGTCTAAGCGGTGAATCTAAGCGATGTGTCTAAGCGGTGAATCTAAGCGATGTGTCTAAGCGGTGAATCTAAGCCATGTGTCTAAGCGGTGAATCTAAGCGATGTGTCTAAGCGGTGAATCTAAGCGATGTGCCTGAGCGGTGAATCTAAGCGATGTGTCTAAGCGGTGAATCTAAGCGATGTGCCTAAGCGGTGAATCTAAACAATGTGCCTAAGCGGTGAATCTAAGCGGTGAATCTAAGAGGTGAATCTAAGCGGTGTGCCTAAGCGGTGAATCTAAGCGGTGAATCTAAGTGGTGTGCCTAAGAGGTGAATCTAAGCGGTGAATCTAAGAGGTGAATCTAAGTGGTGTGCCTAAGAGGTGAATCTAAGCGGTGAATCTAAGAGGTGAATCTAAGTGGTGTGCCTAAGCGGTAAATCTAAGCGGTGAATCTAAGCGATGTGCCTGAGCGGTGAATCTAAGCGGTGTGTTAAGTGGTGAATCTAAGCGGTGAATCTAAGTGATGTGCCTAAGCTGTGAATCTAAGTGGTGAATCTAATCGATGTGCCTAAGCGGTAAATCTAATCGATGTGCCTAAGCAGTGAATCTAAGCAGTGTGCCTAAGCGGTGAATTTAAGCGATGTGCCTAAGCGGTGAATCTAAGCGATGAATCTAGGTGGTGAATCTAAGCGATGTGCCTAAGCGGTGAATTTAAGCGATGTGCCTAAACAGTGAATTTAAGCGATGTGCCTAAACGGTGAATTTAAGCGATGTTCCTAAGCGGTGAATCTAAGCGATGTGCCTAAGCAGTAAATTTAAGCGATGTGCCTAAACGGTGAATTTAGGCGATGTGCCTAAGCGGTGAATCTAAGCGATGTGCCTAAGCAGTGAATCTAAGCGATGTGCCTAAGAGGTTAATTTAAGCGATGTTCCTAAGCGGTGAATCTAAGCGGTGTGCCTAAGCGGTGAATCTAAGCGATTAATCTAAGCGATGTGCC
This sequence comes from Trichomycterus rosablanca, assembly GCF_030014385.1. Taxonomy (NCBI): domain Eukaryota; kingdom Metazoa; phylum Chordata; class Actinopteri; order Siluriformes; family Trichomycteridae; genus Trichomycterus; species Trichomycterus rosablanca. The sequence goes on along the minus strand of NW_026946943.1, from coordinate 1,142,484 downwards.
TAAGCATTGAATCTTAGCGATGTGCCTAAGCGGTGAATCTAAGCGATGTGCCTAAGAGGTGAATTTAAGCGGTTAATCTAAGCGGTGAATCTGAGCAGTGTGCCTAATCAGTGAATCTTAGCGATGTGTCTAAGCAGTGAATCTAAGCGGTGTGCCTAATCGGTGAATCTAAGCGATGTGTCTAAGCAGTGAATCTGAGCGATGTGTATAAGCGGTGAATCTAAGCGTTGTGCCTGAATCTAAGCGATGTGCCTGAGCGATGAATCTAAGCGGTGTGCCTGAATCTAAGCGGTGAATCTAAGCGATGTGTCTAAGCGGTTGATCTAAGCGATGTGTCTAAGCGGTGAATCTAAGCGGTGTGCCTGAATCTAAGCGGTGAATCTAAGCGATGTGTCTAAGCGGTTGATCTAAGCGATGTGTCTAAGCGGTGAATCTAAGCGGTGTGCCTAAGCGGTGAATCTAAGCGATGTGCCTAAGCGGTAAATCTAAACAATGTGCCTGACCGGTGAATCTAAGCGGTGTGCCTAAGCGGTGAATCTAAGCGGTGTGCCTAATCGGTGAATCTAAGCGTTGTGTTTAAGTGGTGAATCTAAGCGGTGTGCCTAATCGGTGAATCTAAGCGATGTGCCTAATCGGTGAATCTAAGCGATGTGTGTAAGCGGTGAATCTAAGCGGTGAATCTAAGCGGTGAATCTAAGTGATGTGCCTAAGCGGTGAATCTAAGTGGTGAATCTAAGCGGTGAATCTAACCGATGTGCCTAAGCGGTGAATCTAAATGATGAATCTAAGCGGTGAATCTAAGTGGTGTGCCTAATCGGTGAGCCTAAGCGGTGAATCTAAGCGGTGTGCCTAAGCGGTAAATCTAATCGATGTGCCTAAGCGTTGAATCTAAGCAGTGTGCCTAAGCGGTGAATTTAAGCGATGTGCCTAAGCGGTGAATCTAAGCGATGAATCTAGGTGGTAAATCTAAGCGATGTGCCTAAGCGGTGAATTTAAGCGATGTGCCTAAACAGTGAATATAAGCGATGTGCCTAAACGGTGAATTTAAGCGATGTGCCTAAGCGGTTAATCTAAGCGATGTGCCTAAGCGGTGAATTTAAGCGATGTGCCTAAACGGTAATTTAGGCGATGTGCCTAAGCGGTGAATCTAAGCGATGTGCCTAAGCAGTGAATCTAAGCGATGTGCCTAAGAGGTTAATCTAAGCGATGTTCCTAAGCGGTGAATCTAAGCGGTGTGCCTAAGCGGTGAATCTAAGCGATGAATCTAAGCGATGTGCCTAAGCAGTGAATCTAAGTGGTGAATCTAAGCGATGTGCCTAAGCGGTGAATCTAAATGATGTGCCTAAGCGGTGAATCTAAGTGGTGAATCTAAGCGGTGAATCTAAGTGGTGTGCCTAATCGGTGAGCCTAAGCGGTGAATCTAATCGATGTGCCTAAGCGGTAAATCTAATCGATGTGCCTAAGCAGTGAATCTAAGCAGTGTGCCTAAGCGGTGAATTTAAGCGATGTGCCTAAGCGGTGAATCTAAGCGATGAATCTAGGTGGTGAATCTAAGCGATGTGCCTAAGCGGTGAATTTAAGCGATGTGCCTAAACAGTGAATTTAAGCGATGTGCCTAAACAGTGAATTTAAGCGATGTGCCTAAGTGGTGAATCTAAGCGATGTGCCTAAGCAGTGAATCTAAGCGATGTGCCTAAGAGGTTAATTTAAGCGATGTTCCTAAGCGGTGAATCTAAGCGGTGTGCCTAAGCGGTGAATCTAAGCGATTAATCTAAGCGATTAATCTAAGCGATGTGCCTAAGCATTGAATCTAAGCGATGTGCCTAAGCGGTGAATCTAAGCGATGTGCCTAAGCGGTGAATTTAAGCGGTTAATCTAAGCGGTGAATCTGAGCAGTGTGCCTAATCAGTGAATCTTAGCGATGTGTCTAAGCAGTGAATCTAAGCGGTGTGCCTAATCGGTGAATCTAAGCGATGTGTCTAAGCAGTGAATCTGAGCGATGTGTATAAGCGGTGAATCTAAGCGTTGTGCCTGAATCTAAGCGATGTGCCTGAGCGATGAATCTAAGCGGTGTGCCTGAATCTAAGCGATGAATCTAAGCGATGTGTCTAAGCGGTTGATCTAAGCGATGTGTCTAAGCGGTGAATCTAAGCGGTGTGCCTGAATCTAAGCGGAGAATCTAAGCGATGTGTCTAAGCGGTTGATCTAAGCGATGTGTCTAAGCGGTGAATCTAAGCGGTGTGCCTAAGCGGTGAATCTAAGCGATGTGCCTAAGCGGTAAATCTAAACAATGTGCCTGACCGGTGAATCTAAGCGGTGTGCCTAAGCGGTGAATCTAAGCGGTGTGCCTAATCGGTGAATCTAAGCGTTGTGTCTAAGTGGTGAATCTAAGCGGTGTGCCTAATCGGTGAATCTAAGCGATGTGCCTAATCGGTGAATCTAAGCGATGTGTGTAAGCGGTGAATCTAAGCGGTGAATCTAAGCGGTGAATCTAAGTGATGTGCCTAAGCGGTGAATCTAAGTGGTGAATCTAAGCGGTGAATCTAACCGATGTGCCTAAGCGGTGAATCTAAATGATGTGCCTAATCGGTGAATCTAAGTGGTGAATCTAAGCGGTGAATCTAAGTGGTGTGCCTAATCGGTGAGCCTAAGCAGTGAATCTAAGCGGTGTGCCTAAGCGGTAAATCTAATCGATGTGCCTAAGCGGTGAATCTAAGCAGTGTGCCTAAGCGGTGAATTTAAGCGATGTGCCTAAGCGGTGAATCTAAGCGATGAATCTAGGTGGTAAATCTAAGCGATGTGCCTAAGCGGTGAATTTAAGCGATGTGCCTAAACAGTGAATTTAAGCGATGTGCCTAAACGGTGAATTTAAGCGATGTGCCTAAGCGGTTAATCTAAGCGATGTGCCTAAGCGGTGAATTTAAGCGATGTGCCTAAACGGTAATTTAGGCGATGTGCCTAAGCGGTGAATCTAAGCGATGTGCCTAAGCAGTGAATCTAAGCGATGTGCCTAAGAGGTTAATCTAAGCGATGTTCCTAAGCGGTGAATCTAAGCGGTGTGCCTAAGCGGTGAATCTAAGCGATGAATCTAAGCGATGTGCCTAAGCAGTGAATCTAAGCGATGTGCCTAAGCGGTGAATCTAAGCGATGTGCCTAAGCGGTAAATCTAAGCAATGAATCTAGGCGGTGAATCTAAGTGGTGAGCTTAAGTGGTGAATCTAAGTGATGTGCCTGAGCGGTGAATTCAAGCGATGTGCCTAAGCGGTGAATCTAAGTGATGTGCCTAAGAATTGAATCTTAGCGATGTGCCTAAGCGGTGAATCTAAGCGAAGTGCCTAAGCGGTAAATTTAAGCGATGTGCCTAAGCGGTGAATCTAAGCGGTGTGCCTAAGTGGTGAATCTAAGAGATGTGCCTAAGCGGTGAATCTAAGCGATGTGCCTAAGCAGTGAATCTAAGCGATGTGCCTAAGCGGTGAATCTAAGCGAAGTGCCTAAGCGGTGAATCTAAGCGGTGAATCTAAGCGGTGAATCTAAGCGGTGTGCCTAAGCGGTGAATCTAAGCGGTGAATCTAAGCGGTGAATCTAAGTGGTGTGCCTAAGAGGTGAATCTAAGCGGTGAATTTAAGCGGTAAATCTAAGTGGTGAATCTAAGTGGTGTGCCTAAGCGGTAAATCTAAGCGGTGAATCTAAGCGATGTGCCTAAGCAGTGAATCTAAGCGGTGTGTTAAGCGGGGAATCTAAGCGGTGAATCTAAGCAATGTGCCTAAGCGGTGAATCTAAGCGGTGAATCTAAGCAGTGAATCTAAGTGATGTGCCTAAGCGGTGAATCTAAGTGGTGAATCTAAGCGGTGAATCTAACCGATGTGCCTAAGCGGTGAATCTAAATGATGTGCCTAATCGGTGAATCTAAGTGGTGAATCTAAGCGGTGAATCTAAGTGGTGTGCCTAATCGGTGAGCCTAAGCGGTGAATCTAAGCGGTGTGCCTAAGCGGTAAATCTAATCGATGTGCCTAAGCGGTAAATCTAATCGATGTGCCTAAGCGGTGAATCTAAGCAGTGTGCCTAAGCGGTGAATTTAAGCGATGTGCCTAAGCGGTAAATCTAAGCGATGAATCTAGGTGGTAAATCTAAGCGATGTGCCTAAGCGGTGAATTTAAGCGATGTGCCTAAACAGTGAATTTAAGCGATGTGCCTAAACGGTGAATTTAAGCGATGTGCCTAAGCGGTTAATCTAAGCGATGTGCCTAAGCGGTGAATTTAAGCGATGTGCCTAAACGGTAATTTAGGCGATGTGCCTAAGCGGTGAATCTAAGCGATGTGCCTAAGCAGTGAATCTAAGCGATGTGCCTAAGAGGTTAATCTAAGCGATGTTCCTAAGCGGTGAATCTAAGCGGTGTGCCTAAGCGGTGAATCTAAGCGATGAGTCTAAGCGATGTGCCTAAGCAGTGAATCTAAGCGATGTGCCTAAGCGGTGAATCTAAGCGATGTGCCTAAGCGGTGAATTTAAGCGGTTAATCTAAGCGGTGAATCTGAGCAGTGTGCCTAATCGGTGAATCTAAGCGATGTGTCTAAGCAGTGAATCTAAGCGGTGTGCCTAATCGGTGAATCTAAGCGATGTGTCTAAGCAGTGAATCTGAGCGATGTGTATAAGCGGTGAATCTAAGCGTTGTGCCTGAATCTAAGCGATGTGCCTGAGCGATGAATCTAAGCGGTGTGCCTGAATCTAAGTGGTGAATCTAAGCGATGTGTCTAAGCAGGTGATCTAAGCGATGTGTCTAAGCGGTGAATCTAAGCGGTGTGCCTGAATCTAAGCGGTGAATCTAAGCGATGTGTCTAAGCGGTTGATCTAAGTGATGTGTCTAAACGGTGAATCTAAGCGGTGTGCCTAAGCGGTGAATCTAAGCGGTGTGCCTGAATCTAAGCGGTGAATCTAAGCGAAGTGCCTAAGCGGTAAATTTAAGCGATGTGCCTAAGCGGTGAATCTAAGCGGTGTGCCTAAACGGTGAATCTAAGCGGTGTGCCTGAATCTAAGCGGTGAATCTAAGCGATGTGTCTAAGCGGTTGATCTAAGCGATGTGTCTAAGCGGTGAATCTAAGCGGTGTGCCTGAATCTAAGCGGTGAATCTAAGCGATGTGTCTAAGCGGTTGATCTAAGCGATGTGTCTAAGCGGTGAATCTAAGCGGTGTGCCTGAATCTAAGCGGTGAATCTAAGCGATGTGTCTAAGCGGTTGATCTAAGCGATGTGTCTAAGCGGTGAATCTAAGCGGTGTGCCTAAGCGGTGAATCTAAGCGATGTGCCTAAGCGGTAAATCTAAACAATGTGCCTGACCGGTGAATCTAAGCGGTGTGCCTAAGCGGTGAATCTAAGCGGTGTGCCTAATCGGTGAATCTAAGCGTTGTGTTTAAGTGGTGAATCTAAGCGGTGTGCCTAATCGGTGAATCTAAGCGATGTGCCTAATCGGTGAATCTAAGCGATGTGTGTAAGCGGTGAATCTAAGCGGTGAATCTAAGCGGTGAATCTAAGTGATGTGCCTAAGCGGTGAATCTAAGTGGTGAATCTAAGCGGTGAATCTAACCGATGTGCCTAAGCGGTGAATCTAAATGATGAATCTAAGCGGTGAATCTAAGTGGTGTGCCTAATCGGTGAGCCTAAGCGGTGAATCTAAGCGGTGTGCCTAAGCGGTAAATCTAATCGATGTGCCTAAGCGTTGAATCTAAGCAGTGTGCCTAAGCGGTGAATTTAAGCGATGTGCCTAAGCGGTGAATCTAAGCGATGAATCTAGGTGGTAAATCTAAGCGATGTGCCTAAGCGGTGAATTTAAGCGATGTGCCTAAACAGTGAATATAAGCGATGTGCCTAAACGGTGAATTTAAGCGATGTGCCTAAGCGGTTAATCTAAGCGATGTGCCTAAGCGGTGAATTTAAGCGATGTGCCTAAACGGTAATTTAGGCGATGTGCCTAAGCGGTGAATCTAAGCGATGTGCCTAAGCAGTGAATCTAAGCGATGTGCCTAAGAGGTTAATCTAAGCGATGTTCCTAAGCGGTGAATCTAAGCGGTGTGCCTAAGCGGTGAATCTAAGCGATGAATCTAAGCGATGTGCCTAAGCAGTGAATCTAAGTGGTGAATCTAAGCGATGTGCCTAAGCGGTGAATCTAAATGATGTGCCTAAGCGGTGAATCTAAGTGGTGAATCTAAGCGGTGAATCTAAGTGGTGTGCCTAATCGGTGAGCCTAAGCGGTGAATCTAATCGATGTGCCTAAGCGGTAAATCTAATCGATGTGCCTAAGCAGTGAATCTAAGCAGTGTGCCTAAGCGGTGAATTTAAGCGATGTGCCTAAGCGGTGAATCTAAGCGATGAATCTAGGTGGTGAATCTAAGCGATGTGCCTAAGCGGTGAATTTAAGCGATGTGCCTAAACAGTGAATTTAAGCGATGTGCCTAAACAGTGAATTTAAGCGATGTGCCTAAGTGGTGAATCTAAGCGATGTGCCTAAGCAGTGAATCGAAGCGATGTGCCTAAGAGGTTAATTTAAGCGATGTTCCTAAGCGGTGAATCTAAGCGGTGTGCCTAAGCGGTGAATCTAAGCGATTAATCTAAGCGATTAATCTAAGCGATGTGCCTAAGCATTGAATCTAAGCGATGTGCCTAAGCGGTGAATCTAAGCGATGTGCCTAAGCGGTGAATTTAAGCGGTTAATCTAAGCGGTGAATCTGAGCAGTGTGCCTAATCAGTGAATCTTAGCGATGTGTCTAAGCAGTGAATCTAAGCGGTGTGCCTAATCGGTGAATCTAAGCGATGTGTCTAAGCAGTGAATCTGAGCGATGTGTATAAGCGGTGAATCTAAGCGTTGTGCCTGAATCTAAGCGATGTGCCTGAGCGATGAATCTAAGCGGTGTGCCTGAATCTAAGCGATGAATCTAAGCGATGTGTCTAAGCGGTTGATCTAAGCGATGTGTCTAAGCGGTGAATCTAAGCGGTGTGCCTGAATCTAAGCGGAGAATCTAAGCGATGTGTCTAAGCGGTTGATCTAAGCGATGTGTCTAAGCGGTGAATCTAAGCGGTGTGCCTAAGCGGTGAATCTAAGCGATGTGCCTAAGCGGTAAATCTAAACAATGTGCCTGACCGGTGAATCTAAGCGGTGTGCCTAAGCGGTGAATCTAAGCGGTGTGCCTAATCGGTGAATCTAAGCGTTGTGTCTAAGTGGTGAATCTAAGCGGTGTGCCTAATCGGTGAATCTAAGCGATGTGCCTAATCGGTGAATCTAAGCGATGTGTGTAAGCGGTGAATCTAAGCGGTGAATCTAAGCGGTGAATCTAAGTGATGTGCCTAAGCGGTGAATCTAAGTGGTGAATCTAAGCGGTGAATCTAACCGATGTGCCTAAGCGGTGAATCTAAATGATGTGCCTAATCGGTGAATCTAAGTGGTGAATCTAAGCGGTGAATCTAAGTGGTGTGCCTAATCGGTGAGCCTAAGCAGTGAATCTAAGCGGTGTGCCTAAGCGGTAAATCTAATCGATGTGCCTAAGCGGTGAATCTAAGCAGTGTGCCTAAGCGGTGAATTTAAGCGATGTGCCTAAGCGGTGAATCTAAGCGATGAATCTAGGTGGTAAATCTAAGCGATGTGCCTAAGCGGTGAATTTAAGCGATGTGCCTAAACAGTGAATTTAAGCGATGTGCCTAAACGGTGAATTTAAGCGATGTGCCTAAGCGGTTAATCTAAGCGATGTGCCTAAGCGGTGAATTTAAGCGATGTGCCTAAACGGTAATTTAGGCGATGTGCCTAAGCGGTGAATCTAAGCGATGTGCCTAAGAGGTTAATCTAAGCGATGTGCCTAAGCAGTGAATCTAAGCGATGTGCCTAAGAGGTTAATCTAAGCGATGTTCCTAAGCGGTGAATCTAAGCGGTGTGCCTAAGCAGTGAATCTAAGCGATGTGCCTAAGAGGTTAATCTAAGCGATGTTCCTAAGCGGTGAATCTAAGCGGTGTGCCTAAGCGGTGAATCTAAGCGATGAATCTAAGCGATGTGCCTAAGCAGTGAATCTAAGCGATGTGCCTAAGCGGTGAATCTAAGCGATGTGCCTAAGCGGTAAATCTAAGCAATGAATCTAGGCGGTGAATCTAAGTGGTGAGCTTAAGTGGTGAATCTAAGTGATGTGCCTGAGCGGTGAATTCAAGCGATGTGCCTAAGCGGTGAATCTAAGTGATGTGCCTAAGAATTGAATCTTAGCGATGTGCCTAAGCGGTGAATCTAAGCGAAGTGCCTAAGCGGTAAATTTAAGCGATGTGCCTAAGCGGTGAATCTAAGCGGTGTGCCTAAGTGGTGAATCTAAGAGATGTGCCTAAGCGGTGAATCTAAGCGATGTGCCTAAGCGGTGAATCTAAGCGATGTGCCTAAGCGGTGAATCTAAGCGAAGTGCCTAAGCGGTGAATCTAAGCGGTGAATCTAAGCGGTGAATCTAAGCGGTGTGCCTAAGCGGTGAATCTAAGCGGTGAATCTAAGCGGTGAATCTAAGTGGTGTGCCTAAGAGGTGAATCTAAGCGGTGAATTTAAGCGGTAAATCTAAGTGGTGAATCTAAGTGGTGTGCCTAAGCGGTAAATCTAAGCGGTGAATCTAAGCGATGTGCCTAAGCAGTGAATCTAAGCGGTGTGTTAAGCGGGGAATCTAAGCGGTGAATCTAAGCAATGTGCCTAAGCGGTGAATCTAAGCGGTGAATCTAAGCAGTGAATCTAAGTGATGTGCCTAAGCGGTGAATCTAAGTGGTGAATCTAAGCGGTGAATCTAACCGATGTGCCTAAGCGGTGAATCTAAATGATGTGCCTAATCGGTGAATCTAAGTGGTGAATCTAAGCGGTGAATCTAAGTGGTGTGCCTAATCGGTGAGCCTAAGCGGTGAATCTAAGCGGTGTGCCTAAGCGGTAAATCTAATCGATGTGCCTAAGCGGTAAATCTAATCGATGTGCCTAAGCGGTGAATCTAAGCAGTGTGCCTAAGCGGTGAATTTAAGCGATGTGCCTAAGCGGTAAATCTAAGCGATGAATCTAGGTGGTAAATCTAAGCGATGTGCCTAAGCGGTGAATTTAAGCGATGTGCCTAAACAGTGAATTTAAGCGATGTGCCTAAACGGTGAATTTAAGCGATGTGCCTAAGCGGTTAATCTAAGCGATGTGCCTAAGCGGTGAATTTAAGCGATGTGCCTAAACGGTAATTTAGGCGATGTGCCTAAGCGGTGAATCTAAGCGATGTGCCTAAGCAGTGAATCTAAGCGATGTGCCTAAGAGGTTAATCTAAGCGATGTTCCTAAGCGGTGAATCTAAGCGGTGTGCCTAAGCGGTGAATCTAAGCGATGAGTCTAAGCGATGTGCCTAAGCAGTGAATCTAAGCGATGTGCCTAAGCGGTGAATCTAAGCGATGTGCCTAAGCGGTGAATTTAAGCGGTTAATCTAAGCGGTGAATCTGAGCAGTGTGCCTAATCGGTGAATCTAAGCGATGTGTCTAAGCAGTGAATCTAAGCGGTGTGCCTAATCGGTGAATCTAAGCGATGTGTCTAAGCAGTGAATCTGAGCGATGTGTATAAGCGGTGAATCTAAGCGTTGTGCCTGAATCTAAGCGATGTGCCTGAGCGATGAATCTAAGCGGTGTGCCTGAATCTAAGTGGTGAATCTAAGCGATGTGTCTAAGCAGGTGATCTAAGCGATGTGTCTAAGCGGTGAATCTAAGCGGTGTGCCTGAATCTAAGCGGTGAATCTAAGCGATGTGTCTAAGCGGTTGATCTAAGCGATGTGTCTAAACGGTGAATCTAAGCGGTGTGCCTAAGCGGTGAATCTAAGCGGTGTGCCTGAATCTAAGCGGTGAATCTAAGCGAAGTGCCTAAGCGGTAAATTTAAGCGATGTGCCTAAGCGGTGAATCTAAGCGGTGTGCCTAAGTGGTGAATCTAAGCGATGTGCCTAAACGGTGAATCTAAGCGATGTGCCTAAGCGGTGAATCTAAGCGATGTGCCTTAGCGGTGAATCTAAGCGAAGTGCCTAAGCGGTGAATCTAAGCGGTGAATCTAAGCGGTGAATCTAAGCGGTGTGCCTAAGCGGTGAATCTAAGCGGTGAATCTAAGCGGTGAATCTAAGTGGTGTGCCTAAGAGGTGAATCTAAGCGGTGAATTTAAGCGGTAAATCTAAGTGGTGTGCCTAAGCGGTAAATCTAAGCGGTGAATCTAAGCGATGTGCCTAAGCAGTGAATCTAAGCGGTGTGTTAAGCGGGGAATCTAAGCGGTGAATCTAAGCAATGTGCCTAAGCGGTGAATCTAAGCGGTGTGCCTGAATCTAAGCGGTGAATCTAAGCGATGTGTCTAAGCGGTTGATCTAAGCGATGTGTCTAAGCGGTGAATCTAAGCGGTGTGCCTAAGCGGTGAATCTAAGCGATGTGCCTAAGGGGTAAATCTAAACAATGTGCCTGACCGGTGAATCTAAGCGGTGTGCCTAAGCGGTGAATCTAAGCGGTGTGCCTAATCGGTGAATCTAAGCGTTGTGTCTAAGCGGTGAATCTAAGCGGTGTGCCTAATCGGTGAATCTAAGCGATGTGCCTAATCGGTGAATCTAAGCGATGTGTCTAAGCGGTGAATCTAAGAGATGTGTTCAAGCGGTGAATCTAAGCGATGTGTCTAAGCGGTGAATCTAAGCGATGTGTCTAAGCGGTGAATCTAAGCCATGTGTCTAAGCGGTGAATCTAAGCGATGTGTCTAAGCGGTGAATCTAAGCGATGTGCCTGAGCGGTGAATCTAAGCGATGTGTCTAAGCGGTGAATCTAAGCGATGTGCCTAAGCGGTGAATCTAAGCGGTGAATCTAAGAGGTGAATCTAAGTGGTGTGCCTAAGAGGTGAATATAAGCGGTGAATCTAAGTGGTGTGCCTAAGCGGTAAATCTAAGCGGTGAATCTAAGAGGTGAATCTAAGTGGTGTGCCTAAGAGGTGAATCTAAGCGGTGAATATAAGAGGTGAATCTAAGTGGTGTGCCTAAGCGGTAAATCTAAGCGGTGAATCTAAGCGATGTGCCTGAGCGGTGAATCTAAGCGGTGTGTTAAGCGGGGAATCTAAGCGGTGAATCTAAGCAATGTGCCTAAGCGGTGAATCTAAGTGGTGAATCTAAGCGATGTGCCTAAGCGGTGAATCTAAGTGGTGAATCTAAGCGATGTGCCTAAGCGGTGAATCTAAATGATGTGCCTAAGCGGTGAATCTAAGTGGTGAATCTAAGCGGTGAATCTAAGTGGTGTGCCTAATCGGTGAGCCTAAGCGGTGAATCTAATCGATGTGCCTAAGCGGTAAATCTAATCGATGTGCCTAAGCGGTGAATCTAAGCAGTGTGCCTAAGCGATGTGCCTAAGCGGTGAATCTAAGCGATGTGCCTAAGCAGTGAATCTAAGCGATGTGCCTGAGCGGTGAATCTAAGCGGTGAATCTAAGCGATGAATCTAGGCGGTGAATCTAAGTGATGTGCCTGAGCGGTGAATCTAAGCGGTGTGCCTAAGCGATGTGCCTAAGCGGTGAATCTGAGCGATGTGCCTAAGCGGTGAATCTAAGCGATATGCCTGAGCGGTGAATCTAAGCGATGTTCCTAAGCGGTGACTCTAAGCGATGTGCCTAAGCGGTGAATCTAAGCGGTGAATCTAAGCGTTGTGCCTAAGCGGTGAATCTAAGCGATGTGCCTAAGCGGTGAATCTAAGCGATGTGCCTAAGCGGTGAATCTAAGCGATGTGCCTGAGCGGTGAATCTAAGCGATGTGCCTGAGCGGTGAATCTAAGCGATGTGCCTAAGCGGTGAATCTAAGCGGTGAATCTAAGCGGTGAATCTAAGCGGTGATTCTAAGCGATGTGTCTAAACGGTGAATCTAAGCGGTGTGCCTAAGCGGTGAATCTAAGCGGTGTGCCTGAATCTAAGCGGTGAATCTAAGCGATGTGTCTAAGCGGTTGATCTAAGCGATGTGTCTAAGCGGTGAATCTAAGCGGTGTGCCTAAGCGGTGAATCTAAGCGATGTGCCTAAGCGGTAAATCTAAACAATGTGCCTGACCGGTGAATCTAAGCGGTGTGCCTAAGCGGTGAATCTAAGTGATGTGCCTGAGCGGTGAATTCAAGCGATGTGCCTAAGCGGTGAATCTAAGTGATGTGCCTAAGAATTAAATCTTAGCGATGTGCCTAAGCGGTGAATCTAAGCGAAGTGCCTAAGCGGTAAATTTAAGCGATGTGCCTAAGCGGTGAATCTAAGCGGTGTGCCTAAGTGGTGAATCTAAGCGATGTGCCTAAACGGTGAATCTAAGCGATGTGCCTAAACGGTGAATCTAAGCGATGTGCCTAAGCGGTGAATCTAAGCGATGTGCCTAAGCGGTGAATCTAAGCGAAGTGCCTAAGCGGTGAATCTAAGCGGTGAATCTAAGCGGTGTGCCTAAGCGGTGAATCTAAGCGGTAAATCTAAGCGGTGAATCTAAGTGGTGTGCCTAAGAGGTGAATCTAAGCGGTGAATTTAAGCGGTAAATCTAAGTGGTGTGCCTAAGCGGTAAATCTAAGCGGTGAATCTAAGCGATGTGCCTAAGCAGTGAATCTAAGCGGTGTGTTAAGCGGGGAATCTAAGCGGTGAATCTAAGCAATGTGCCTAAGCGGTGAATCTAAGCGGTGAATCTAAGCGGTGAATCTAAGCGGTGAATCTAACCGATGTGCCTAAGCGGTGAATCTAAGCGGTGAATCTAAGCGGTGAATCTAAGTGGTGAATCTAAGCGGTGAATCTAACCGATGTGCCTAAGCGGTGAATCTAAATGATGTGCCTAATCGGTGAATCTAAGTGGTGAATCTAAGCGGTGAATCTAAGTGGTGTGCCTAATCGGTGAGCCTAAGCGGTGAATCTAAGCGGTGTGCCTAAGCGGTAAATCTAATCGATGTGCCTAAGCGGTAAATCTAATCGATGTGCCTAAGCGGTGAATCTAAGCGATGTGCCTAAGCGGTGAATTTAAGCGATGTGCCTAAGCGGTGAATCTAAGCGATGAATCTAGGTGGTAAATCTAAGCGATGTGCCTAAGCGGTGAATTTAAGCGATGTGCCTAAACAGTGAATTTAAGCGATGTGCCTAAACGGTGAATTTAAGCGATGTGCCTAAGCGGTTAATCTAAGCGATGTGCCTAAGCGGTGAATTTAAGCGATGTGCCTAAACGGTAATTTAGGCGATGTGCCTAAGCGGTGAATCTAAGCGATGTGCCTAAGCAGTGAATCTAAGCGATGTGCCTAAGAGGTTAATCTAAGCGATGTTCCTAAGCGGTGAATCTAAGCGATGAGTCTAAGCGATGTGCCTAAGCAGTGAATCTAAGCGATGTGCCTAAGCGGTGAATCTAAGCGATGTGCCTAAGCGGTGAATTTAAGCGGTTAATCTAAGCGGTGAATCTGAGCAGTGTGCCTAATCGGTGAATCTAAGTGATGTGTCTAAGCAGTGAATCTAAGCGGTGTGCCTAATCGGTGACTCTAAGCGATGTGTCTAAGCAGTGAATCTGAGTGATGTGTATAAGCGGTGAATCTAAGCGTTGTGCCTGAATCTAAGCGATGTGCCTGAGCGATGAATCTAAGCGGTGTGCCTGAATCTAAGTGGTGAATCTAAGCGATGTGTCTAAGCGGTTGATCTAAGCGATGTGTCTAAGCGGTGAATCTAAGCGGTGTGCCTGAATCTAAGCGGTGAATCTAAGCGATGTGTCTAAGCGGTTGATCTAAGCGATGTGTCTAAACGGTAAATCTAAGCGGTGTGCCTAAGCGGTGAATCTAAGCGGTGTGCCTGAATCTAAGCGGTGAATCTAAGCGATGTGTCTAAGCGGTTGATCTAAGCGATGTGTCTAAGCGGTGAATCTAAGCGGTGTGCCTAAGCGGTGAATCTAAGCGATGTGCCTAAGCGGTAAATCTAAACAATGTGCCTGACCGGTGAATCTAAGCGGTGTGCCTAAGCGGTGAATCTAAGCGGTGTGCCTAATCGGTGAATCTAAGCGTTGTGTCTAAGCGGTGAATCTAAGCGGTGTGCCTAATCGGTGAATCTAAGCGATGTGCCTAATCGGTGAATCTAAGCGATGTGTCTAAGCGGTGAATCTAAGAGATGTGTTCAAGCGGTGAATCTAAGCGATGTGTCTAAGCGGTGAATCTAAGCGATGTGTCTAAGCGGTGAATCTAAGCGATGTGTCTAAGCGGTGAATCTAAGCGATGTGCCTGAGCGGTGAATCTAAGCGATGTGTCTAAGCGGTGAATCTAAGCGATGTGCCTAAGCAGTGAATCTAAGCGGTGAATCTAAGAGGTGAATCTAAGTAGTGTGCCTAAGAGGTGAATCTAAGCGGTGAATCTAAGTGGTGTGCCTAAGAGGTAAATCTAAGCGGTGAATCTAAGAGGTGAATCTAAGTGGTGTGCCTAAGAGGTGAATCTAAGCGGTGAATCTAAGAGGTGAATCTAAGCGATGTGCCTGAGCGGTGAATCTAAGCGGTGTGTTAAGCGGGGAATCTAAGCGGTGAATCTAAGCAATGTGCCTAAGCGGTGAATCTAAGTGGTGAATCTAAGCGATGTGCCTAAGCGGTGAATCTAAGTGGTGAATCTAAGCGATGTGCCTAAGCGGTGAATCTAAATGATGTGCCTAAGCGGTGAATCTAAGTGGTGAATCTAAGCGGTGAATCTAAGTGGTGTGCCTAATCGGTGAGCCTAAGCGGTGAATCTAATCGATGTGCCTAAGCGGTAAATGTAATCGATGTGCCTAAGCGGTGAATCTAAGCAGTGTGCCTAAGCGGTGAATCTAAGCGATGAATCTAGGTGGTGAATCTAAGCGATGTGCCTAAGCGGTGAATTTAAGCGATGTGCCTAAACGGTGAATTTAAGCGATGTGCCTAAGCGGTGAATCTAAGCGATGTGCCTAAGCAGTGAATTTAAGCGATGTGCCTAAACGGTGAATTTAGGCGATGTGCCTAAGCGGTGAATCTAAGCGATGTGCCTAAGCAGTGAATCTAAGCGATGTTCCTAAGCGGTGACTCTAAGCGATGTGCCTAAGCGGTGAATCTAAGCGGTGAATCTAAGCGTTGTGCCTAAGCGGTGAATCTAAGCGATGTGCCTAAGCGGTGAATCTAAGCGATGTGCCTAAGCGGTGAATCTAAGCGATGTGCCTGAGCGGTGAATCTAAGCGATGTGCCTGAGCGGTGAATCTAAGCGATGTGCCTAAGCGGTGAATCTAAGCGGTGAATCTAAGCGGTGAATCTAAGCGGTGATTCTAAGCGGTGTGCCTAAGCGGTGAATCTAAGCGATGTGCCTAAGCGGTGAATCTAAGCGATGTGCCTAAGCGGTGAATCTAAGCGATGTGCCTAAGCGGTGAATCTAAGCGGTGAATCTAAGCGGTGAATCTAAGCAGTGATTTTAAGCGGTGTGCCTAAGCGGTGAATCTAAGCGGTGAATCTAAGTGGTGTGCCTAAGAGGTGAATCTAAGCGGTGAATCTGAGCGATGTGTATAAGCGGTGAATCTAAGCGTTGTGCCTGAATCTAAGCGATGTGCCTGAGCGATGAATCTAAGCGGTGTGCCTGAATCTAAGTGGTGAATCTAAGCGATGTGTCTAAGCGGTTGATCTAAGCGATGTGTCTAAGCGGTGAATCTAAGCGATGTGCCTGAGCGGTGAATCTAAGCGGTGTGCCTGAATCTAAGCGGTGAATCTAAGCGATGTGTCTAAGCGGTTGATCTAAGCGATGTGTCTAAACGGTGAATCTAAGCGGTGTGCCTAAGCGGTGAATCTAAGCGGTGTGCCTGAATCTAAGCGGTGAATCTAAGCGATGTGTCTAAGCGGTTGATCTAAGCGATGTGTCTAAGCGGTGAATCTAAGCGGTGTGCCTAAGCGGTGAATCTAAGCGATGTGCCTAAGCGGTAAATCTAAACAATGTGCCTGACCGGTGAATCTAAGCGGTGTGCCTAAGCGGTGAATCTAAGTGATGTGCCTGAGCGGTGAATTCAAGCGATGTGCCTAAGCGGTGAATCTAAGTGATGTGCCTAAGAATTAAATCTTAGCGATGTGCCTAAGCGGTGAATCTAAGCGAAGTGCCTAAGCGGTAAATTTAAGCGATGTGCCTAAGCGGTGAATCTAAGCGGTGTGCCTAAGTGGTGAATCTAAGCGATGTGCCTAAACGGTGAATCTAAGCGATGTGCCTAAACGGTGAATCTAAGCGATGTGCCTAAGCGGTGAATCTAAGCGATGTGCCTAAGCGGTGAATCTAAGCGAAGTGCCTAAGCGGTGAATCTAAGCGGTGAATCTAAGCGGTGTGCCTAAGCGGTGAATCTAAGCGGTAAATCTAAGCGGTGAATCTAAGTGGTGTGCCTAAGAGGTGAATCTAAGCGGTGAATTTAAGCGGTAAATCTAAGTGGTGTGCCTAAGCGGTAAATCTAAGCGGTGAATCTAAGCGATGTGCCTAAGCAGTGAATCTAAGCGGTGTGTTAAGCGGGGAATCTAAGCGGTGAATCTAAGCAATGTGCCTAAGCGGTGAATCTAAGCGGTGAATCTAAGCGGTGAATCTAAGTGATGTGCCTAAGCGGTGAATCTAAGTGGTGAATCTAAGCGGTGAATCTAACCGATGTGCCTAAGCGGTGAATCTAAATGATGTGCCTAATCGGTGAATCTAAGTGGTGAATCTAAGCGGTGAATCTAAGTGGTGTGCCTAATCGGTGAGCCTAAGCGGTGAATCTAAGCGGTGTGCCTAAGCGGTAAATCTAATCGATGTGCCTAAGCGGTAAATCTAATCGATGTGCCTAAGCGGTGAATCTAAGCAGTGTGCCTAAGCGGTGAATTTAAGCGATGTGCCTAAGCGGTGAATCTAAGCGATGAATCTAGGTGGTAAATCTAAGCGATGTGCCTAAGCGGTGAATTTAAGCGATGTGCCTAAACAGTGAATTTAAGCGATGTGCCTAAACGGTGAATTTAAGCGATGTGCCTAAGCGGTTAATCTAAGCGATGTGCCTAAGCGGTGAATTTAAGCGATGTGCCTAAACGGTAATTTAGGCGATGTGCCTAAGCGGTGAATCTAAGCGATGTGCCTAAGCAGTGAATCTAAGCGATGTGCCTAAGAGGTTAATCTAAGCGATGTTCCTAAGCGGTGAATCTAAGCGATGAGTCTAAGCGATGTGCCTAAGCAGTGAATCTAAGCGATGTGCCTAAGCGGTGAATCTAAGCGATGTGCCTAAGCGGTGAATTTAAGCGGTTAATCTAAGCGGTGAATCTGAGCAGTGTGCCTAATCGGTGAATCTAAGTGATGTGTCTAAGCAGTGAATCTAAGCGGTGTGCCTAATCGGTGAATCTAAGCGATGTGTCTAAGCAGTGAATCTGAGTGATGTGTATAAGCGGTGAATCTAAGCGTTGTGCCTGAATCTAAGCGATGTGCCTGAGCGATGAATCTAAGCGGTGTGCCTGAATCTAAGTGGTGAATCTAAGCGATGTGTCTAAGCGGTTGATCTAAGCGATGTGTCTAAGCGGTGAATCTAAGCGGTGTGCCTGAATCTAAGCGGTGAATCTAAGCGATGTGTCTAAGCGGTTGATCTAAGCGATGTGTCTAAACGGTAAATCTAAGCGGTGTGCCTAAGCGGTGAATCTAAGCGGTGTGCCTGAATCTAAGCGGTGAATCTAAGCGATGTGTCTAAGCGGTTGATCTAAGCGATGTGTCTAAGCGGTGAATCTAAGCGGTGTGCCTAAGCGGTGAATCTAAGCGATGTGCCTAAGCGGTAAATCTAAACAATGTGCCTGACCGGTGAATCTAAGCGGTGTGCCTAAGCGGTGAATCTAAGCGGTGTGCCTAATCGGTGAATCTAAGCGTTGTGTCTAAGCGGTGAATCTAAGCGGTGTGCCTAATCGGTGAATCTAAGCGATGTGCCTAATCGGTGAATCTAAGCGATGTGTCTAAGCGGTGAATCTAAGAGATGTGTTCAAGCGGTGAATCTAAGCGATGTGTCTAAGCGGTGAATCTAAGCGATGTGTCTAAGCGGTGAATCTAAGCCATGTGTCTAAGCGGTGAATCTAAGCGATGTGTCTAAGCGGTGAATCTAAGCGATGTGCCTGAGCGGTGAATCTAAGCGATGTGTCTAAGCGGTGAATCTAAGCGATGTGCCTAAGCAGTGAATCTAAGCGGTGAATCTAAGAGGTGAATCTAAGTGGTGTGCCTAAGAGGTAAATCTAAGCGGTGAATCTAAGAGGTGAATCTAAGTGGTGTGCCTAAGAGGTGAATCTAAGCGGTGAATCTAAGAGGTGAATCTAAGTGGTGTGCCTAAGCGGTAAATCTAAGCGGTGAATCTAAGCGATGTGCCTGAGCGGTGAATCTAAGCGGTGTGTTAAGCGGTGAATCTAAGCGGTGAATCTAAGCAATGTGCCTAAGCGGTGAATCTAAGTGGTGAATCTAAGCGATGTGCCTAAGCGGTGAATCTAAGTGGTGAATCTAAGCGATGTGCCTAAGCGGTGAATCTAAATGATGTGCCTAAGCGGTGAATCTAAGTGGTGAATCTAAGCGGTGTGCCTAAGCGGTGAATCTAAGCGATTAATCTAAGCGATGTGCCTAAGCAGTGAATCTTAGCGATGTGTCTAAGCAGTGAATCTAAGCGTTGTGCCTGAATCTAAGCGATGTGCCTGAGCGATGAATCTAAGCGGTGTGCCTGAATCTAAGCGGTGAATCTAAGCGATGTGTCTAAGCAGTGAATCTGAGCGATGTGTATAAGCGGTGAATCTAAGCGGTGTGCCTGAATCTAAGCGGTGAATCTAAGCGATGTGTCTAAGCGGTTGATCTAAGCGATGTGTCTAAGCGGTGAATCTAAGCAGTGTGCCTGAATCTAAGCGGTGAATCTAAGCGATGTGTCTAAGCGGTTGATCTAAGCGATGTGTCTAAGCGGTGAATCTAAGCGGTGTGCCTAAGCGGTGAATCTAAGCGATGTGCCTAAGCGGTAAATCTAAACAATGTGCCTGACCGGTGAATCTAAGCGGTGTGCCTAAGCGGTGAATCTAAGCGGTGTGCCTAATCGGTGAATCTAAGCGTTGTGTCTAAGTGGTGAATCTAAGCGGTGTGCCTAATCGGTGAATCTAAGCGATGTGCCTAATCGGTGAATCTAAGCGATGTGTGTAAGCGGTGAATCTAAGCGGTGAATCTAAGCGGTGAATCTAAGTGATGTGCCTAAGCGGTGAATCTAAGTGGTGAATCTAAGCGGTGAATCTAACCGATGTGCCTAAGCGGTGAATCTAAATGATGTGCCTAATCGGTGAATCTAAGTGGTGAATCTAAGCGGTGAATCTAAGTGGTGTGCCTAATCGGTGAGCCTAAGCGGTGAATCTAAGCGGTGTGCCTAAGCGGTAAATCTAATCGATGTGCCTAAGCGGTAAATCTAATCGATGTGCCTAAGCGGTGAATCTAAGCATTGTGCCTAAGCGGTGAATTTAAGCGATGTGCCTAAGCGGTGAATCTAAGCGATGAATCTAGGTGGTAAATCTAAGCGATGTGCCTAAACAGTGAATTTAAGCGATGTGCCTAAACGGTGAATTTAAGCGATGTGCCTAAGCGGTTAATCTAAGCGATGTGCCTAAGCGGTGAATTTAAGCGATGTGCCTAAACGGTAATTTAGGCGATGTGCCTAAGCGGTGAATCTAAGCGATGTGCCTAAGCAGTGAATCTAAGCGATGTGCCTAAGAGGTTAATCTAAGCGATGTTCCTAAGCGGTGAATCTAAGCGGTGTGCCTAAGCGGTGAATCTAAGCGATGTGCCTAAGCAGTGAATCTAAGCGATGTGCCTAAGCGGTGAATCTAAGCGATGTGCCTAAGCGGTGAATCTAAGCGGTGAATCTGAGCAGTGTGCCTAATCGGTGAATCTAAGCGATGTGTCTAAGCAGTGAATCTGAGCGATGTGTATAAGCGGTGAATCTAAGCGTTGTGCCTGAATCTAAGCGATGTGCCTGAGCGATGAATCTAAGCGGTGTGCCTGAATCTAAGTGGTGAATCTAAGCGATGTGTCTAAGCGGTTGATCTAAGCGATGTGTCTAAGCGGTGAATCTAAGCGGTGTGCCTGAATCTAAGCGGTGAATCTAAGCGATGTGTCTAAGCGGTTGATCTAAGCGATGTGTCTAAACGGTGAATCTAAGCGGTGTGCCTAAGCGGTGAATCTAAGCGGTGTGCCTGAATCTAAGCGGTGAATCTAAGCGATGTGTCTAAGCGGTTGATCTAAGCGATGTGTCTAAGCGGTGAATCTAAGCGGTGTGCCTAAGCGGTGAATCTAAGCGATGTGCCTAAGCGGTAAATCTAAACAATTTGCCTGACCGGTGAATCTAAGCGGTGTGCCTAAGCGGTGAATCTAAGCGGTGTGCCTAATCGGTGAATCTAAGCCTTGTGTCTAAGCGGTGAATCTAAGCGGTGTGCCTAATCGGTGAATCTAAGCGATGTGCCTAATCGGTGAATCTAAGAGATGTGTCTAAGCGGTGAATCTAAGCGATGTGTCTAAGCGGTGAATCTAAGAGATGTGTCTAAGCGGTGAATCTAAGCGATGTGTCTAAGCGGTGAATCTAAGCGATGTGTCTAAGCGGTGAATCTAAGCCATGTGTCTAAGCGGTGAATCTAAGCGATGTGTCTAAGCGGTGAATCTAAGCGATGTGCCTGAGCGGTGAATCTAAGCGATGTGTCTAAGCGGTGAATCTAAGCGATGTGCCTAAGCGGTGAATCTAAACAATGTGTCTAAGCGATGTGCCTAAGCGGTGAATCTAAACAATGTGCCTAAGCGGTGAATCTAAGCGGTGAATCTAAGCGGTGAATCTAAGAGGTGAATCTAAGTGGTGTGCCTAAGAGGTGAATCTAAGCGGTGAATCTAAGAGGTGAATCTAAGTGGTGTGCCTAAGAGGTGAATCTAAGCGGTGAATCTAAGAGGTGAATCTAAGTGGTGTGCCTAAGCGGTAAATCTAAGCGGTGAATCTAAGCGATGTGCCTGAGCGGTGAATCTAAGCGGTGTGTTAAGCGGGGAATCTAAGCGGTGAATCTAAGCAATGTGCCTAAGCGGTGAATCTAAGCGGTGAATCTAAGCGGTGAATCTAAGTGATGTGCCTAAGCTGTGAATCTAAGTGGTGAATCTAAGCGATGTGCCTAAGCGGTGAATCTAAGTGGTGTGCCTAATCGGTGAGCCTAAGCGGTGAATCTAATCGATGTGCCTAAGCGGTAAATCTAATCGATGTGCCTAAGCGGTGAATCTAAGCAGTGTGCCTAAGCGGTGAATTTAAGCGATGTGCCTAAGCGGTGAATCTAAGCGATGAATCTAGGTGGTGAATCTAAGCGATGTGCCTAAGCGGTGAATTTAAGCGATGTGCCTAAACAGTGAATTTAAGCGATGTGCCTAAACGGTGAATTTAAGCGATGTGCCTAAGCGGTGAATCTAAGCGATGTGCCTAAGCAGTGAATTTAAGCGATGTGCCTAAACGGTGAATTTAGGCGATGTGCCTAAGCGGTGAATCTAAGCGATGTGCCTAAGCAGTGAATCTAAGCGATGTGCCTAAGAGGTTAATCTAAGCGATGTTCCTAAGCGGTGAATCTAAGCGGTGTGCCTAAGCGGTGAATCTAAGCGATTAATCTAAGCGATGTGCCTAAGCAGTGAATCTAAGCGATGTGCCTAAGCGGTGAATCTAAGCGATGTGCCTAAGCGGTGAATTTAAGCAGGTAATCTAAGCGGTGAATCTGAGCAGTGTGCCTAATCAGTGAATCTAAGCGATGTGTCTAAGCAGTGAATCTAAGCGGTGTGCCTAATCGGTGAATCTAATCGATGTGCCTAAGCGGTGAATCTAAGCAGTGTGCCTAAGCGGTGAATTTAAGCGATGTGCCTAAGCGGTGAATCTAAGCGATGAATCTAGGTGGTGAATCTAAGCGATGTGCCTAAGCGGTGAATTTAAGCGATGTGCCTAAACAGTGAATTTAAGCGATGTGCCTAAACGGTGAATTTAAGCGATGTGCCTAAGCGGTGAATCTAAGCGATGTGCCTAAGCAGTGAATTTAAGCGATGTGCCTAAACGGTGAATTTAGGCGATGTGCCTAAGCGGTGAATCTAAGCGATGTGCCTAAGCAGTGAATCTAAGCGATGTGCCTAAGAGGTTAATCTAAGCGATGTGCCTAATCGGTGAATCTAAGCGATGTGTCTAAGCGGTGAATCTAAGAGATGTGTTCAAGCGGTGAATCTAAGCGATGTGTCTAAGCGGTGAATCTAAGCGATGTGTCTAAGCGGTGAATCTAAGCCATGTGTCTAAGCGGTGAATCTAAGCGATGTGTCTAAGCGGTGAATCTAAGCGATGTGCCTGAGCGGTGAATCTAAGCGATGTGTCTAAGCGGTGAATCTAAGCGATGTGCCTAAGCGGTGAATCTAAGCGGTGAATCTAAGAGGTGAATCTAAGTGGTGTGCCTAAGAGGTGAATCTAAGCGGTGAATCTAAGTGGTGTGCCTAAGAGGTAAATCTAAGCGGTGAATCTAAGAGGTGAATCTAAGTGGTGTGCCTAAGAGGTGAATCTAAGCGGTGAATCTAAGAGGTGAATCTAAGTGGTGTGCCTAAGCGGTAAATCTAAGCGGTGAATCTAAGCGATGTGCCTGAGCGGTGAATCTAAGCGGTGTGTTAAGCGGGGAATCTAAGCGGTGAATCTAAGCAATGTGCCTAAGCGGTGAATCTAAGTGGTGAATCTAAGCGATGTGCCTAAGCGGTGAATCTAAGTGGTGAATCTAAGCGATGTGCCTAAGCGGTGAATCTAAATGATGTGCCTAAGCGGTGAATCTAAGTGGTGAATCTAAGCGGTGAATCTAAGTGGTGTGCCTAATCGGTGAGCCTAAGCGGTGAATCTAATCGATGTGCCTAAGCGGTAAATCTAATCGATGTGCCTAAGCGGTGAATCTAAGCAGTGTGCCTAAGCGGTGAATCTAAGCGATGAATCTAGGTGGTGAATCTAAGCGATGTGCCTAAGCGGTGAATTTAAGCGATGTGCCTAAACGGTGAATTTAAGCGATGTGCCTAAGCGGTGAATCTAAGCGATGTGCCTAAGCAGTGAATTTAAGCGATGTGCCTAAACGGTGAATTTAGGCGATGTGCCTAAGCGGTGAATCTAAGCGATGTGCCTAAGCAGTGAATCTAAGCGATGTGCCTGAGCGGTGAATCTAAGCGGTGAATCTAAGCGATGAATCTAGGCGGTGAATCTAAGTGATGTGCCTGAGCGGTGAATCTAAGCGGTGTGCCTAAGCGATGTGCCTAAGCGGTGAATCTGAGCGATGTGCCTAAGCGGTGAATCTAAGCGATGTGCCTGAGCGGTGAATCTAAGCGATGTTCCTAAGCGGTGACTCTAAGCGATGTGCCTAAGCGGTGAATCTAAGCGGTGAATCTAAGCGTTGTGCCTAAGCGGTGAATCTAAGCGATGTGCCTAAGCGGTGAATCTAAGCGATGTGCCTAAGCGGTGAATCTAAGCGATGTGCCTGAGCGGTGAATCTAAGCGATGTGCCTGAGCGGTGAATCTAAGCGATGTGCCTAAGCGGTGAATCTAAGCGGTGAATCTAAGCGGTGAATCTAAGCGGTGATTCTAAGCGGTGTGCCTAAGCGGTGAATCTAAGCGATGTGCCTAAGCGGTGAATCTAAGCGATGTGCCTAAGCGGTGAATCTAAGCGATGTGCCTAAGCGGTGAATCTAAGCGGTGAATCTAAGCGGTGAATCTAAGCAGTGATTTTAAGCGGTGTGCCTAAGCGGTGAATCTAAGCGGTGAATCTAAGTGGTGTGCCTAAGAGGTGAATCTAAGCGGTGAATCTGAGCGATGTGTATAAGCGGTGAATCTAAGCGTTGTGCCTGAATCTAAGCGATGTGCCTGAGCGATGAATCTAAGCGGTGTGCCTGAATCTAAGTGGTGAATCTAAGCGATGTGTCTAAGCGGTTGATCTAAGCGATGTGTCTAAGCGGTGAATCTAAGCGGTGTGCCTGAATCTAAGCGGTGAATCTAAGCGATGTGTCTAAGCGGTTGATCTAAGCGATGTGTCTAAGCGGTGAATCTAAGCAGTGTGCCTAAGCGGTGAATCTAAGCGGTGTGCCTGAATCTAAGCGGTGAATCTAAGCGATGTGTCTAAGCGGTTGATCTAAGCAATGTGTCTAAGCGGTGAATCTAAGCAGTGTGCCTAAGCGGTGAATCTAAGCGGTGAATCTAAGCGGTGAATCTAAGTGATGTGCCTAAGCGGTGAATCTAAGCGGTGAATCTAAGTGGTGAATCTAAGCGGTGAATCTAACCGATGTGCCTAAGCGGTGAATCTAAATGATGTGCCTAATCGGTGAATCTAAGTGGTGAATCTAAGCGGTGAATCTAAGTGGTGTGCCTAATCGGTGAGCCTAAGCGGTGAATCTAAGCGGTGTGCCTAAGCGGTAAATCTAATCGATGTGCCTAAGCGGTAAATCTAATCGATGTGCCTAAGCGGTGAATCTAAGCAGTGTGCCTAAGCGGTGAATTTAAGCGATGTGCCTAAGCGGTGAATCTAAGCGATGAATCTAGGTGGTAAATCTAAGCGATGTGCCTAAGCGGTGAATTTAAGCGGTGTGCCTAAGCGGTGAATCTAAGTGATGTGCCTGAGCGGTGAATTCAAGCGATGTGCCTAAGCGGTGAATCTAAGTGATGTGCCTAAGAATTAAATCTTAGCGATGTGCCTAAGCGGTGAATCTAAGCGAAGTGCCTAAGCGGTAAATTTAAGCGATGTGCCTAAGCGGTGAATCTAAGCGGTGTGCCTAAGTGGTGAATCTAAGCGATGTGCCTCAACGGTGAATCTAAGCGATGTGCCTAAACGGTGAATCTAAGCGATGTGCCTAAGCGGTGAATCTAAGCGATGTGCCTAAGCGGTGAATCTAAGCGAAGTGCCTAAGCGGTGAATCTAAGCGGTGAATCTAAGCGGTGTGCCTAAGCGGTGAATCTAAGCGGTAAATCTAAGCGGTGAATCTAAGTGGTGTGCCTAAGAGGTGAATCTAAGCGGTGAATTTAAGCGGTAAATCTAAGTGGTGTGCCTAAGCGGTAAATCTAAGCGGTGAATCTAAGCGATGTGCCTAAGCAGTGAATCTAAGCGGTGAATCTAAGCAATGTGCCTAAGCGGTGAATCTAAGCGGTGAATCTAAGCGGTGAATCTAAGTGATGTGCCTAAGCGGTGAATCTAAGTGGTGAATCTAAGCGGTGAATCTAACCGATGTGCCTAAGCGGTGAATCTAAATGATGTGCCTAATCGGTGAATCTAAGTGGTGAATCTAAGCGGTGAATCTAAGTGGTGTGCCTAATCGGTGAGCCTAAGCGGTGAATCTAAGCGGTGTGCCTAAGCGGTAAATCTAATCGATGTGCCTAAGCGGTAAATCTAATCGATGTGCCTAAGCGGTGAATCTAAGCAGTGTGCCTAAGCGGTGAATTTAAGCGATGTGCCTAAGCGGTGAATCTAAGCGATGAATCTAGGTGGTAAATCTAAGCGATGTGCCTAAGCGGTGAATTTAAGCGATGTGCCTAAACAGTGAATTTAAGCGATGTGCCTAAACGGTGAATTTAAGCGATGTGCCTAAGCGGTTAATCTAAGCGATGTGCCTAAGCGGTGAATTTAAGCGATGTGCCTAAACGGTAATTTAGGCGATGTGCCTAAGCGGTGAATCTAAGCGATGTGCCTAAGCAGTGAATCTAAGCGATGTGCCTAAGAGGTTAATCTAAGCGATGTTCCTAAGCGGTGAATCTAAGCGGTGTGCCTAAGCGGTGAATCTAAGCGATGAGTCTAAGCGATGTGCCTAAGCAGTGAATCTAAGCGATGTGCCTAAGCGGTGAATCTAAGCGATGTGCCTAAGCGGTGAATTTAAGCGGTTAATCTAAGCGGTGAATCTGAGCAGTGTGCCTAATCGGTGAATCTAAGTGATGTGTCTAAGCAGTGAATCTAAGCGGTGTGCCTAATCGGTGAATCTAAGCGATGTGTCTAAGCAGTGAATCTGAGTGATGTGTATAAGCGGTGAATCTAAGCGTTGTGCCTGAATCTAAGCGATGTGCCTGAGCGATGAATCTAAGCGGTGTGCCTGAATCTAAGTGGTGAATCTAAGCGATGTGTCTAAGCGGTTGATCTAAGCGATGTGTCTAAGCGGTGAATCTAAGCGGTGTGCCTGAATCTAAGCGGTGAATCTAAGCGATGTGTCTAAGCGGTTGATCTAAGCGATGTGTCTAAACGGTAAATCTAAGCGGTGTGCCTAAGCGGTGAATCTAAGCGGTGTGCCTGAATCTAAGCGGTGAATCTAAGCGATGTGTCTAAGCGGTTGATCTAAGCGATGTGTCTAAGCGGTGAATCTAAGCGGTGTGCCTAAGCGGTGAATCTAAGCGATGTGCCTAAGCGGTAAATCTAAACAATGTGCCTGACCGGTGAATCTAAGCGGTGTGCCTAAGCGGTGAATCTAAGCGGTGTGCCTAATCGGTGAATCTAAGCGTTGTGTCTAAGCGGTGAATCTAAGCGGTGTGCCTAATCGGTGAATCTAAGCGATGTGCCTAATCGGTGAATCTAAGCGATGTGTCTAAGCGGTGAATCTAAGAGATGTGTTCAAGCGGTGAATCTAAGCGATGTGTCTAAGCGGTGAATCTAAGCGATGTGTCTAAGCGGTGAATCTAAGCCATGTGTCTAAGCGGTGAATCTAAGCGATGTGTCTAAGCGGTGAATCTAAGCGATGTGCCTGAGCGGTGAATCTAAGCGATGTGTCTAAGCGGTGAATCTAAGCGATGTGCCTAAGCGGTGAATCTAAGCGGTGAATCTAAGAGGTGAATCTAAGTAGTGTGCCTAAGAGGTGAATCTAAGCGGTGAATCTAAGTGGTGTGCCTAAGAGGTAAATCTAAGCGGTGAATCTAAGAGGTGAATCTAAGTGGTGTGCCTAAGAGGTGAATCTAAGCGGTGAATCTAAGAGGTGAATCTAAGTGGTGTGCCTAAGCGGTAAATCTAAGCGGTGAATCTAAGCGATGTGCCTGAGCGGTGAATCTAAGCGGTGTGTTAAGCGGGGAATCTAAGCGGTGAATCTAAGCAATGTGCCTAAGCGGTGAATCTAAGTGGTGATTCTAAGCGATGTGCCTAAGCGGTGAACCTAAGTGGTGAATCTAAGCGATGTGCCTAAGCGGTGAATCTAAATGATGTGCCTAAGCGGTGAATCTAAGTGGTGAATCTAAGCGGTGAATCTAAGTGGTGTGCCTAATCGGTGAGCCTAAGCGGTGAATCTAATCGATGTGCCTAAGCGGTAAATCTAATCGATGTGCCTAAGCGGTGAATCTAAGCAGTGTGCCTAAGCGGTGAATCTAAGCGATGAATCTAGGTGGTGAATCTAAGCGATGTGCCTAAGCGGTGAATTTAAGCGATGTGCCTAAACGGTGAATTTAAGCGATGTGCCTAAGCGGTGAATCTAAGCGATGTGCCTAAGCAGTGAATTTAAGCGATGTGCCTAAACGGTGAATTTAGGCGATGTGCCTAAGCGGTGAATCTAAGCGATGTGCCTAAGCAGTGAATCTAAGCGATGTGCCTAAGAGGTTAATCTAAGCGATGTTCCTAAGCGGTGAATCTAAGCGGTGTGCCTAAGCGGTGAATCTAAGCGATGTGCCTGAGCGGTGAATCTAAGCGGTGAATCTAAGCGATGAATCTAAGTGATGTGCCTGAGCGGTGAATTCAAGCGATGTGCCTAAGCGGTGAATCTAAGCGGTGTGCCTAAGCGATGTGCCTAAGCGGTGAATTCAAGCGATGTGCCTAAGCGGTGAATCTAAGTGATGTGCCTGAGCGGTGAATTCAAGCGATGTGCCTAAGCGGTGAATCTAAGCGGTGTGCCTAAGCGATGTGCCTAAGCGGTGAATCTGAGCGATGTGCCTAAGCGGTGAATCTAAGCGATGTGCCTGAGCGGTGAATCTAAGCGATGTTCCTAAGCGGTGACTCTAAGCGATGTGCCTAAGCGGTGAATCTAAGCGGTGAATCTAAGCGTTGTGCCTAAGCGGTGAATCTAAGCGATGTGCCTAAGCGGTGAATCTAAGCGATGTGCCTAAGCGGTGAATCTAAGCGATGTGCCTGAGCGGTGAATCTAAGCGATGTGCCTGAGCGGTGAATCTAAGCGATGTGCCTAAGCGGTGAATCTAAGCGGTGAATCTAAGCGGTGATTCTAAGCGGTGTGCCTAAGCGGTGAATCTAAGCGATGTGCCTAAGCGGTGAATCTAAGCGATGTGCCTAAGCGGTGAATCTAAGCGATGTGCCTAAGCGGTGAATCTAAGCGGTGAATCTAAGCGGTGAATCTAAGTGGTGAATCTAAGTGGTGTGCCTTAGCGGTGAATCTAAGCGGTGAATCTAAGCGATGTGCCTTAGCGGTGAATCTAAGCGGTGAATCTAAGCGATGTGCCTGAGCGGTGAATCTAAGCGGTGTGTTAAGCGGGGAATCTAAGCGGTGAATCTAAGCGATGAATCTAAGCGGTGAATCTAAGTGATGTGCCTAAGCGGTGAATCTAAGCGATGTGCCTAAGTGGTGAATCTAAGCGGTGAATCTAAGCGGTGAATCTAAGTGATGTGACTAAGCGGTGAATCTAAGTGGTGAATCTAAGCGACGTGTCTAAGCGGTGAATCTAAGCAATGTGTCTAAGCGGTGAATCTAAGCGGTGTGCCTAATCGGTGAATCTAAGCGATGTGTCTAAGCGGTGATTCTAAGCGGTGTGCCTAATCGGTGAATCTAAACGATGTAACTAAGCGGTGAATCTAAGCGTTGTGCCTGAATCTAAGCGATGTGCCTGAGCAATGAATCTAAGCGATGAATCTAAGCGGTGTGCCTAATCGGTGAATTTAAGTGATGTGCCTAAGCGGTAAATCTAAGCGATCTGCCTAAGCGGTGAATCTAAGCAATGAATCTAGGCGGTGAATCTAAGCGGTGAGCCTAAGTGGTGAATCTAAGCGATGTGCCTAAGCGGTGAATTTAAGCGATGTGCCTAAGCGGTGAATTTAAGCGATGTGCCTAAGCGGTGAATTTAAGCGATGTGTTAAGCGGGGAATCCAAGCGGTGAATCTAAGCAATGTGCCTAAGCGGTGAATCTAAGTGGTGAATCTAAGCGATGTGCCTAAGCGGTGAATCTAAGTGGTGAATCTAAGCGATGTGCCTAAGCGGTGAATCTAAATGATGTGCCTAAGCGGTGAATCTAAGCGGTGTGCCTAAGCGATGTGCCTAAGCGGTGAATCTGAGCGATGTGCCTAAGCGGTGAATCTAAGCGATGTGCCTGAGCGGTGAATCTAAGCGATGTTCCTAAGCGGTGACTCTAAGCGATGTGCCTAAGCGGTGAATCTAAGCGGTGAATCTAAGCGTTGTGCCTAAGCGGTGAATCTAAGCGATGTGCCTAAGCGGTGAATCTAAGCGATGTGCCTAAGCGGTGAATCTAAGCGGTGAATCTAAGCGGTGAATCTAAGCGGTGAATCTAAGCGATGTGCCTGAGCGGTGAATCTAAGCGATGTGCCTGAGCGGTGAATCTAAGCGATGTGCCTAAGCGGTGAATCTAAGCGGTGAATCTAAGCGGTGAATCTAAGCGGTGATTCTAAGCGGTGTGCCTAAGCGGTGAATCTAAGCGATGTGCATAAGCGGTGAATCTAAGCGATGTGCCTAAGCGGTGAATCTAAGCGATGTGCCTAAGCGGTGAATCTAAGCGGTGAATCTAAGCGGTGAATCTAAGCAGTGATTTTAAGCGGTGTGCCTAAGCGGTGAATCTAAGCGGTGAATCTAAGCGGTGAATCTAAGTGGTGAATCTAAGTGGTGTGCCTTAGCGGTGAATCTAAGCGGTGAATCTAAGCGATGTGCCTTAGCGGTGAATCTAAGTGGTGAATCTAAGCGATGTGCCTGAGCGGTGAATCTAAGCGGTGTTTTAAGCGGGGAATCTAAGCGGTGAATCTAAGAAATGTGCCTAAGCGGTGAATCTAAGTGGTGAATCTAAGCGATGAATCTAAGCGGTGAATCTAAGTGATGTGCCTAAGCGGTGAATCTAAGCGATGTGCCTAAGTGGTGAATCTAAGTGGTGAATCTAAGCGGTGAATCTAAGTGATGTGCCTAAGCGGTGAATCTAAGTGGTGAATCTAAGCGACGTGTCTAAGCGGTGAATCTAAGCAATGTGTCTAAGCGGTGAATCTAAGCGCTGTGCCTAATCGGTGAATCTAAGCGATGTGTCTAAGCGGTGATTCTAAGCGGTGTGCCTAATCGGTGAATCTAAACAATGTAACTAAGCGGTGAATCTAAGCGTTGTGCCTGAATCTAAGCGATGTGCCTGAGCAATGAATCTAAGCGATGAATCTAAGCGGTGTGCCTAATCGGTGAATTTATGCGATGTGCCTAAGCGGTAAATCTAAGCGATCTGCCTAAGCGGTGAATCTAAGCAATGAATCTAGGCGGTGAATCTAAGCGGTGAGCCTAAGTGGTGAATCTAAGCGATGTGCCTAAGCGGTGAATTTAAGCGATGTGCCTAAGCGGTGAATTTAAGCGATGTGCCTAAGCGGTGAATTTAAGCGATGTGCCTATAAGCGGTGAATCTAAGCGATCTGCCTAAGCGGTGAATCTAAGCAATGAATCTAGGCGGTGAATCTAAGCGGTGAGCCTAAGTGGTGAATATAAACGAAGTGCCTAAGCGGTGAATATAAACGAAGTGCCTAAGCGGTGAATTTAAGCGATGTGCCTAAGCGGTGAATCTAAGCGATGTGTCTAAGCGGTGATTCTAAGCGGTGTGCCTAATCGGTGAATCTAAACAATGTAACTAAGCGGTGAATCTAAGCGGTGAATCTAAGCGGTGTGCCTAATCGGTGAATCTAAGCGATGTGTCTAAGCGGTGATTCTAAGCGGTGTGCCTAAGCGGTGAATCTAAGCGATGTGCCTAAGCGGTGAATCTAAGCGATGTGCCTAAGCGGTGAATCTAAGCGATGTGCCTAAGCGGTGAATCTAAGCGGTGAATCTAAGCGGTGAATCTAAGCGGTGTGCCTAATCGGTGAATCTAAGCGATGTGTCTAAGCGGTGATTCTAAGCGGTGTGCCTAATCGGTGAATCTAAACAATGTAACTAAGCGGTGAATCTAAGCGTTGTGCCTGAATCTAAGCGATGTGCCTGAGCAATGAATCTAAGCGATGAATCTAAGCGGTGTGCCTAATCGGTGAATTTATGCGATGTGCCTAAGCGGTAAATCTAAGCGATCTGCCTAAGCGGTGAATCTAAGCAATGAATCTAGGCGGTGAATCTAAGCGGTGAGCCTAAGTGGTGAATCTAAGCGATGTGCCTAAGCGGTGAATTTAAGCGATGTGCCTAAGCGGTGAATTTAAGCGATGTGCCTAAGCGGTGAATTTAAGCGATGTGCCTATAAGCGGTGAATCTAAGCGATCTGCCTAAGCGGTGAATCTAAGCAATGAATCTAGGCGGTGAATCTAAGCGGTGAGCCTAAGTGGTGAATATAAACGAAGTGCCTAAGCGGTGAATATAAACGAAGTGCCTAAGCGGTGAATTTAAGCGATGTGCCTAAGCGGTGAATTTAAGCGATGTGCCTAAGCGGTGAATTTAAGCGATGTGCCTAAGCGGTGAATCTAAGCGATCTGCCTAAGCGGTAAATCTAAGCAATGAATCTAGGCGGTGAATCTAAGTGGTGAGCCTAAGTGGTGAATCTAAGTGATGTGCCTGAGCGGTGAATTCAAGCGATGTGCCTAAGCGGTGAATCTAAGTGATGTGCCTAAGAATTGAATCTTAGCGATGTGCCTAAGCGGTGAATCTAAGCGAAGTGCCTAAGCGGTAAATTTAAGCGATGTGCCTAAGCGGTGAATCTAAGCGGTGTGCCTAAGTGGTGAATCTAAGCGATGTGCCTAAGCGGTGAATCTAAGCGATGTGCCTAAGCGGTGAATCTAAGCGATGTGCCTAAGCGGTGAATCTAAGCGAAGTGCCTAAGCGGTGAATCTAAGCGGTGAATCTAAGCGGTGAATCTAAGCGGTGTGCCTAAGCGGTGAATCTAAGCGGTGAATCTAAGCGGTGAATCTAAGTGGTGAATCTAAGTGGTGTGCCTAAGCGGTAAATCTAAGCGGTGAATCTAAGCGATGTGCCTAAGCAGTGAATCTAAGCGGTGTGTTAAGCGGGGAATCAAAGCGGTGAATCTAAGCAATGTGCCTAAGCGGTGAATCTAAGCGGTGAATCTAAGCGGTGAATCTAAGTGATGTGCCTAAGCGGTGAATCTAAGTGGTGAATCTAAGCGGTGAATCTAACCGATGTGCCTAAGCGGTGAATCTAAGCAGTGTGCCTAAGCGGTGAATTTAAGCGATGTGCCTAAGCGGTGAATCTAAGCGATGAATCTAGGTGGTAAATCTAAGCGATGTGCCTAAGCGGTGAATTTAAGCGATGTGCCTAAACAGTGAATTTAAGCGATGTGCCTAAACGGTGAATTTAAGCGATGTGCCTAAGCGGTTAATCTAAGCGATGTGCCTAAGCTGTGAATTTAAGCGATGTGCCTAAACGGTAATTTAGGCGATGTGCCTAAGCGGTGAATCTAAGCGATGTTCCTAAGCGGTGAATCTAAGCGATGTGCCTAAGCAGTGAATCTAAGCGATGTGCCTAAGCGGTGAATCTAAGCGATGTGCCTAAGCGGTGAATTTAAGCGGTTAATCTAAGCGGTGAATCTGAGCAGTGTGCCTAATCGGTGAATCTAAGCGATATGTCTAAGCAGTGAATCTAAGCGGTGTGCCTAATCGGTGAATCTAAGCGATGTGTCTAAGCAGTGAATCTGAGCGATGTGTATAAGCGGTGAATCTAAGCGTTGTGCCTGAATCTAAGCGATGTGCCTGAGCGATGAATCTAAGCGGTGTGCCTGAATCTAAGTGGTGAATCTAAGCGATGTGTCTAAGCGGTTGATCTAAGCGATGTGTCTAAGCGGTGAATCTAAGCGGTGTGCCTGAATCTAAGCGGTGAATCTAAGCGATGTGTCTAAGCGGTTGATCTAAGCGATGTGTCTAAACGGTGAATCTAAGCGGTGTGCCTAAGCGGTGAATCTAAGCGGTGTGCCTAAGCGGTAAATCTAAACAATGTGCCTGACCGGTGAATCTAAGCGGTGTGCCTAAGCGGTGAATCTAAGCGGTGTGCCTAATCGGTGAATCTAAGCGTTGTGTCTAAGCGGTGTATCTAAGCGGTGTGCCTAATCGGTGAATCTAAGCGATGTGCCTAATCGGTGAATCTAAGCGATGTGTTTAAGCGGTGAATCTAAGAGATGTGTCTAAGCGGTGAATCTAAGCGATGTGTCTAAGCGGTGAATCTAAGCGATGTGTCTAAGCGGTGAATCTAAGCCATGTGTCTAAGCGGTGAATCTAAGCGATGTGTCTAAGCGGTGAATCTAAGCGATGTGTCTAAACGGTGAATCTAAGCGATGTGCCTAAGCGGTGAATCTAAACAATGTGCCTAAGCGGTGAATCTAAGCGGTGAATCTAAGAGGTGAATCTAAGTGGTGTGCCTAAGAGGTGAATCTAAGCGGTGAATCTAAGAGGTGAATCTAAGTGGTGTGCCTGAGCGGTGAATCTAAGCGGTGTGTTAAGCGGGGAATCTAAGCGGTGAATCTAAGCAATGTGCCTAAGCGGTGAATCTAAGCGGTGAATCTAAGTGATGTGCCTAAGCTGTGAATCTAAGTGGTGAATCTAAATGATGTGCCTAAGCGGTGAATCTAAGTGGTGAATCTAAGCGGTGAATCTAAGTGGTGTGCCTAATCGGTGAGCCTAAGCGGTGAATCTAATCGATGTGCCTAAGCGGTAAATCTAATCGATGTGCCTAAGCGGTGAATCTAAGCGATGAATCTAGGTGGTGAATCTAAGCGATGTGCCTAAGCGGTGAATTTAAGCGATGTGCCTAAACAGTGAATTTAAGCGATGTGCCTAAACGGTGAATTTAAGCGATGTGCCTAAGCGGTGAATCTAAGCGATGTGCCTAAGCAGTGAATTTAAGCGATGTGCCTAAACGGTGAATTTAGGCGATGTGCCAAAGCGGTGAATCTAAGCGATGTGCCTAAGAGGTTAATCTAAGCGATGTTCCTAAGCGGTGAATCTAAGCGATGTGCCTAAGAGGTTAATCTAAGCGATGTTCCTAAGCGGTGAATCTAAGCGGTGTGCCTAAGCGGTGAATCTAAGCGATTAATCTAAGCGATGTGCCTAAGCAGTGAATCTTAGCGATGTGTCTAAGCAGTGAATCTAAGCGATGTGCCTAAGCAGTGAATTTAAGCGATGTGCCTAAACGGTGAATTTAGGCGATGTGCCAAAGCGGTGAATCTAAGCGATGTGCCTAAGAGGTTAATCTAAGCGATGTGCCTAAGCAGTGAATCTAAGCGATGTGCCTAAGAGGTTAATCTAAGCGATGTTCCTAAGCGGTGAATCTAAGCGGTGTGCCTAAGCGGTGAATCTAAGCGATTAATCTAAGCGATGTGCCTAAGCAGTGAATCTTAGCGATGTGTCTAAGCAGTGATTCTAAGCGTTGTGCCTGAATCTAAGCGATGTGCCTGAGCGATGAATCTAAGCGGTGTGCCTGAATCTAAGCGGTGAATCTAAGCGATGTGTCTAAGCAGTGAATCTGAGCGATGTGTATAAGCGGTGAATCTAAGCGTTGTGCCTGAATCTAAGCGATGTGCCTGAGCGATGAATCTAAGCGGTGTGCCTGAATCTAAGCGGTGAATCTAAGCGATGTGTCTAAGCGGTTGATCTAAGCGATGTGTCTAAGCGGTGAATCTAAGCGGTGTGCCTGAATCTAAGCGGTGAATCTAAGCGATGTGTCTAAGCGGTTGATCTAAGCGATGTGTCTAAGCGGTGAATTTAAGCGATGTGCCTAAACGGTAATTTAGGCGATGTGCCTAAGCGGTGAATCTAAGCGATGTGCCTAAGCGGTTAATCTAAGCGATGTGCCTAAGCGGTGAATTTAAGCGATGTGCCTAAACGGTGAATTTAAGCGATGTGCCTAAGCGGTTAATCTAAGCGATGTGCCTAAGCGGTGAATTTAAGCGATGTGCCTAAACGGTAATTTAGGCGATGTGCCTAAGCGGTGAATCTAAGCGATGTGCCTAAGCAGTGAATCTAAGCGATGTGCCTAAGAGGTTAATCTAAGCGATGTTCATAAGCGGTGAATCTAAGCGGTGTGCCTAAGCGGTGAATCTAAGCGATGTGCCTAAGCAGTGAATCTAAGCGATGTGCCTAAGCGGTGAATCTAAGCGATGTGCCTAAGCGGTGAATCTAAGCGGTGAATCTGAGCAGTGTGCCTAATCGGTGAATCTAAGCGATGTGTCTAAGCAGTGAATCTGAGCGAAGTGTATAAGCGGTGAATCTAAGCGTTGTGCCTGAATCTAAGCGATGTGCCTGAGCGATGAATCTAAGCGGTGTGCCTGAATCTAAGTGGTGAATCTAAGCGATGTGTCTAAGCGGTTGATCTAAGCGATGTGTCTAAGCGGTGAATCTAAGCGGTGTGCCTAAGCGGTGAATCTAAGCGATGTGCCTAAGCGGTAAATCTAAACAATGTGCCTGACCGGTGAATCTAAGCGGTGTGCCTAAGCGGTGAATCTAAGCGGTGTGCCTAATCGGTGAATCTAAGCCTTGTGTCTAAGCGGTGAATCTAAGCGGTGTGCCTAATCGGTGAATCTAAGCGATGTGCCTAATCGGTGAATCTAAGCGATGTGTCTAAGCGGTGAATCTAAGAGATGTGTCTAAGCGGTGAATCTAAGCGATGTGTCTAAGCGGTGAATCTAAGCGATGTGTCTAAGCGGTGAATCTAAGCCATGTGTCTAAGCGGTGAATCTAAGCGATGTGTCTAAGCGGTGAATCTAAGCGATGTGCCTGAGCGGTGAATCTAAGCGATGTGTCTAAGCGGTGAATCTAAGCGATGTGCCTAAGCGGTGAATCTAAACAATGTGCCTAAGAGGTGAATCTAAGCGGTGAATCTAAGCGGTGAATCTAAGCGGTGAATCTAAGAGGTGAATCTAAGTGGTGTGCCTAAGAGGTGAATCTAAGCGGTGAATCTAAGAGGTGAATCTAAGTGGTGTGCCTAAGAGGTGAATCTAAGCGGTGAATCTAAGAGGTGAATCTAAGTGGTGTGCCTAAGCGGTAAATCTAAGCGGTGAATCTAAGCGATGTGCCTGAGCGGTGAATCTAAGCGGTGTGTTAAGCGGGGAATCTAAGCGGTGAATCTAAGCAATGTGCCTAAGCGGTGAATCTAAGCGGTGAATCTAAGCGGTGAATCTAAGTGATGTGCCTAAGCTGTGAATCTAAGTGGTGAATCTAAGCGATGTGTCTAAGCGGTGAATCTAAATGATGTGCCTAAGCGGTGAATCTAAGCGGTGAATCTAAGTGGTGTGCCTAATCGGTGAGCCTAAGCGGTGAATCTAATCGATGTGCCTAAGCGGTAAATCTAATCGATGTGCCTAAGCGGTAAATCTAAGCAGTGTGCCTAAGCGGTGAATTTAAGCGATGTGCCTAAGCGGTGAATCTAAGCGATGAATCTAGGTGGTGAATCTAAGCGATGTGCCTAAGCGGTGAATTTAAGCGATGTGCCTAAACAGTGAATTTAAGCGATGTGCCTAAACGGTGAATTTAAGCGATGTGCCTAAGCGGTGAATCTAAGCGATGTGCCTAAGCAGTGAATTTAAGCGATGTGCCTAAACGGTGAATTTAGGCGATGTGCCTAAGCGGTGAATCTAAGCAATGTGCCTAAGCAGTGAATCTAAGCGATGTGCCTAAGAGGTTAATCTAAGCGATGTTCCTAAGCGGTGAATCTAAGCGGTGTGCCTAAGCGGTGAATCTAAGCGATTAATCTAAGCGATGTGCCTAAGCAGTGAATCTAAGCGATGTGCCTAAGCGGTGAATCTAAGCGATGTGCCTAAGCGGTGAATTTAAGCAGGTAATCTAAGCGGTGAATCTGAGCAGTGTGCCTAATCAGTGAATCTAAGCGATGTGTCTAAGCAGTGAATCTAAGCGGTGTGCCTAATCGGTGAATCTAATCGATGTGCCTAAGCGGTGAATCTAAGCAGTGTGCCTAAGCGGTGAATTTAAGCGATGTGCCTAAGCGGTGAATCTAAGCGATGAATCTAGGTGGTGAATCTAAGCGATGTGCCTAAGCGGTGAATTTAAGCGATGTGCCTAAACAGTGAATTTAAGCGATGTGCCTAAACGGTGAATTTAAGCCATGTGCCTAAACGGTGAATTTAGGCGATGTGCCTAAGCGGTGAATCTAAGCGATGTGCCTAAGCAGTGAATTTAAGCCATGTGCCTAAACGGTGAATTTAGGCGATGTGCCTAAGCGGTGAATCTAAGCGATGTGCCTAAGCAGTGAATCTAAGCGATGTGCCTAAGAGGTTAATCTAAGCGATGTGCCTAATCGGTGAATCTAAGCGATGTGTCTAAGCGGTGAATCTAAGCCATGTGTCTAAGCGGTGAATCTAAGCGATGTGTCTAAGCGGTGAATCTAAGCGATGTGCCTGAGCGGTGAATCTAAGCGATGTGTCTAAGCGGTGAATCTAAGCGATGTGCCTAAGCGGTGAATCTAAGCGGTGAATCTAAGAGGTGAATCTAAGTGGTGTGCCTAAGAGGTGAATCTAAGCGGTGAATCTAAGTGGTGTGCCTAAGAGGTAAATCTAAGCGGTGAATCTAAGAGGTGAATCTAAGTGGTGTGCCTAAGAGGTGAATCTAAGCGGTGAATCTAAGAGGTGAATCTAAGTGGTGTGCCTAAGCGGTAAATCTAAGCGGTGAATCTAAGCGATGTGCCTGAGCGGTGAATCTAAGCGGTGTGTTAAGCGGGGAATCTAAGCGGTGAATCTAAGCAATGTGCCTAAGCGGTGAATCTAAGTGGTGAATCTAAGCGATGTGCCTAAGCGGTGAATCTAAGTGGTGAATCTAAGCGATGTGCCTAAGCGGTGAATCTAAATGATGTGCCTAAGCGGTGAATCTAAGTGGTGAATCTAAGCGGTGAATCTAAGTGGTGTGCCTAATCGGTGAGCCTAAGCGGTGAATCTAATCGATGTGCCTAAGCGGTAAATCTAATCGATGTGTCTAAGCGGTGAATCTAAGCAGTGTGCCTAAGCGGTGAATCTAAGCGATGAATCTAGGTGGTGAATCTAAGCGATGTGCCTAAGCGGTGAATTTAAGCGATGTGCCTAAACGGTGAATTTAAGCGATGTGCCTAAGCGGTGAATCTAAGCGATGTGCCTAAGCAGTGAATTTAAGCGATGTGCCTAAACCGTGAATTTAGGCGATGTGCCTAAGCGGTGAATCTAAGCGATGTGCCTAAGCAGTGAATCTAAGCGATGTGCCTGAGCGGTGAATCTAAGCGGTGAATCTAAGCGATGAATCTAGGCGGTGAATCTAAGTGATGTGCCTGAGCGGTGAATCTAAGCGGTGTGCCTAAGCGATGTGCCTAAGCGGTGAATCTGAGCGATGTGCCTAAGCGGTGAATCTAAGCGATGTGCCTGAGCGGTGAATCTAAGCGATGTTCCTAAGCGGTGACTCTAAGCGATGTGCCTAAGCGGTGAATCTAAGCGGTGAATCTAAGCGTTGTGCCTAAGCGGTGAATCTAAGCGATGTGCCTAAGCGGTGAATCTAAGCGATGTGCCTAAGCGGTGAATCTAAGCGATGTGCCTGAGCGGTGAATCTAAGCGATGTGCCTGAGCGGTGAATCTAAGCGATGTGCCTAAGCGGTGAATCTAAGCGGTGAATCTAAGCGGTGAATCTAAGCGGTGATTCTAAGCGGTGTGCCTAAGCGGTGAATCTAAGCGATGTGCCTAAGCGGTGAATCTAAGCGATGTGCCTAAGCGGTGAATCTAAGCGATGTGCCTAAGCGGTGAATCTAAGCGGTGAATCTAAGCGGTGAATCTAAGCAGTGATTTTAAGCGGTGTGCCTAAGCGGTGAATCTAAGCGGTGAATCTAAGTGGTGTGCCTAAGAGGTGAATCTAAGCGGTGAATCTGAGCGATGTGTATAAGCGGTGAATCTAAGCGTTGTGCCTGAATCTAAGCGATGTGCCTGAGCGATGAATCTAAGCGGTGTGCCTGAATCTAAGTGGTGAATCTAAGCGATGTGTCTAAGCGGTTGATCTAAGCGATGTGTCTAAGCGGTGAATCTAAGCGGTGTGCCTGAATCTAAGCGGTGAATCTAAGCGATGTGTCTAAGCGGTTGATCTAAGCGATGTGTCTAAACGGTGAATCTAAGCGGTGTGCCTAAGCGGTGAATCTAAGCGGTGTGCCTGAATCTGTGAATCAAAGCGATGTGCCTAAGCAGTGAATCTAAGCGGTGTGCCTAATCGGTGAATCAAAGCGATGTGCCTAAGCAGTGAATCTAAGCGGTGTGCCTAATCTGTGAATCAAAGCGATGTGCCTAAGCAGTGAATCTAAGCGGTGTGCCTAATCGGTGAATCAAAGCGATGTGCCTAAGCAGTGAATCTAAGCGGTGTGCCTAATCTGTGAATCAAAGCGATGTGCCTAAACAGTGAATCTAAGCGGTGTGCCTAAGCAGTGAATCTAAGCGATGTGCCTAAGCAGTGAATCTAAGCGGTGTGCCTAATCTGTGAATCAAAGCGATGTGCCTAAGCAGTGAATCTAAGCGGTGTGCCTAATCGGTGAATCTAAGCGATGTGCCTAAGCGGTGAATCAAAGCGATGTGTCTAAGCGGTGAATCTAAGCGATGTGTCTAAGCGGTGAATCTAAGCGATGTGCCTAAGCGGTGAATCTAAGCGATGTGCCTGAGCGGTGAATCTGAGCGAATTGCCTAAGCGGTGAATTTAAGCGATGTGCCTAAGCGGTGAATTTAAGCGATGTGCCTAAGTGGTGAATCTAAGCGATCTGCCTAAGCGGTGAATCTAAGCAATGAATCTAGGCGGTGAATCTAAGCGATGTGCCTAAGCGGTGAATCTAAGCGATGTGCCTAAGTGGTGAATCTAAGCGATGTGCCTAAGCGGTGAATCTAAGCGATGTGCCTAAGCGGTGAATCTAAGCGGTGAATCTAAGCGGTGAATCTAAGTGGTGTGCCTAAGAGGTGAATCTAAGCGATGTGCCTAATCGGTGAATCAAAGCGATGTGCCTAAGCGGTGAATCTAAGCAATGTGTCTAAGCGGTGAATCTAAGCGTTGTGCTTGAATCTAAGCGATGTGCCTGAGCAATGAATGTAAGCGATGTGTCTAAGCGGTGAATCTAAGCGATGTGTATAAGCGGTGAATCTAAGCCATGTGTCTAAGCGGTGAATCTAAGCGATGTGTCTAAGCGGTGAATCT
Source organism: Trichomycterus rosablanca (assembly GCF_030014385.1). Taxonomy (NCBI): domain Eukaryota; kingdom Metazoa; phylum Chordata; class Actinopteri; order Siluriformes; family Trichomycteridae; genus Trichomycterus; species Trichomycterus rosablanca. Next base: position 1,102,223 of record NW_026946943.1, on the reverse strand, counting down.
AAGCGATGTGTCTAAGCGGTGAATCTAAGCGATGTGCCTGAGCGGTGAATCTAAGCGATGTGTCTAAGCGGTGAATCTAAGCGATGTGCCTAAGCGGTGAATCTAAGCGATGTGCCTAAGCGGTGAATCTAAGCGATGTGCCTGAGCGGTGAATCTAAGCGATGTGCCAAAGCGGTGAATCTAAGCGATGTGCCTAAGCGGTGAATCTAAGCGATGTGCCTAAGCGGTGAATCTAAGCGATGTGCCTAAGCGGTGAATTTAAGCGATGTGCCTAAGCGGTGAATCTAAGCGATGTGCCTAAACGGTGAATCTAAGCGATGTGCCTAAGCGGTGAATCTAAATGATGTGCCTAAGCGGTGAATCTGAGCGATGTGCCTAGGCGGTGAATCTAAGCGATGTGCCTGAGCGGTGAATCTAAGCGATGTGCCTGAGCAATGAATCTAAGCGGTGTGCCTAATCTAAGCGGTGTGCCTAATCGGTGAATCTAAGCGTTGTGCCTGAATCTAAGCGATGTGCCTGAGCAATGAATGTAAGCGATGTGTCTAAGCGGTGAATCTAAGCGATGTGTCTAAGCGGTGAATCTAAGCCATGTGTCTAAGCGGTGAATCTAAGCGATGTGTCTAAGCGGTGAATCTAAGCGATGTGTCTAAGCGGTGAATCTAAGCGATGTGCCTGAGCGGTGAATCTAAGCGATGTGTCTAAGCGCTAAATCTAAGCGATGAGCCTAAGCGGTGAATCTAAGCGGTGTGCCTAAACGGTGAATCTAAGCGATGTGCCTAAGCGGTGAATCTAAGCGATGTGCCTAAGCGGTGAATCTAAGCGGTGTGCCTAAGCGGTGAATCTAATCTATGTGCCTAAGCGGTGAATCTAAGTGATGTGCCTGAGCGGTGAATCTAAGTGATGTGCCTGAGCGGTGAATCTAAGCGATGTGCCTAAGCGGTGAATCTAAGCGATGTGCCGAAGCGGTGAATCTAAGCGATGTGCCTAAGCGGTGAATCTAAGCGATGTGCCTAAGCGGTGAATCTAAGCAGTGTGCCTAAGCGGTGAATCTAAGCGATGTGCCTGAGCGGTGAATCTAAGCGGTGTGCCTAAGCGATGTGCCTAAGCGATGTGCCTAAGCGGTGAATCTAAGCGATGTTCCTAAGCGGTGACTCTAAGCGATGTTCCTAAGCGGTGAATCTAAGCGGTGAATCTAAGCGTTGTGTCTAAGCGGTGAATCTAAGCGATGTGCCTGAGCGGTGAATCTAAGCGATGTGTCTAAGCGCTAAATCTAAGCGATGAGCCTAAGCGGTGAATCTAAGCGTTGTGTCTAATCGGTGAATCTAAGCGTTGTGTCTAAGCAGTGAATCTAAGCGGTGTGCCTAATCGGTGAATCTAAGCGATGTGCCTAATCGGTGAATCAAAGCGATGTGTCTAAGCGGTGAATCTAAGCGATGTGTCTAAGCGGTGAATCTAAGCGATGTGCCTGAGCGGTGAATCTAAGCGATGTGTCTAAGTGGTGAATCTAAGCAATGTGCCTAAGCGGTGAATCTAAGCGGTGTGCCTAATCTAAGCGGTGTGCCTAATCGGTGAATCTAAGCGATGTGTCTAAGCGGTGAATCTAAGCGATGTGTCTAAGCGGTGAATCAAAGCGTTGTGCCTGAATCTAAGCGATGTGCCTGAGCAATGAATGTAAGCGATGTGTCTAAGCGGTGAATCTAAGCGATGTGTCTAAGCGGTGAATCTAAGCGATGTGCCTAAGCGGTGAATCTAAGCGATGTGCCTAAGCGGTGAATCTAAGCGGTGTGCCTAAGCGGTCAATCTAATCTATGTGCCTAAGCGGTGAATCTAAGTGATGTGCCTGAGCGGTGAATCTAAGTGATGTGCCTGAGAGGTGAATTCAAGCGATGTGCCTAAGCGGTGAATCTAAGCGATGTGCCGAAGCGGTGAATCTAAGCGATGTGCCTAAGCGGTGAATCTAAGCGATGTGCCTAAGCGGTGAATCTAAGCGATGTGTCTAAGCGGTGAATCTAAGCGATGTGCCTGAGCGGTGAATCTAAGCGATGTGTCTAAGCGGTGAATCTAAGCGATGTGCCTAAGCGGTGAATCTAAGCGGTGTGCCTAAGCGGTAAATCTAAGCGGTGTGCCTAAGCGGTGAATCTAAATGATGTGCCTAAGCGGTGAATCTGAGCGATGTGCCTAGGCGGTGAATCTAAGCGTTGTGCCTGAATCTAAGCGATGTGCCTGAATCTAAGCGATGTGCCTGAGCAATGAATGTAAGCGATGTGTCTAAGCGGTGAATCTAAGCGATGTGTCTAAGCGGTGAATCTAAGCCATGTGTCTAAGCGGTGAATCTAAGCGTTGTGCCTGAATCTAAGCGATGTGCCTGAGCAATGAATCTAAGCGATGTGCCTAAGCGGTGAATCTAAGCGATGTGTCTAAGCGGTGAATCTAAGCCATGTGTCTAAGCGGTGAATCTAAGCGATGTGCCTGAGCGGTGAATCTAAGCGATGTGTCTAAGCGCTAAATCTAAGCGATGAGCCTAAGCGGTGAATCTAAGCGGTGTGCCTAAACGGTGAATCTAAGCGATGTGCCTAAGCGGTGAATCTAAGCGATGTGCCTAAGCGGTGAATCTAAGCGGTGTGCCTAAGCGGTCAATCTAATCTATGTGCCTAAGCGGTGAATCTAAGTGATGTGCCTGAGCGGTGAATCTAAGTGATGTTCCTAAGCGGTGACTCTAAGCGATGTTCCTAAGCGGTGAATCTAAGCGTTGTGTCTAAGCGGTGAATCTAAGCGTTGTGTCTAATCGGTGAATCTAAGCGTTGTGTCTAAGCGGTGAATCTAAGCGTTGTGTCTAATCGGTGAATCTAAGCGTTGTGTCTAAGCAGTGAATCTAAGCGGTGTGCCTAATCTGTGAATCAAAGCGATGTGCCTAAGCGGTGAATCAAAGCGATGTGTCTAAGCAGTGAATCTAAGCGGTGTGCCTAATCTGTGAATCAAAGCGATGTGCCTAAGCAGTGAATCTAAGCGGTGTGCCTAATCGGTGAATCTAAGCGTTGTGTCTAAGCAGTGAATCTAAGCGGTGTGCCTAATCTGTGAATCAAAGCGATGTGCCTAAGCAGTGAATCTAAGCGGTGTGCCTAATCTGTGAATCAAAGCGATGTGCCTAAGCAGTGAATCTAAGCGGTGTGCCTAATCGGTGAATCAAAGCGATGTGCCTAAGCAGTGAATCTAAGCGGTGTGCCTAATCTGTGAATCAAAGCGATGTGCCTAAACAGTGAATCTAAGCGGTGTGCCTAAGCAGTGAATCTAAGCGATGTGCCTAAGCAGTGAATCTAAGCGGTGTGCCTAATCTGTGAATCAAAGCGATGTGCCTAAGCAGTGAATCTAAGCGGTGTGCCTAATCGGTGAATCTAAGCGATGTGCCTAAGCGGTGAATCAAAGCGATGTGTCTAAGCGGTGAATCTAAGCGATGTGTCTAAGCGGTGAATCTAAGCGATGTGCCTAAGCGGTGAATCTAAGCGATGTGCCTGAGCGGTGAATCTGAGCGAATTGCCTAAGCGGTGAATTTAAGCGATGTGCCTAAGCGGTGAATTTAAGCGATGTGCCTAAGTGGTGAATCTAAGCGATCTGCCTAAGCGGTGAATCTAAGCAATGAATCTAGGCGGTGAATCTAAGCGATGTGCCTAAGCGGTGAATCTAAGCGATGTGCCTAAGTGGTGAATCTAAGCGATGTGCCTAAGCGGTGAATCTAAGCGATGTGCCTAAGCGGTGAATCTAAGCGGTGAATCTAAGCGGTGAATCTAAGTGGTGTGCCTAAGAGGTGAATCTAAGCGATGTGCCTAATCGGTGAATCAAAGCGATGTGCCTAAGCGGTGAATCTAAGCAATGTGTCTAAGCGGTGAATCTAAGCGTTGTGCTTGAATCTAAGCGATGTGCCTGAGCAATGAATGTAAGCGATGTGTCTAAGCGGTGAATCTAAGCGATGTGTATAAGCGGTGAATCTAAGCCATGTGTCTAAGCGGTGAATCTAAGCGATGTGTCTAAGCGGTGAATCTAAGCGATGTGTCTAAGCGGTGAATCTAAGCGATGTGCCTGAGCGGTGAATCTAAGCGATGTGTCTAAGCGGTGAATCTAAGCGATGTGCCTAAGCGGTGAATCTAAGCGATGTGCCTAAGCGGTGAATCTAAGCGATGTGCCTGAGCGGTGAATCTAAGCGATGTGCCAAAGCGGTGAATCTAAGCGATGTGCCTAAGCGGTGAATCTAAGCGATGTGCCTAAGCGGTGAATCTAAGCGATGTGCCTAAGCGGTGAATTTAAGCGATGTGCCTAAGCGGTGAATCTAAGCGATGTGCCTAAACGGTGAATCTAAGCGATGTGCCTAAGCGGTGAATCTAAATGATGTGCCTAAGCGGTGAATCTGAGCGATGTGCCTAGGCGGTGAATCTAAGCGATGTGCCTGAGCGGTGAATCTAAGCGATGTGCCTGAGCAATGAATCTAAGCGGTGTGCCTAATCTAAGCGGTGTGCCTAATCGGTGAATCTAAGCGTTGTGCCTGAATCTAAGCGATGTGCCTGAGCAATGAATGTAAGCGATGTGTCTAAGCGGTGAATCTAAGCGATGTGTCTAAGCGGTGAATCTAAGCCATGTGTCTAAGCGGTGAATCTAAGCGATGTGTCTAAGCGGTGAATCTAAGCGATGTGTCTAAGCGGTGAATCTAAGCGATGTGCCTGAGCGGTGAATCTAAGCGATGTGTCTAAGCGCTAAATCTAAGCGATGAGCCTAAGCGGTGAATCTAAGCGGTGTGCCTAAACGGTGAATCTAAGCGATGTGCCTAAGCGGTGAATCTAAGCGATGTGCCTAAGCGGTGAATCTAAGCGGTGTGCCTAAGCGGTGAATCTAATCTATGTGCCTAAGCGGTGAATCTAAGTGATGTGCCTGAGCGGTGAATCTAAGTGATGTGCCTGAGCGGTGAATTCAAGCGATGTGCCTAAGCGGTGAATCTAAGCGATGTGCCGAAGCGGTGAATCTAAGCGATGTGCCTAAGCGGTGAATCTAAGCGATGTGCCTAAGCGGTGAATCTAAGCAGTGTGCCTAAGCGGTGAATCTAAGCGATGTGCCTGAGCGGTGAATCTAAGCGGTGTGCCTAAGCGATGTGCCTAAGCGGTGAATCTAAGCGATGTTCCTAAGCGGTGACTCTAAGCGATGTTCCTAAGCGGTGAATCTAAGCGGTGAATCTAAGCGTTGTGTCTAAGCGGTGAATCTAAGCGATGTGCCTGAGCGGTGAATCTAAGCGATGTGTCTAAGCGCTAAATCTAAGCGATGAGCCTAAGCGGTGAATCTAAGCGTTGTGTCTAATCGGTGAATCTAAGCGTTGTGTCTAAGCAGTGAATCTAAGCGGTGTGCCTAATCTAAGCGGTGTGCCTAATCGGTGAATCTAAGCGATGTGCCTAATCGGTGAATCAAAGCGATGTGTCTAAGCGGTGAATCTAAGCGATTTGTCTAAGCGGTGAATCTAAGCGATGTGCCTGAGCGGTGAATCTAAGCGATGTGTCTAAGTGGTGAATCTAAGCAATGTGCCTAAGCGGTGAATCTAAGCGGTGTGCCTAATCTAAGCGGTGTGCCTAATCGGTGAATCTAAGCGATGTGCCTAATCGGTGAATCAAAGCGATGTGCCTAAGCGGTGAATCTAAGCGATGTGTCTAAGCGGTGAATCAAAGCGTTGTGCCTGAATCTAAGCGATGTGCCTGAGCAATGAATGTAAGCGATGTGTCTAAGCGGTGAATCTAAGCGATGTGTCTAAGCGGTGAATCTAAGCCATGTGTCTAAGCGGTGAATCTAAGCGATGTGTCTAAGCGGTGAATCTAAGCGATGTGCCTAAGCGGTGAATCTAAGCGGTGTGCCTAAGCGGTCAATCTAATCTATGTGCCTAAGCGGTGAATCTAAGTGATGTGCCTGAGCGGTGAATCTAAGTGATGTGCCTGAGCGGTGAATTCAAGCGATGTGCCTAAGCGGTGAATCTAAGCGATGTGCCGAAGCGGTGAATCTAAGCGATGTGCCTAAGCGGTGAATCTAAGCGATGTGCCTGAGCGGTGAATCTAAGCGATGTGTCTAAGCGGTGAATCTAAGCGATGTGCCTAAGCGGTGAATCTAAGCGGTGTGCCTAAGCGGTAAATCTAAGCGGTGTGCCTAAGCGGTGAATCTAAATTATGTGCCTAAGCGGTGAATCTGAGCGATGTGCCTAGGCGGTGAATCTAAGCGTTGTGCCTGAATCTAAGCGATGTGCCTGAGCAATGAATGTAAGCGATGTGTCTAAGCGGTGAATCTTAGCGATGTGTCTAAGCGGTGAATCTAAGCCATGTGTCTAAGCGGTGAATCTAAGCGTTGTGCCTGAATCTAAGCGATGTGCCTAAGCGGTGAATCTAAGCGGTGTGCCTAAACGGTGAATCTAAGCGATGTGCCTAAGCGGTGAATCTAAGCGATGTGCCTAAGCGGTGAATCTAAGCGGTGTGCCTAAGCGGTGAATCTAATCTATGTGCCTAAGCGGTGAATCTAAGTGATGTGCCTGAGCGGTGAATTCAAGCGATGTGCCTAAGCGGTGAATCTAAGTGATGTGCCTGAGCGGTGAATTCAAGCGATGTGCCTAAGCGGTGAATCTAAGCGATGTGCCTAAGCGGTGAATCTAAGCAGTGTGCCTAAGCGGTGAATCTAAGCGATGTGCCTGAGCGGTGAATCTAAGCGGTGTGCCTAAGCGATGTGCCTAAGCGGTGAATCTAAGCGATGTTCCTAAGCGGTGAATCTAAGCGGTGAATCTAAGCGTTGTGTCTAAGCGGTGAATCTAAGCGATGTGCCTGAGCGGTGAATCTAAGCGATGTGTCTAAGCGCTAAATCTAAGCGATGAGCCTAAGCGGTGAATCTAAGCGTTGTGTCTAATCGGTGAATCTAAGCGTTGTGTCTAAGCAGTGAATCTAAGCGGTGTGCCTAATCTAAGCGGTGTGCCTAATCGGTGAATCTAAGCGATGTGCCTAATCGGTGAATCAAAGCGATGTGTCTAAGCGGTGAATCTAAGCGATGTGTCTAAGTGGTGAATCTAAGCAATGTGCCTAAGCGGTGAATCTAAGCGGTGTGCCTAATCTAAGCGGTGTGCCTAATCGGTGAATCTAAGCGATGTGCCTAATCGGTGAATCAAAGCGATGTGCCTAATCGGTGAATCAAAGCGTTGTGCCTGAATCTAAGCGATGTGCCTGAGCAATGAATGTAAGCGATGTGTCTAAGCGGTGAATCTAAGCGATGTGTCTAAGCGGTGAATCTAAGCCATGTGTCTAAGCGGTGAATCTAAGCGATGTGTCTAAGCGGTGAATCTAAGCGATGTGCCTAAGCGGTGAATCAAAGCGTTGTGCCTGAATCTAAGCGATGTGCCTGAGCAATGAATGTAAGCGATGTGTCTAAGCGGTGAATCTAAGCGATGTGTCTAAGCGGTGAATCTAAGCCATGTGTCTAAGCGGTGAATCTAAGCGATGTGTCTAAGCGGTGAATCTAAGCGATGTGCCTAAGCGGTGAATCTAAGCGGTGTGCCTAAGCGGTCAATCTAATCTATGTGCCTAAGCGGTGAATCTAAGTGATGTGCCTGAGCGGTGAATCTAAGTGATGTGCCTGAGCGGTGAATTCAAGCGATGTGCCTAAGCGGTGAATCTAAGCGATGTGCCGAAGCGGTGAATCTAAGCGATGTGTCTAAGCGGTGAATCTAAGCGATGTGTCTAAGCGGTGAATCTAAGCGATGTGTCTAAGCGGTGAATCTAAGCGATGTGTCTAAGCGGTGAATCTAAGCGATGTGCCTGAGCGGTGAATCTAAGCGATGTGTCTAAGCGGTGAATCTAAGCGATGTGCCTAAGCGGTGAATCTAAGCGGTGTGCCTAAGCGGTAAATCTAAGCGGTGTGCCTAAGCGGTGAATCTAAATTATGTGCCTAAGCGGTGAATCTGAGCGATGTGCCTAGGCGGTGAATCTAAGCGATGTGCCAAAGCGGTGAATTTAAGCGATGTGCCTGAGCGGTGAATATAAGCGATGTGCCTAAGTGGTGAATCTAAGCGATCTGCCTAAGCGGTGAATCTAAGCAATGAATCTAGGCGGTGAATCTAAGCGATGTGCCTAAGCGGTGAATCTAAGCGATGTGCCTAAGTGGTGAATCTAAGCGATGTGCCTAAGCGGTGAATCTAAGCGGTGAATCTAAGCGATGTGCCTAAGCGGTGAATTTAAGCGATGTGCCTAAGCGGTGAATTTAAGCGATGTGCCTAAGCGGTGAATTTAAGCGATGTGCCTAAGTGGTGAATCTAAGCGATCTGCCTAAGCGGTGAATCTAAGCAATGAATCTAGGCGGTGAATCTAAGCGTTGTGCCTGAATCTAAGCGATGTGCCTGAGCAATGAATGTAAGCGATGTGTCTAAGCGGTGAATCTAAGCGATGTGTATAAGCGGTGAATCTAAGCCATGTGTCTAAGCGGTGAATCTTAGCGATGTGTCTAAGCGGTGAATCTAAGCGATGTGCCTGAGCGGTGAATCTAAGCGATGTGTCTAAGCGGTGAATCTAAGCGATGTGCCTAAGCGGTAAATCTAAGCGGTGTGCCTAAGCGGTGAATCTAAATGATGTGCCTAAGCGGTGAATCTAAGCGGTGTGCCTAAGCGGTGAATCTAATCTATGTGCCTAAGCGGTGAATCTAAGTGATGTGCCTGAGCGGTGAATCTAAGTGATGTGCCTGAGCGGTGAATTCAAGCGATGTGCCTAAGCGGTGAATCTAAGCGATGTGCCGAAGCGGTGAATCTAAGCGATGTGCCTAAGCGGTGAATCTAAGCGATGTGCCTAAGCGGTGAATCTAAGCAGTGTGCCTAAGCGGTGAATCTAAGCGATGTGCCTGAGCGGTGAATCTAAGCGGTGTGCCTAAGCGATGTGCCTAAGCGATGTGCCTAAGCGGTGAATCTAAGCGATGTTCCTAAGCGGTGACTCTAAGCGATGTTCCTAAGCGGTGAATCTAAGCGGTGAATCTAAGCGTTGTGCCTAAGCGGTGAATCTAAGCGATGTGCCTAAGCGGTGAATCTAAGCGATGTGCCTGAGCAATGAATGTAAGCGATGTGTCTAAGCGGTGAATCTAATCGATGTGTCTAAGCGGTGAATCTAAGCAATGTGTCTAAGCGGTGAATCTAAGCGACGTGTCTAAGCGGTGAATCTAAGCGATGTGCCTGAGCAATGAATGTAAGCGATGTGTCTAAGCGGTGAATCTAATCGATGTGTCTAAGCGGTGAATCTAAGCCATGTGTCTAAGCGGTGAATCTAAGCAATGTGTCTAAGCGGTGAATCTAAGCGACGTGTCTAAGCGGTGAATCTAAGCGATGTGCCTGAGCAATGAATGTAAGCGATGTGTCTAAGCGGTGAATCTAATCGATGTGTCTAAGCGGTGAATCTAAGCCATGTGTCTAAGCGGTAAATCTAAGCGATGTGTCTAAGCGGTGAATCTAAGCGATGTGTCTAAGCGGTGAATCTAAGCGATGTGTCTAAGCGGTGAATCTAAGCGATGTGTCTAAGCGGTGAATCTAAGCGATGTGCCTGAGCGGTGAATCTAAGCGATGTGTCTGAGCGCTAAATCTAAGCGATGAGCCTAAGCGGTGAATCTAAGCGGTGTGCCTAAACTGTGAATCTAAGCGATGTGCCTAAGCGGTGAATCTAAGCGATGTGCCTAAGCGGTGAATCTAAGCGGTGTGCCTAAGCGGTGAATCTAATCTATGTGCCTAAGCGGTGAATCTAAGTGATGTGCCTGAGCGGTGAATCTAAGTGATGTGCCTGAGCGGTGAATTCAAGCGATGTGCCTAAGCGGTGAATCTAAGCGATGTGCCGAAGCGGTGAATCTAAGCGATGTGCCTAAGCGGTGAATCTAAGCGATGTGCCTAAGCGGTGAATCTAAGCAGTGTGCCTAAGCGGTGAATCTAAGCGATGTGCCTGAGCGGTGAATCTAAGCGGTGTGCCTAAGCGATGTGCCTAAGCGATGTGCCTAAGCGGTGAATCTAAGCGATGTTCCTAAGCGGTGAATCTAAGCGGTGAATCTAAGCGTTGTGCCTAAGCGGTGAATCTAAGCGATGTGCCTAAGCGGTGAATCTAAGCGATGTGCCAAAGCGGTGAATCTAAGCGATGTGCCTAAGCGGTGACTCTAAGCGATGTTCCTAAGCGGTGAATCTAAGCGGTGAATCTAAGCGGTGAATCTAAGCGTTGTGCCTAAGCGGTGAATCTAAGCGATGTGCCTAAGCGGTGAATCTAAGCGATGTGCCTAAGCGGTGAATCTAAGCGATGTGCCTAAGCGGTGACTCTAAGCGATGTTCCTAAGCGGTGAATCTAAGCGGTGAATCTAAGCGGTGAATCTAAGCGTTGTGCCTAAGCGGTGAATCTAAGCGATGTGCCAAAGCGGTGAATCTAAGCGATGTGCCTAAGCGGTGAATCTAAGCGATGTGCCAAAGCGGTGAATCTAAGCGATGTGCCTAAGCGGTGAATCTAATCGATGTGCCTGAGAGGTGAATCTAAGCGATGTGCCTAAGAGGTGAATCTAAGCGATGTGCCTAAGCGGTGAATCTAAGCGGTGAATCTAAGCGGTGATTCTAAGCGGTGTGCCTAAGCGGTAAATCTAAGCGGTGAATCTAAGCGGTGAATCTAAGTGGTGTGCCTAAGAGGTGAATCTAAGCGGTGAATCTAAGCGGTGAATCTAAGTGGTGTGCCTTAGCGGTGAATCTAAGCGGTGAATCTAAGCGATGTGCCTTAGCGGTGAATCTAAGCGGTGAATCTAAGCGATGTGCCTGAGCGGTGAATCTAAGTGGTGTGTTAAGCGGGGAATCTAAGCGGTGAATCTAAGCAATGTGCCTAAGCGGTGAATCTAAGTGGTGAATCTAAGCGATGAATCTAAGCGGTGAATCTAAGTGATGTGCCTAAGCGGTGAATGTAAGTGGTGAATCTATGCGGTGAATCTAAGCGGTGAATCTAAGTGATGTGCCTAAGCGGTGAATCTAAGCGGTGAATCTAAGCGATGTGCCTAAGCGGTGAATCTAAGCGGTGAAACTAAGCGGTGAATCAAAGTGGTGTGCCTAAGCGGTGAATCTAAGCGGTGAATCTAAGCGATGTGCCTAAGCGGTGAATCTAAGCGATGTGCCTAAGCGGTGAATCTAAGCGATGTGCCTAAGCGGTGAATCTAAGCGATGTGCCTAAGCGGTGAATCTAAGCGGTGAATCTAAGCGATGTGCCTAAGCGGTGAATCTAAGCGGTGAATCTAAGCGGTGAATCTAAGTGGTGTGCCTAAGCGGTGAATCTAAGCGGTGAATCTAAGTGATGTGCCTAAGCGGTGAATCTAAGCGATGTGCCTAAGCGGTGAATCTAAGCGATGTGCCTAAGCGGTGAATCTAAGCGATGTGCCTAAGCGGTGAATCTAAACGATGTGCCTAAGCGGTGAATCTAAGCGATGTGCCTAAGCGGTGAATCTAAGAGGTGTGCCTAAGTGGTGAATCTAAGCGATTAATATAGGCGGTGAATCTAAGCGGTGAGCCTAAGTGGTGAATCTAAGTGATGTGCCTGAGCGGTGAATTCAAGCGATGTGCCTAAGCGGTGAATCTTAGCGATGTGCCTGAGCGGTGAATGTAAGCGATGTGCCTGAGCGGTGAATCTAAGCGGTGTGCCTAAGCGATGTGCCTAAGCGGTGAATCTGAGCGATGTGCCTAAGCGGTGAATCTAAGCGATGTGCCTGAGCGGTGAATATAAACGATGTGCCTAAGCGGTGAATCTAAGCGGTGTGCCTAAGAGGTGAATCTAAGCGGTGTGCCTAAGCGGTGAATCTAAGCGATGTGCCTAAGCGGTAAATCTAAGCGATGTGCCTAAGCGGTGAATCTAAGCGATGTGCCTAAGCGGTGAATCTAAGCTATGTGCCTAAACGGTGAATCTAAGCGGTGAATCTAAGCGGTGAATCTAAGTGGTGTGCCTAAGCGGTGAATCTAAGCGGTGAATCTAAGTTATGTGCCTAAGCGGTGAATCTAAGCGATGTGCCTAAGCGGTGAATCTAAGCGATGTGCCTAAGCGGTGAATCTAAGCGATGTGCCTAAGCGGTGAATCTAAACGATGTGCCTAAGCGGTGAATCTAAGCGATGTGCCTAAGCGGTGAATCTAAGAGGTGTGCCTAAGCGGTGAATCTAAGCGATTAATATAGGCGGTGAATCTAAGCGGTGAGCCTAAGTGGTGAATCTAAGTGATGTGCCTGAGCGGTGAATTCAAGCGATGTGCCTAAGAGGTGAATCTTAGCGATGTGCCTGAGCGGTGAATGTAAGCGATGTGCCTGAGCGGTGAATCTAAGCGGTGTGCCTAAGCGATGTGCCTAAGCGGTGAATCTGAGCGATGTGCCTAAGCGGTGAATCTAAGCGATGTGCCTGAGCGGTGAATCTAAGCGATGTGCCTAAGCGGTGAATCTAAGCGGTGTGCCTAAGAGGTGAATCTAAGCGGTGTGCCTAAGCGGTGAATCTAAGCGATGTGCCTAAGCGGTAAATCTAAGCGATGTGCCTAAGCGGTGAATCTAAGCGATGTGCCTAAGCGGTGAATCTAAGCGATGTGCCTAAACGGTGAATCTAAGCGGTGTGCCTAAGCGGTGAATCTAAGCGATGTGCCTAAGCGGTGAATCTAAGCGATGTGCCTAAGCGGTGAATCTAAGCAGTGAACCTAAGCGGTGAATCTAAGTGGTGTGCCTAAGCGTTGAATCTAAGCAGTGTGCCTAAGCAGTGAATTTAAGCGATGTGCCTAAGCGGTGAATTTAAGCGATGTGCCTAAGCGGTGAATCTAAGCAGTGAACCTAAGCGGTGAATCTAAGTGGTGTGCCTAAGCGTTGAATCTAAGCAGTGTGCCTAAGCAGTGAATTTAAGCGATGTGCCTAAGCGGTGAATTTAAGCGATGTGCCTAAGCGGTGAATTGAAGCGATGTGCCTAAACGGTGAATTTAAGCGATGTGCCTAAGCGGTAAATCTTAGCCATGTTCCTAAGCGGTGAATCTAAGTGGTGTGCCTAAGCGGTGAATCTAAGCGATGAATCTAAGCGATGTGCCTAAGCAGTGAATCTAAGCGATGTGCCTAAGCGGTGAATTTAAGCGGTGAATCTAAGCGGTGAATCTAAGCGATGTGTCTAAGCAGTGAATCTAAGCGGTGTGCCTAATCGGTGAATGTAAGCGATGTGCCTGAGCGGTGAATCTAAGCGGTGTGCCTGAGCGGTGAATCTAAGCGGTGTGCCTGAATCTAAGCGGTGAATCTAAGCGATGTGTCTAAGCGGTTGATCTAAGCGATGTGTCTAAGCGGTGAATCTAAGCGGTGTGCCTAAGCGGTGAATCTAAGCGATGTGCCTAAGCGGTAAATCTAAACAATGTGCCTGACCGGTGAATCTAAGCGGTGTGCCTAATCTGTGAATCTAAGCGTTGTGTCTAATCGGTGAATCTAAGCGATGTGCCTAATCGGTAAATCTAAGCGATGTGTGTAAGCGGTGAATCTAAGCGTTGTGTCTAAGCGGTGAATCTAAGAGGTGTGCCTAAGCGGTGAATCTAAGCGATGTGCCTAAGCGGTAAATCTAAACAATGTGCCTGACCGGTGAATCTAAGCGGTGTGCCTAATCTGTGAATCTAAGCGTTGTGTCTAATCGGTGAATCTAAGCGATGTGCCTAATCGGTAAATCTAAGCGATGTGTGTAAGCGGTGAATCTAAGCGATGTGCCTAAGCGGTAAATCTAAGCGATGTGCCTAAGCGGTGAATCTAAGCGATGTGCCTAAGCGGTGAATCTAAGCGATGTGCCTAAACGGTGAATCTAAGCGGTGAATCTAAGCGGTGAATCTAAGTGGTGTGCCTAAGCGGTGAATCTAAGCGGTGAATCTAAGTGATGTGCCTAAGCGGTGAATCTAAGCGATGTGCCTAAGCGGTGAATCTAAGCGATGTGCCTAAGCGGTGAATCTAAGCGATGTGCCTAAGCGGTGAATCTAAACGATGTGCCTAAGCGGTGAATCTAAGCGATGTGCCTAAGCGGTGAATCTAAGAGGTGTGCCTAAGCGGTGAATCTAAGCGATTAATATAGGCGGTGAATCTAAGCGGTGAGCCTAAGTGGTGAATCTAAGTGATGTGCCTGAGCGGTGAATTCAAGCGATGTGCCTAAGCGGTGAATCTTAGCGATGTGCCTGAGCGGTGAATGTAAGCGATGTGCCTGAGCGGTGAATCTAAGCGGTGTGCCTAAGCGATGTGCCTAAGCGGTGAATCTGAGCGATGTGCCTAAGCGGTGAATCTAAGCGATGTGCCTGAGCGGTGAATCTAAGCGATGTGCCTAAGCGGTGAATCTAAGCGGTGTGCCTAAGAGGTGAATCTAAGCGGTGTGCCTAAGCGGTGAATCTAAGCGATGTGCCTAAGCGGTAAATCTAAGCGATGTGCCTAAGCGGTGAATCTAAGCGATGTGCCTAAGCGGTGAATCTAAGCGATGTGCCTAAACGGTGAATCTAAGCGGTGTGCCTAAGCGGTGAATCTAAGCGATGTGCCTAAGCGGTGAATCTAAGCGATGTGCCTAAGCGGTGAATCTAAGCAGTGAACCTAAGCGGTGAATCTAAGTGGTGTGCCTAAGCGTTGAATCTAAGCAGTGTGCCTAAGCAGTGAATTTAAGCGATGTGCCTAAGCGGTGAATTTAAGCGATGTGCCTAAGCGGTGAATTTAAGCGATGTGCCTAAACGGTGAATTTAAGCGATGTGCCTAAGCGGTAAATCTTAGCGATGTTCCTAAGCGGTGAATCTAAGTGGTGTGCCTAAGCGGTGAATCTAAGCGATGAATCTAAGCGATGTGAATGTAAGCGATGTGCCTGAGCGGTGAATCTAAGCGGTGTGCCTAAGCGATGTGCCTAAGCGGTGAATCTGAGCGATGTGCCTAAGCGGTGAATCTAAGCGATGTGCCTGAGCGGTGAATCTAAGCGATGTGCCTAAGCGGTGAATCTAAGCGGTGTTCCTAAGAGGTGAATCTAAGCGGTGTGCCTAAGCGGTGAATCTAAGCGATGTGCCTAAGCGGTAAATCTAAGCGATGTGCCTAAGCGGAGAATCTAAGCGATGTGCCTAAGCGGTGAATCTAAGCGATGTGCCTAAACGGTGAATCTAAGCGGTGTGCCTAAGCGGTGAATCTAAGCGATGTGCCTAAGCGGTGAATCTAAGCGATGTGCCTAAGCGGTGAATCTAAGCAGTGAACCTAAGCGGTGAATCTAAGTGGTGTGCCTAAGCGTTGAATCTAAGCAGTGTGCCTAAGCAGTGAATTTAAGCGATGTGCCTAAGCGGTGAATTTAAGCGATGTGCCTAAGCGGTGAATTGAAGCGATGTGCCTAAACGGTGAATTTAAGCGATGTGCCTAAGCGGTAAATCTTAGCGATGTTCCTAAGCGGTGAATCTAAGTGGTGTGCCTAAGCGGTGAATCTAAGCGATGAATCTAAGCGATGTGCCTAAGCAGTGAATCTAAGCGATGTGCCTAAGCGGTGAATCTAAGCGATGTGCCTAAGCGGTGAATTTAAGCGGTGAATCTAAGCGGTGAATCTAAGCGATGTGTCTAAGCAGTGAATCTAAGCGGTGTGCCTGAATCTAAGCGGTGAATCTAAGCGATGTGTCTAAGCGGTTGATCTAAGCGATGTGTCTAAGCGGTGAATCTAAGCGGTGTGCCTAAGCGGTGAATCTAAGCGATGTGCCTAAGCGGTAAATCTAAACAATGTGCCTGACCGGTGAATCTAAGCGGTGTGCCTAAGCGGTGAATCTAAGCGGTGTGCCTAATCGGTGAATCTAAGCGTTGTGTCTAATCGGTGAATCTAAGCGATGTGCCTAATCGGTAAATCTAAGCGATGTGTGTAAGCGGTGAATCTAAGCGTTGTGTCTAATCGGTGAATCTAAGCGTTGTGTCTAAGCAGTGAATCTAAGCGGTGTGCCTAATCTAAGCGGTGTGCCTAATCGGTGAATCTAAGCGATGTGCCTAATCGGTGAATCAAAGCGATGTGTCTAAGCGGTGAATCTAAGCGATGTGTCTAAGCGGTGAATCTAAGCGATGTGTCTAAGCGGTGAATCTAAGCGTTGTGCCTGAATCTAAGCGATGTGCCTGAGCAATGAATGTAAGCGATGTGTCTAAGCGGTGAATCTAAGCGATGTGTCTAAGCGGTGAATCTAAGCGATGTGTCTAAGCGGTGAATCTAAGCCATGTGTCTAAGCGGTGAATCTAAGCGATGTGTCTAAGCGGTGAATCTAAGCGATGTGCCTGAGCGGTGAATCTAAGCGATGTGTCTAAGCGGTGAATCTAAGCGATGTGCCTAAGCGGTGAATCTAAGCGGTGTGCCTAATCTAAGCGGTGTGCCTAATCGGTGAATCTAAGCGATGTGCCTAATCGGTGAATCAAAGCGATGTGCCTAAGCAGTGAATCTAAGCGATGTGTCTAAGCGGTGAATCTAAGCCATGTGTCTAAGCGGTGAATCTAAGCGATGTGTCTAAGCGGTGAATCTAAGCGATGTGTCTAAGCGGTGAATCTAAGCGATGTGCCTGAGCGGTGAATCTAAGCGATGTGCCTAAGCGGTAAATCTAAGCGGTGTGCCTAAGCGGTGAATCTAAATTATGTGCCTAAGCGGTGAATCTGAGCGATGTGCCTAGGCGGTGAATCTAAGCGATGTGCCAAAGCGGTGAATTTAAGCGATGTGCCTTAGCGGTGAATCTAAGCGGTGAATCTAAGCGATGTGCCTGAGCGGTGAATCTAAGCGGTGTGTTAAGCGGGGAATCTAAGCGGTGAATCTAAGCAATGTGCCTAAGCGGTGAATCTAAGTGGTGAATCTAAGCGATGAATCTAAGCGGTGAATCTAAGTGATGTGCCTAAGCGGTGAATGTAAGTGGTGAATCTATGCGGTGAATCTAAGCGGTGAATCTAAGTGATGTGCCTAAGCGGTGAATCTAAGCGGTGAATCTAAGCGATGTGCCTAAGCGGTGAATCTAAGCGGTGAAACTAAGCGGTGAATCAAAGTGGTGTGCCTAAGCGGTGAATCTAAGCGGTGAATCTAAGCGATGTGCCTAAGCGGTGAATCTAAGCGATGTGCCTAAGCGGTGAATCTAAGCGATGTGCCTAAGCGGTGAATCTAAGCGATGTGCCTAAGCGGTGAATCTAAGCGATGTGCCTAAGCGGTGAATCTAAACGATGTGCCTAAGCGGTGAATCTAAGCGATGTGCCTAAGCAGTGAATCTAAGAGGTGTGCCTAAGCGGTGAATCTAAGCGATTAATATAGGCGGTGAATCTAAGCGGTGAGCCTAAGTGGTGAATCTAAGTGATGTGCCTGAGCGGTGAATTCAAGCGATGTGCCTAAGCGGTGAATCTTAGCGATGTGCCTGAGCGGTGAATGTAAGCGATGTGCCTGAGCGGTGAATCTAAGCGGTGTGCCTAAGCGATGTGCCTAAGCGGTGAATGTAAGTGGTGAATCTATGCGGTGAATCTAAGCGGTGAATCTAAGTGATGTGCCTAAGCGGTGAATCTAAGCGGTGAATCTAAGCGGTGAAACTAAGCGGTGAATCAAAGTGGTGTGCCTAAGCGGTGAATCTAAGCGGTGAATCTAAGCGATGTGCCTAAGCGGTGAATCTAAGCGATGTGCCTAAGCGTTGAATCTAAGCGATGTGCCTAAGCGGTGAATCTAAGCGATGTGCCTAAGCGGTGAATCTAAGCGATGTGCCTAAGCGGTGAATCTAAACGATGTGCCTAAGCGGTGAATCTAAGCGATGTGCCTAAGCAGTGAATCTAAGAGGTGTGCCTAAGCGGTGAATCTAAGCGATTAATATAGGCGGTGAATCTAAGCGGTGAGCCTAAGTGGTGAATCTAAGTGATGTGCCTGAGCGGTGAATTCAAGCGATGTGCCTAAGCGGTGAATCTTAGCGATGTGCCTGAGCGGTGAATGTAAGCGATGTGCCTGAGCGGTGAATCTAAGCGGTGTGCCTAAGCGATGTGCCTAAGCGGTGAATCTGAGCGATGTGCCTAAGCGGTGAATCTAAGCGATGTGCCTGAGCGGTGAATCTAAACGATGTGCCTAAGCGGTGAATCTAAGCGGTGTGCCTAAGAGGTGAATCTAAGCGGTGTGCCTAAGCGGTGAATCTAAGTGATGTGCCTAAGCGGTAAATCTAAGCGATGTGCCTAAGCGGTGAATCTAAGCGATGTGCCTAAGCGGTGAATCTAAGCGATGTGCCTAAACGGTGAATCTAAGCGGTGAATCTAAGTGGTGTGCCTAAGCGGTGAATCTAAGCGGTGAATCTAAGTGATGTGCCTAAGCGGTGAATCTAAGCGATGTGCCTAAGCGGTGAATCTAAGCGATGTGCCTAAGCGGTGAATCTAAGCGATGTGCCTAAGCGGTGAATCTAAACGATGTGCCTAAGCGGTGAATCTAAGCGATGTGCCTAAGCGGTGAATCTAAGAGGTGTGCCTAAGCGGTGAATCTAAGCGATTAATATAGGCGGTGAATCTAAGCGGTGAGCCTAAGTGGTGAATCTAAGTGATGTGCCTGAGCGGTGAATTCAAGCGATGTGCCTAAGCGGTGAATCTAAGAGGTGTGCCTAAGCGGTGAATCTAAGCGATTAATATAGGCGGTGAATCTAAGCGGTGAGCCTAAGTGGTGAATCTAAGCGATGTGCCTGAGCGGTGAATTCAAGCGATGTGCCTAAGCGGTGAATCTTAGCGATGTGCCTGAGCGGTGAATGTAAGCGATGTGCCTGAGCGGTGAATCTAAGCGATGTGCCTAAGCGATGAATCTAAGCGATGTGCCTAAGCGGTGAATCTAAGCGATGTGCCTAAGCGGTGAATCTAAGCGATGTGCCTAAGCGGTGAATTTAAGCGGTGAATCTAAGCGGTGAATCTAAGCGATGTGTCTAAGCAGTGAATCTAAGCGGTGTGCCTAATCGGTGAATGTAAGCGATGTGCCTGAGCGGTGAATCTAAGCGGTGTGCCTGAATCTAAGCGGTGAATCTAAGCGATGTGTCTAAGCGGTTGATCTAAGCGATGTGTCTAAGCGGTGAATCTAAGCGGTGTGCCTAAGCGGTGAATCTAAGCGATGTGCCTAAGCGGTAAATCTAAACAATGTGCCTGACCGGTGAATCTAAGCGGTGTGCCTAAGCGGTGAATCTAAGCGGTGTGCCTAATCGGTGAATCTAAGCGTTGTGTCTAAGCGGTGAATCTAAGCGGTGTGCCTAATCGGTGAATCTAAGCGATGTGCCTAATCGGTGAATCTAAGCGATGTGTGTAAGCGGTGAATCTAAGCGTTGTGTCTAATCGGTGAATCTAAGCGTTGTGTCTAAGCAGTGAATCTAAGCGGTGTGCCTAATCTAAGCGGTGTGCCTAATCGGTGAATCTAAGCGATGTGCCTAAGCGGTGAATCTAAGCGATGTGTCTAAGCGGTGAATCTAAGCGTTGTGCCTGAATCTAAGCGATGTGCCTGAGCAATGAATGTAAGCGATGTGTCTAAGCGGTGAATCTAAGCGATGTGTCTAAGCGGTGAATCTAAGCGATGTGTCTAAGCGGTGAATCTAAGCCATGTGTCTAAGCGGTGAATCTAAGCGATGTGTCTAAGCGGTGAATCTAAGCGATGTGCCTGAGCGGTGAATCTAAGCGATGTGTCTAAGCGGTGAATCTAAGCGATGTGCCTAAGCGGTGAATCTAAGCGGTGTGCCTAATCTAAGCGGTGTGCCTAATCGGTGAATCTAAGCGATGTGCCTAATCGGTGAATCAAAGCGATGTGCCTAAGCGGTGAATCTAAGCGATGTGTCTAAGCGGTGAATCTAAGCCATGTGTCTAAGCGGTGAATCTAAGCGATGTGTCTAAGCGGTGAATCTAAGCGATGTGTCTAAGCGGTGAATCTAAGCGATGTGCCTGAGCGGTGAATCTAAGCGATGTGTCTAAGCGGTGAATCTAAGCGGTGTGCCTAAGCGGTAAATCTAAGCGGTGTGCCTAAGCGGTGAATCTAAGCGGTGAATCTAAGCGATGTGCCTAAGCGGTGAATCTAAGCGGTGAATCTAAGCGGTGAATCTAAGTGGTGTGCCTAAGCGGTGAATCTAAGCGGTGAATCTAAGCGATGTGTCTAAGCGGTGAATCTAAGCGATGTGCCTGAGCGGTGAATCTAAGCGATGTG
This sequence comes from Trichomycterus rosablanca, assembly GCF_030014385.1. NCBI lineage: Eukaryota > Metazoa > Chordata > Actinopteri > Siluriformes > Trichomycteridae > Trichomycterus > Trichomycterus rosablanca. Next base: position 1,082,056 of record NW_026946943.1, on the reverse strand, counting down.
TCTAAGCGGTGAATCTAAGCGGTGTGCCTAAGCGGTAAATCTAAGCGGTGTGCCTAAGCGGTGAATCTAAGCGGTGAATCTAAGCGATGTGCCTAAGCGGTGAATCTAAGCGGTGAATCTAAGCGGTGAATCTAAGTGATGTGCCTGAGCGGTGAATCTAAGTGATGTGCCTGAGCGGTGAATTCAAGCGATGTGCCTAAGCGGTGAATCTAAGCGATGTGCCGAAGCGGTGAATCTAAGCGATGTGCCTAAGCGGTGAATCTAAGCGATGTGCCTAAGCGGTGAATCTAAGCAGTGTGCCTAAGCGGTGAATCTAAGCGATGTGCCTGAGCGGTGAATCTAAGCGGTGTGCCTAAGCGATGTGCCTAAGCGATGTGCCTAAGCGGTGAATCTAAGCGATGTTCCTAAGCGGTGACTCTAAGCGATGTTCCTAAGCGGTGAATCTAAGCGGTGAATCTAAGCGTTGTGCCTAAGCGGTGAATCTAAGCGATGTGCCTAAGCGGTGAATCTAAGCGATGTGCCAAAGCGGTGAATCTAAGCGATGTGCCTAAGCGGTGACTCTAAGCGATGTTCCTAAGCGGTGAATCTAAGCGGTGAATCTAAGCGTTGTGCCTAAGCGGTGAATCTAAGCGATGTGCCTAAGCGGTGAATCTAAGCGATGTGCCTAAGCGGTGAATCTAAGCGATGTGCCTAAGCGGTGACTCTAAGCGATGTTCCTAAGCGGTGAATCTAAGCGGTGAATCTAAGCGTTGTGCCTAAGCGGTGAATCTAAGCGATGTGCCTAAGCGGTAAATCTAAGCGATGTGCCAAAGCGGTGAATCTAAGCGATGTGCCTAAGCGGTGAATCTAATCGATGTGCCTGAGCGGTGAATCTAAGCGATGTGCCTAAGCGGTGAATCTAAGCGATGTGCCTAAGCGGTGAATCTAAGCGGTGAATCTAAGCGGTGATTCTAAGCGGTGTGCCTAAGCGGTAAATCTAAGCGGTGAATCTAAGCGGTGAATCTAAGTGGTGTGCCTAAGAGGTGAATCTAAGCGGTGAATCTAAGCAGTGAATCTAAGTGGTGTGCCTTAGCGGTGAATCTAAGCGGTGAATCTAAGCGATGTGCCTGAGCGGTGAATCTAAGCGGTGTGTTAAGCGGGGAATCTAAGCGGTGAATCTAAGCAATGTGCCTAAGCGGTGAATCTAAGTGGTGAATCTAAGCGATGAATCTAAGCGGTGAATCTAAGTGATGTGCCTAAGCGGTGAATCTAAGTGGTGAATCTATGCGGTGAGTCTAAGCGGTGAATCTAAGTGATGTGCCTAAGCGGTGAATCTAAGCGGTGAATCTAAGCGATGTGCCTAAGCGGTGAATCTAAGCGGTGAAACTAAGCGGTGAATCAAAGTGGTGTGCCTAAGCGGTAAATCTAAGCGGTGAATCTAAGCGATGTGCCTAAGCGGTGAATCTAAGCGATGTGCCTAAGCGGTGAATCTAAGCGATGTGCCTAAGCGGTGAATCTAAGCGATGTGCCTAAGCGTTGTGCCTAAGCGGTGAATCTAAGCGATGTGCCTAAGCGGTGAATCTAAGCGATGTGCCTAAGCGGTGAATCTAAGCGGTGAATCTAAGTGGTGTGCCTAAGCGGTGAATCTAAGCGGTGAATCTAAGTGATGTGCCTAAGCGGTGAATCTAAGCGATGTGCCTAAGCGGTGAATCTAAGCGATGTGCCTAAGCGGTGAATCTAAGCGATGTGCCTAAGCGGTGAATCAAAACGATGTGCCTAAGCGGTGAATCTAAGCGATGTGCCTAAGCGGTGAATCTAAGAGGTGTGCCTAAGCGGTGAATCTAAGCGATTAATATAGGCGGTGAATCTAAGCGGTGAGCCTAAGTGGTGAATCTAAGTGATGTGCCTGAGCGGTGAATTCAAGCGATGTGCCTAAGCGGTGAATCTTAGCGATGTGCCTGAGCGGTGAATGTAAGCGATGTGCCTGAGCGGTGAATCTAAGCGGTGTGCCTAAGCGGTGAATCTAAGCGGTGTGCCTAAGAGGTGAATCTAAGCGGTGTGCCTAAGCGGTGAATCTAAGCGATGTGCATAAGCTGTAAATCTAAGCGATGTGCCTAAGCGGTGAATCTAAGCGATGTGCCTAAGCGGTGAATCTAAGCGATGTGCCTAAACGGTGAATCTAAGCGGTGTGCCTAAGCGGTGAATCTAAGCGATGTGCCTAAGCGGTGAATCTAAGCAGTGAACCTAAGCGGTGAATCTAAGTGGTGTGCCTAAGCGGTGAATCTAAGCAGTGTGCCTAAGCAGTGAATTTAAGCGATGTGCCTAAGCGGTGAATCTAAGCGATGTGCCTAAGCGGTGAATTGAAGCGATGTGCCTAAACGGTGAATTTAAGCGATGTGCCTAAGCGGTAAATCTTAGCGATGTTCCTAAGCGGTGAATCTAAGTGGTGTGCCTAAGCGGTGAATCTAAGCGATGAATCTAAGCGATGTGCCTAAGCAGTGAATCTAAGCGATGTGCCTAAGCGGTGAATCTAAGCGATGTGCCTAAGCGGTGAATTTAAGCGATGTGCCTAAGCGGTGAATCTAAGCGATGTGCCTAAGCGGTGAATTGAAGCGATGTGCCTAAACGGTGAATTTAAGCGATGTGCCTAAGCGGTAAATCTTAGCGATGTTCCTAAGCGGTGAATCTAAGTGGTGTGCCTAAGCGGTGAATCTAAGCGATGAATCTAAGCGATGTGCCTGAGCAATGAATGTAAGCGATGTGTCTAAGCGGTGAATCTAAGCGATGTGTCTAAGCGGTGAATCTAAGCGATGTGTCTAAGCGGTGAATCTAAGCCATGTGTCTAAGCGGTGAATCTAAGCGATGTGTCTAAGCGGTGAATCTAAGCGATGTGCCTGAGCGGTGAATCTAAGCGATGTGTCTAAGCGGTGAATCTAAGCGATGTGCCTAAGCGGTGAATCTAAGCGGTGTGCCTAATCTAAGCGGTGTGCCTAATCGGTGAATCTAAGCGATGTGCCTAATCGGTGAATCAAAGCGATGTGCCTAAGCGGTGAATCTAAGCGATGTGTCTAAGCGGTGAATCTAAGCCATGTGTCTAAGCGGTGAATCTAAGCGATGTGTCTAAGCGGTGAATCTAAGCGATGTGTCTAAGCGGTGAATCTAAGCGATGTGCCTGAGCGGTGAATCTAAGCGATGTGTCTAAGCGGTGAATCTAAGCGGTGTGCCTAAGCGGTAAATCTAAGCGGTGTGCCTAAGCGGTGAATCTAAGCGGTGAATCTAAGCGATGTGCCTAAGCGGTGAATCTAAGCGGTGAATCTAAGCGGTGAATCTAAGTGGTGTGCCTAAGCGGTGAATCTAAGCGGTGAATCTAAGCGATGTGTCTAAGCGGTGAATCTAAGCGATGTGCCTGAGCGGTGAATCTAAGCGATGTGTCTAAGCGGTGAATCTAAGCGGTGTGCCTAAGCGGTAAATCTAAGCGGTGTGCCTAAGCGGTGAATCTAAGCGGTGAATCTAAGCGATGTGCCTAAGCGGTGAATCTAAGCGGTGAATCTAAGCGGTGAATCTAAGTGATGTGCCTGAGCGGTGAATCTAAGTGATGTGCCTGAGCGGTGAATTCAAGCGATGTGCCTAAGCGGTGAATCTAAGCGATGTGCCGAAGCGGTGAATCTAAGCGATGTGCCTAAGCGGTGAATCTAAGCGATGTGCCTAAGCGGTGAATCTAAGCAGTGTGCCTAAGCGGTGAATCTAAGCGATGTGCCTGAGCGGTGAATCTAAGCGGTGTGCCTAAGCGATGTGCCTAAGCGATGTGCCTAAGCGGTGAATCTAAGCGATGTTCCTAAGCGGTGACTCTAAGCGATGTTCCTAAGCGGTGAATCTAAGCGGTGAATCTAAGCGTTGTGCCTAAGCGGTGAATCTAAGCGATGTGCCTAAGCGGTGAATCTAAGCGATGTGCCAAAGCGGTGAATCTAAGCGATGTGCCTAAGCGGTGACTCTAAGCGATGTTCCTAAGCGGTGAATCTAAGCGGTGAATCTAAGCGTTGTGCCTAAGCGGTGAATCTAAGCGATGTGCCTAAGCGGTGAATCTAAGCGATGTGCCTAAGCGGTGAATCTAAGCGATGTGCCTAAGCGGTGACTCTAAGCGATGTTCCTAAGCGGTGAATCTAAGCGGTGAATCTAAGCGTTGTGCCTAAGCGGTGAATCTAAGCGATGTGCCTAAGCGGTAAATCTAAGCGATGTGCCAAAGCGGTGAATCTAAGCGATGTGCCTAAGCGGTGAATCTAATCGATGTGCCTGAGCGGTGAATCTAAGCGATGTGCCTAAGCGGTGAATCTAAGCGATGTGCCTAAGCGGTGAATCTAAGCGGTGAATCTAAGCGGTGATTCTAAGCGGTGTGCCTAAGCGGTAAATCTAAGCGGTGAATCTAAGCGGTGAATCTAAGTGGTGTGCCTAAGAGGTGAATCTAAGCGGTGAATCTAAGCAGTGAATCTAAGTGGTGTGCCTTAGCGGTGAATCTAAGCGGTGAATCTAAGCGATGTGCCTGAGCGGTGAATCTAAGCGGTGTGTTAAGCGGGGAATCTAAGCGGTGAATCTAAGCAATGTGCCTAAGCGGTGAATCTAAGTGGTGAATCTAAGCGATGAATCTAAGCGGTGAATCTAAGTGATGTGCCTAAGCGGTGAATCTAAGTGGTGAATCTATGCGGTGAGTCTAAGCGGTGAATCTAAGTGATGTGCCTAAGCGGTGAATCTAAGCGGTGAATCTAAGCGATGTGCCTAAGCGGTGAATCTAAGCGGTGAAACTAAGCGGTGAATCAAAGTGGTGTGCCTAAGCGGTAAATCTAAGCGGTGAATCTAAGCGATGTGCCTAAGCGGTGAATCTAAGCGATGTGCCTAAGCGGTGAATCTAAGCGATGTGCCTAAGCGGTGAATCTAAGCGATGTGCCTAAGCGTTGTGCCTAAGCGGTGAATCTAAGCGATGTGCCTAAGCGGTGAATCTAAGCGATGTGCCTAAGCGGTGAATCTAAGCGGTGAATCTAAGTGGTGTGCCTAAGCGGTGAATCTAAGCGGTGAATCTAAGTGATGTGCCTAAGCGGTGAATCTAAGCGATGTGCCTAAGCGGTGAATCTAAGCGATGTGCCTAAGCGGTGAATCTAAGCGATGTGCCTAAGCGGTGAATCAAAACGATGTGCCTAAGCGGTGAATCTAAGCGATGTGCCTAAGCGGTGAATCTAAGAGGTGTGCCTAAGCGGTGAATCTAAGCGATTAATATAGGCGGTGAATCTAAGCGGTGAGCCTAAGTGGTGAATCTAAGTGATGTGCCTGAGCGGTGAATTCAAGCGATGTGCCTAAGCGGTGAATCTTAGCGATGTGCCTGAGCGGTGAATGTAAGCGATGTGCCTGAGCGGTGAATCTAAGCGGTGTGCCTAAGCGGTGAATCTAAGCGGTGTGCCTAAGAGGTGAATCTAAGCGGTGTGCCTAAGCGGTGAATCTAAGCGATGTGCATAAGCTGTAAATCTAAGCGATGTGCCTAAGCGGTGAATCTAAGCGATGTGCCTAAGCGGTGAATCTAAGCGATGTGCCTAAACGGTGAATCTAAGCGGTGTGCCTAAGCGGTGAATCTAAGCGATGTGCCTAAGCGGTGAATCTAAGCAGTGAACCTAAGCGGTGAATCTAAGTGGTGTGCCTAAGCGGTGAATCTAAGCAGTGTGCCTAAGCAGTGAATTTAAGCGATGTGCCTAAGCGGTGAATCTAAGCGATGTGCCTAAGCGGTGAATTGAAGCGATGTGCCTAAACGGTGAATTTAAGCGATGTGCCTAAGCGGTAAATCTTAGCGATGTTCCTAAGCGGTGAATCTAAGTGGTGTGCCTAAGCGGTGAATCTAAGCGATGAATCTAAGCGATGTGCCTAAGCAGTGAATCTAAGCGATGTGCCTAAGCGGTGAATCTAAGCGATGTGCCTAAGCGGTGAATTTAAGCGGTGAATCTAAGCGGTGAATCTAAGCGATGTTTCTAAGCAGTGAATCTAAGCGGTGTGCCTAATCGGTGAATGTAAGCGATGTGCCTGAGCGGTGAATCTAAGCGGTGTGCCTGAATCTAAGCGGTGAATCTAAGCGATGTGTCTAAGCGGTTGATCTAAGCGATGTGTCTAAGCGGTGAATCTAAGCGGTGTGCCTAAGCGGTGAATCTAAGCGATGTGCCTAAGCGGTAAATCTAAACAATGTGCCTGACCGGTGAATCTAAGCGGTGTGCCTAAGCGGTGAATCTAAGCGGTGTGCCTAATCGGTGAATCTAAGCGACGTGTCTAAGCGGTGAATCTAAGCCATGTGTCTAAGCGGTGAATCTAAGCCATGTGTCTAAGCGGTGAATCTAAGCGATGTGTCTAAGCGGTGAATCTAAGCGATGTGCCTGAGGGGTGAATCTAAGCGATGTGTCTAAACGGTGAATCTAAGCGATGTGCCTAAGCGGTGAATCTAAGCGGTGTGCCTAATCTAAGCGGTGTGCCTAATCGGTGAATCTAAGCGATGTGCCTAATCGGTGAATCAAAGCGATGTGCCTAAGCGGTGAATCTAAGCGATGTGTCTAAGCGGTGAATCTAAGCGTTGTGCCTGAATCTAAGCGATGTGCCTGAGCAATGAATGTAAGCGATGTGTCTAAGCGGTGAATCTAAGCGATGTGTCTAAGCGGTGAATCTAAGCCATGTGTCTAAGCGGTGAATCTAAGCGATGTGTCTAAGCGGTGAATCTAAGCGATGTGCCTGAGCGGTGAATCTAAGCGATGTGTCTAAGCGCTAAATCTAAGCGATGAGCCTAAGCGGTGAATCTAAGCGGTGTGCCTAAACGGTGAATCTAAGCGATGTGCCTAAGTGGTGAATCTAAGCGATGTGCCTAAGCAGTGAATCTAAACGGTGTGCCTAAGCGGTGAATCTAATTTATGTGCCTAAGCGGTGAATCTAAGTGATGTGCCTGAGCGGTGAATCTAAGCGATGAATCTAGGCGGTGAATCTAAGTGATGTGCCTGAGCGGTGAATTCAAGCGATGTGCCTAAGCGGTGAATCTAAGCGATGTGCCTAAGCGGTGAATCTAAGCGATGTGCCTAAGCGGTGAATCTAAGCGATGTGCCTAAGCGGTGAATCTAAGCAGTGTGCCTAAGCGGTGAATCTAAGCGATGTGCCTGAGCGGTAAATCTAAGCGGTGTGCCTAAGCGGTGAATCTAAGCGATGTGCCTAAGCGGTGACTCTAAGCGATGTTCCTAAGCGGTGTGCCTAAGCGATGTGCCTAAGCGGTGAATCTGAGCGATGTGCCTACGCGGTGAATCTAAGCGATGTGCCTAAGCGGTGAATCTAAGCGATGTGCCTAAGCGGTGAATCTAAGCGATGTGCCAAAGCGGTGAATCTAAGCGATGTGCCTAAGCGGTGAATCTAATCGATGTGCCTGAGCGGTGAATCTAAGCGATGTGCCTAAGCGGTGAATCTAAGTGATGTGCCTAAGCGGTGAATCTAAGCGGTGAATCTAAGCGGTGATTCTAAGCGGTGTGCCTAAGCGGTAAATCTAAGCGGTGAATCTAAGCGGTGAATCTAAGTGGTGTGCCTAAGAGGTGAATCTAAGCGGTGAATCTAAGCGGAGTGCCTAATCGGTGAATCTAAGCGTTGTGTCTAAGCGGTGAATCTAAGCGATGTGCCTAATCGGTGAATCTAAGCGTTGTGTCTGAGCAGTGAATCTAAGCGGTGTGCCTAATCGGTGAATCTAAGCGATGTGCCTAATCGGTGAATCTAAGCGATGTGTCTAAGCGGTGAATCTAAGCGTTGTGCCTGAATCTAAGCGATGTGCCTGAGCAATGAATGTAAGCGATGTGTCTAAGCGGTGAATCTAAGCGATGTGTCTAAGCGGTGAATCTAAGCGTTGTGCCTGAATCTAAGCGATGTGCCTGAGCAATGAATGTAAGCGATGTGTCTAAGCGGTGAATCTAAGCGATGTGTCTAAGCGGTGAATCTAAGCGATGTGTCTAAGCGGTGAATCTAAGCGATGTGCCTGAGCGGTGAATCTAAGCGATGTGTCTAAGCGGTGAATCTAAGCGATGTGTCTAAGCGGTGAATCTAAGCGATGTGTCTAAGCGGTGAATCTAAGCGATGTGCCTGAGCGGTGAATCTAAGCGATGTGTCTAAGCGGTGAATCTAAGCGATGTGCCTAAGCGGTGAATCTAAGCGGTGTGCCTAAGCGGTAAATCTAAGCGGTGTGCCTAAGCGGTGAATCTAAATGATGTGCCTAAGCGGTGAATCTGAGCGATGTGCCTAAGCGGTGAATCTAAGCGATGTGCCTAAGCGGTGAATCTAAGCAGTGTGCCTAAGCGGTGAATCTAAGCGATGTGCCTGAGCGGTGAATCTAAGCGGTGTGCCTAAGCGGTGAATCTAAGCGATGTGCCTAAGCGGTGACTCTAAGCGATGTTCCTAAGCGGTGTGCCTAAGCGATGTGCCTAAGCGGTGAATCTGAGCGATGTGCCTAAGCGGTGAATCTAAGCGATGTGCCTAAGCGGTGAATCTAAGCGATGTGCCTAAGCGGTGAATCTAAGCGATGTGCCAAAGCGGTGAATCTAAGCGATGTGCCTAAGCGGTGAATCTAATCGATGTGCCTGAGCGGTGAATCTAAGCGATGTGCCTAAGCGGTGAATCTAAGCGATGTGCCTAAGCGGTGAATCTAAGCGGTGAATCTAAGCGGTGATTCTAAGCGGTGTGCCTAAGCGGTAAATCTAAGCGGTGAATCTAAGCGGTGAATCTAAGTGGTGTGCCTAAGAGGTGAATCTAAGCGGTGAATCTAAGCGGAGTGCCTAATCGGTGAATCTAAGCGTTGTGTCTAAGCGGTGAATCTAAGCGATGTGCCTAAGCGGTAAATCTAAGCGGTGTGCCTAATCGGTGAATCTAAGCGATGTGCCTGAGCGGTGAATTTAAGCGATGTGCCTAAGCGGTGAATTTAAGCGATGTGCCTAAGTGGTGAATCTAAGCGATCTGCCTAAGTGGTGAATCTAAGCGATGTGCCTAAGTGGTGAATCTAAGTGATGTGCCTGAGCGGTGAATTCAAGCGATGTGCCTAAGCGGTGAATTTAAGCGATGTGCCTAAGCGGTGAATCTAAGCGAAGTGCCTAAGCGGTGAATTTAAGCGATGTGCCTAAGCGGTGAATTTAAGCGATGTGCCTAAGCGGTGAATCTAAGCGATGTGCCTAAGCGGTGGATCTAAGCGATGTGCCTAAGCGGTGAATCTAAGCGATGTGCCTAAGCGGTGAATCTGAGCGATGTGCCTAGGCGGTGAATCTAAGCGATGTGCCTGAGCGGTGAATCTAAGCGATGTGCCTGAGCAATGAATGTAAGCGATGTGTCTAAGCGGTGAATCTAAGCGATGTGTCTAAGCGGTGAATCTAAGCGACGTGTCTAAGCGGTGAATCTAAGCCATGTGTCTAAGCGGTGAATCTAAGCGATGTGTCTAAGCGGTGAATCTAAGCGATGTGCCTGAGCGGTGAATCTAAGCGATGTGCCTAAGCGGTGAATCTAAGCGGTGTGCCTAATCTAAGCGGTGTGCCTAATCGGTGAATCTAAGCGATGTGCCTAATCGGTGAATCAAAGCGATGTGCCTAAGCGGTGAATCTAAGCGATGTGTCTAAGCGGTGAATCTAAGCGTTGTGCCTGAATCTAAGCGATGTGCCTGAGCGGTGAATCTAAGCGATGTGTCTAAGCGCTAAATCTAAGCGATGAGCCTAAGCGGTGAATCTAAGCGGTGTGCCTAAACGGTGAATCTAAGCGATGTGCCTAAGCGGTGAATCTAAGCGATGTGCCTAAGCGGTGAATCTAAACGGTGTGCCTAAGCGGTGAATCTAAGTGATGTGCCTGAGCGGTGAATCTAAGCGATCTGCCTAAGCGGTGAATCTAAGCGATGAATCTAGGCGGTGAATCTAAGTGATGTGCCTGAGCGGTGAATCTAAGCAGTGTGCCCAAGCGGTGAATCTAAGCGATGTGCCTAAGCGGTGAATCTAAGCGATGTGCCTAAGCGGTGAATCTAAGCGATGTGCCTAAGCGGTGAATCTAAGCAGTGTGCCTAAGCGGTGAATCTAAGCGATGTGCCTGAGCGGTGAATCTAAGCGGTGTGCCTAAGCGATGTGCCTAAGCGGTGAATCTGAGCGATGTGCCTAAGCGGTGAATCTAAGCGATGTGCCTAAGCGGTGACTCTAAGCGATGTTCCTAAGCGGTGAATCTAAGCGGTGAATCTAAGCGTTGTGCCTAAGCGGTGAATCTAAGCGATGTGCCTAAGCGGTGAATCTAAGCGATGTGCCAAAGCGGTGAATCTAAGCGATGTGCCTAAGCGGTGAATCTAATCGATGTGCCTGAGCGGTGAATCTAAGCGGTGAATCTAAGCGGTGATTCTAAGCGGTGTGCCTAAGCGGTAAATCTAAGCGGTGAATCTAAGCGGTGAATCTAAGTGGTGTGCCTAAGAGGTGAATCTAAGCGGTGAATCTAAGCGGAGTGCCTAATCGGTGAATCTAAGCGTTGTGTCTAAGCAGTGAATCTAAGCGGTGTGCCTAATCTAAGCGGTGTGCCTAATCGGTGAATCTAAGCGATGTGCCTAATCGGTGAATCAAAGCGATGTGTCTAAGCGGTGAATCTAAGCGATGTGTCTAAGCGGTGAATCTAAGCCATGTGTCTAAGCGGTGAATCTAAGCGATGTGTCTAAGCGGTGAATCTAAGCCATGTGTCTAAGCGGTGAATCTAAGCGATGTGCCTGAGCGGTGAATCTAAGCGATGTGTCTAAGCGGTGAATCTAAGCGATGTGCCTAAGCGGTGAATCTAAGCGGTGTGCCTAAGCGGTAAATCTAAGCGGTAAATCTAAGCGGTGTGCCTAAGCGATGTGCCTAATCGGTGAATCTAAGCGTTGTGTCTAAGCAGTGAATCTAAGCGGTGAATCTAAGCGGTGAATCTAAGCGGTGTGCCTAAGCGGTAAATCTAAGCGGTGAATCTAAGCGGTGAATCTAAGTGGTGTGCCTAAGAGGTGAATCTAAGCGGTGAATCTAAGCGGAGTGCCTAATCGGTGAATCTAAGCGTTGTGTCTAAGTAGTGAATCTAAGCGGTGTGCCTAATCTAAGCGGTGTGCCTAATCGGTGAATCTAAGCGATGTGCCTAATCGGTGAATCAAAGCGATGTGTCTAAGCGGTGAATCTAAGCGATGTGTCTAAGCGGTGAATCTAAGCCATGTGTTTAAGCGGTGAATCTAAGCGATGTGTCTAAGCGGTGAATCTAAGCGATGTGTCTAAGCGGTGAATCTAAGCGATGTGCCTGAGCGGTGAATCTAAGCGATGTGTCTAAGCGGTGAATCTAAGCGATGTGCCTAAGCGGTGAATCTAAGCGGTGTGCCTAAGCGGTAAATCTAAGCGGTGTGCCTAAGCGGTGAATCTGAATGATGTGCCTAAGCGGTGAATCTGAGCGATGTGCCTCAGCGGTGAATCTAAGCGATGTGCCTGAGCAATGAATGTAAGCGATGTGTCTAAGCGGTGAATCTAAGCGATGTGTCTAAGCGGTGAATCGAAGCCATGTGTCTAAGCGGTAAATCTAAGCGATGTGTCTAAGCGGTGAATCTAAGCGATGTGCCTGAGCGGTGAATCTAAGCGATGTGTCTAAGCGGTGAATCTAAGCGATGTGCCTAAGCGGTGAATCTAAGCGGTGTGCCTAATCTAAGCGGTGTGCCTAATCGGTGAATCTAAGCGATGTGCCTAAGCGGTGAATCTAAGCGATGTGTCTAAGCGGTGAATCTAAGCGATGTGTCTAAGCGGTGAATCTAAGCGGTGAATCTAATCGATGTGCCTGAGCGGTGAATCTAAGCGATGTGCCTAAGCGGTGAATCTAAGTGATGTGCCTAAGCGGTGAATCTAAGCGGTGAATCTAAGCGGTGAATCTAAGTGGTGTGCCTAAGAGGTGAATCTAAGCGGTGAATCTAAGCGGTGAATCTAAGTGGTGTGCCTAAGAGGTGAATCTAAGCGGTGAATCTAAGCGGAGTGCCTAATCGGTGAATCTAAGTGTTGTGTCTAAGCGGTGAATCTAAGCGATGTGCCTAATCGGTGAATCTAAGCGTTGTGTCTAAGCAGTGAATCTAAGCGGTGTGCCTAATTGGTGAATCTAAGCGATGTGCCTAATCGGTGAATCTAAGCGATGTGTCTAAGCGGTGAATCTAAGCGATGTGTCTAAGCGGTGAATCTAAGCGATGTGCCTAAGCGGTGAATCTAAGCGGTGTGCCTAAGCGGTAAATCTAAGCGGTGTGCCTAAGCGGTGAATCTAAATGATGTGCCTAAGCGGTGAATCTGAGCGATGTGCCTAAGCGGTGAATCTAAGCGATGTGCCTAAGCGGTGAATCTAAGCAGTGTGCCTAAGCGGTGAATCTAAGCGATGTGCCTGAGCGGTGAATCTAAGCGGTGTGCCTAAGCGGTGAATCTAAGCGATGTGCCTAAGCGGTGACTCTAAGCGATGTTCCTAAGCGGTGTGCCTAAGCGATGTGCCTAAGCGGTGAATCTGAGCGATGTGCCTAAGCGGTGAATCTAAGCGATGTGCCTAAGCGGTGAATCTAAGCGATGTGCCTAAGCGGTGAATCTAAGCGATGTGCCAAAGCGGTGAATCTAAGCGATGTGCCTAAGCGGTGAATCTAATCGATGTGCCTGAGCGGTGAATCTAAGCGATGTGCCTAAGCGGTGAATCTAAGCGATGTGCCTAAGCGGTGAATCTAAGCGATGTGCCTAAGCGGTGATTCTAAGCGGTGTGCCTAAGCGGTAAATCTAAGCGGTGAATCTAAGCGGTGAATCTAAGTGGTGTGCCTAAGAGGTGAATCTAAGCGGTGAATCTAAGCGGAGTGCCTAATCGGTGAATCTAAGCGTTGTGTCTAAGCGGTGAATCTAAGCGATGTGCCTAAGCGGTAAATCTAAGCGGTGTGCCTAATCGGTGAATCTAAGCGATGTGCCTGAGCGGTGAATTTAAGCGATGTGCCTAAGCGGTGAATTTAAGCGATGTGCCTAAGTGGTGAATCTAAGCGATCTGCCTAAGTGGTGAATCTAAGCGATGTGCCTAAGTGGTGAATCTAAGTGATGTGCCTGAGCGGTGAATTCAAGCGATGTGCCTAAGCGGTGAATTTAAGCGATGTGCCTAAGCGGTGAATCTAAGCGAAGTGCCTAAGCGGTGAATTTAAGCGATGTGCCTAAGCGGTGAATTTAAGCGATGTGCCTAAGCGGTGAATCTAAGCGATGTGCCTAAGCGGTGGATCTAAGCGATGTGCCTAAGCGGTGAATCTAAGCGATGTGCCTAAGCGGTGAATCTGAGCGATGTGCCTAGGCGGTGAATCTAAGCGATGTGCCTGAGCGGTGAATCTAAGCGATGTGCCTGAGCAATGAATGTAAGCGATGTGTCTAAGCGGTGAATCTAAGCGATGTGTCTAAGCGGTGAATCTAAGCGACGTGTCTAAGCGGTGAATCTAAGCCATGTGTCTAAGCGGTGAATCTAAGCGATGTGTCTAAGCGGTGAATCTAAGCGATGTGCCTGAGCGGTGAATCTAAGCGATGTGCCTAAGCGGTGAATCTAAGCGGTGTGCCTAATCTAAGCGGTGTGCCTAATCGGTGAATCTAAGCGATGTGCCTAATCGGTGAATCAAAGCGATGTGCCTAAGCGGTGAATCTAAGCGATGTGTCTAAGCGGTGAATCTAAGCGTTGTGCCTGAATCTAAGCGATGTGCCTGAGCGGTGAATCTAAGCGATGTGTCTAAGCGCTAAATCTAAGCGATGAGCCTAAGCGGTGAATCTAAGCGGTGTGCCTAAACGGTGAATCTAAGCGATGTGCCTAAGCGGTGAATCTAAGCGATGTGCCTAAGCGGTGAATCTAAACGGTGTGCCTAAGCGGTGAATCTAAGTGATGTGCCTGAGCGGTGAATCTAAGCGATCTGCCTAAGCGGTGAATCTAAGCGATGAATCTAGGCGGTGAATCTAAGTGATGTGCCTGAGCGGTGAATCTAAGCAGTGTGCCCAAGCGGTGAATCTAAGCGATGTGCCTAAGCGGTGAATCTAAGCGATGTGCCTAAGCGGTGAATCTAAGCGATGTGCCTAAGCGGTGAATCTAAGCAGTGTGCCTAAGCGGTGAATCTAAGCGATGTGCCTGAGCGGTGAATCTAAGCGGTGTGCCTAAGCGATGTGCCTAAGCGGTGAATCTGAGCGATGTGCCTAAGCGGTGAATCTAAGCGATGTGCCTAAGCGGTGACTCTAAGCGATGTTCCTAAGCGGTGAATCTAAGCGGTGAATCTAAGCGTTGTGCCTAAGCGGTGAATCTAAGCGATGTGCCTAAGCGGTGAATCTAAGCGATGTGCCAAAGCGGTGAATCTAAGCGATGTGCCTAAGCGGTGAATCTAATCGATGTGCCTGAGCGGTGAATCTAAGCGATGTGCCTAAGCGGTGAATCTAAGCGATGTGCCTAAGCGGTGAATCTAAGCGGTGAATCTAAGCGGTGATTCTAAGCGGTGTGCCTAAGCGGTAAATCTAAGCGGTGAATCTAAGCGGTGAATCTAAGTGGTGTGCCTAAGAGGTGAATCTAAGCGGTGAATCTAAGCGGAGTGCCTAATCGGTGAATCTAAGCGTTGTGTCTAAGCAGTGAATCTAAGCGGTGTGTCTAAGCAGTGAATCTAAGCGGTGTGCCTAATCTAAGCGGTGTGCCTAATCGGTGAATCTAAGCGATGTGCCTAATCGGTGAATCAAAGCGATGTGTCTAAGCGGTGAATCTAAGCGATGTGTCTAAGCGGTGAATCTAAGCCATGTGTCTAAGCGGTGAATCTAAGCGATGTGTCTAAGCGGTGAATCTAAGCCATGTGTCTAAGCGGTGAATCTAAGCGATGTGCCTGAGCGGTGAATCTAAGCGATGTGTCTAAGCGGTGAATCTAAGCGATGTGCCTAAGCGGTGAATCTAAGCGGTGTGCCTAAGCGGTAAATCTAAGCGGTAAATCTAAGCGGTGTGCCTAAGCGATGTGCCTAATCGGTGAATCTAAGCGTTGTGTCTAAGCAGTGAATCTAAGCGGTGAATCTAAGCGGTGAATCTAAGCGGTGTGCCTAAGCGGTAAATCTAAGCGGTGAATCTAAGCGGTGAATCTAAGTGGTGTGCCTAAGAGGTGAATCTAAGCGGTGAATCTAAGCGGAGTGCCTAATCGGTGAATCTAAGCGTTGTGTCTAAGTAGTGAATCTAAGCGGTGTGCCTAATCTAAGCGGTGTGCCTAATCGGTGAATCTAAGCGATGTGCCTAATCGGTGAATCAAAGCGATGTGTCTAAGCGGTGAATCTAAGCGATGTGTCTAAGCGGTGAATCTAAGCCATGTGTTTAAGCGGTGAATCTAAGCGATGTGTCTAAGCGGTGAATCTAAGCGATGTGTCTAAGCGGTGAATCTAAGCGATGTGCCTGAGCGGTGAATCTAAGCGATGTGTCTAAGCGGTGAATCTAAGCGATGTGCCTAAGCGGTGAATCTAAGCGGTGTGCCTAAGCGGTAAATCTAAGCGGTGTGCCTAAGCGGTGAATCTGAATGATGTGCCTAAGCGGTGAATCTGAGCGATGTGCCTCAGCGGTGAATCTAAGCGATGTGCCTGAGCAATGAATGTAAGCGATGTGTCTAAGCGGTGAATCTAAGCGATGTGTCTAAGCGGTGAATCTAAGCCATGTGTCTAAGCGGTAAATCTAAGCGATGTGTCTAAGCGGTGAATCTAAGCGATGTGCCTGAGCGGTGAATCTAAGCGATGTGTCTAAGCGGTGAATCTAAGCGATGTGCCTAAGCGGTGAATCTAAGCGGTGTGCCTAATCTAAGCGGTGTGCCTAATCGGTGAATCTAAGCGATGTGCCTAAGCGGTGAATCTAAGCGATGTGTCTAAGCGGTGAATCTAAGCGATGTGTCTAAGCGGTGAATCTAAGCGGTGTGCCTAATCGGTGAATGTAAGCGATGTGCCTGAGCGGTGAATCTAAGCGGTGTGCCTGAATCTAAGCGGTGAATCTAAGCGATGTGTCTAAGCGGTTGATCTAAGCGATGTGTCTAAGCGGTGAATCTAAGCGATGTGCCTAAGCGGTGAATCTAAGCGATGTGTCTAAGCGGTGAATCTAAGCGTTCTGCCTGAATCTAAGCGATGTGCCTGAGCAATGAATGTAAGCGATGTGTCTAAGCGGTGAATCTAAGCGATGTGTCTAAGCGGTGAATCTAAGCGGTGTGCCTAATCGGTGAATGTAAGCGATGTGCCTGAGCGGTGAATCTAAGCGGTGTGCCTAATCGGTGAATGTAAGCGATGTGCCTGAGCGGTGAATCTAAGCGGTGTGCCTGAATCTAAGCGGTGAATCTAAGCGATGTGTCTAAGCGGTTGATCTAAGCGATGTGTCTAAGCGGTGAATCTAAGCGATGTGTCTAAGCGGTGAATCTAAGCGATGTGCCTAAGCGGTGAATCTAAGCGGTGTGCCTAATCTAAGCGGTGTGCCTAATCGGTGAATCTAAGCGATGTGCCTAAGCGGTGAATCTAAGCGATGTGTCTAAGCGGTGAATCTAAGCGATGTGTCTAAGCGGTGAATCTAAGCGGTGTGCCTAATCGGTGAATGTAAGCGATGTGCCTGAGCGGTGAATCTAAGCGGTGTGCCTGAATCTAAGCGGTGAATCTAAGCGATGTGTCTAAGCGGTTGATCTAAGCGATGTGTCTAAGCGGTGAATCTAAGCGGTGTGCCTAAGCGGTGAATCTAAGCGATGTGCCTAAGCGGTAAATCTAAACAATGTGCCTGACCGGTGAATCTAAGCGGTGTGCCTAAGCGGTGAATCTAAGCGGTGTGCCTAATCGGTGAATCTAAGCGTTGTGTCTAAGCGGTGAATCTAAGCGGTGTGCCTAATCGGTGAATCTAAGCGATGTGCCTAATCGGTGAATCTAAGCGATGTGTGTAAGCGGTGAATCTAAGCGTTGTGTCTAATCGATGAATCTAAGCGTTGTGTCTAAGCAGTGAATCTAAGCGATGTGCCTAATCGGTGAATCAAAGCGATGTGCCTAATCGGTGAATCAAAGCGATGTGTCTAAGCGGTGAATCTAAGCGATGTGTCTAAGCGGTGAATCTAAGCGATGTGTCTAAGCGGTGAATCTAAGCGTTGTGCCTGAATCTAAGCGATGTGCCTGAGCAATGAATGTAAGCGATGTGTCTAAGCGGTGAATCTAAGCGATGTGTCTAAGCGGTGAATCTAAGCGATGTGTCTAAGCGGTGAATCTAAGCCATGTGTCTAAGCGGTGAATCTAAGCCATGTGTCTAAGCGGTGAATCTAAGCGATGTGCCTGAGCGGTGAATCTAAGCGATGTGTCTAAGCGGTGAATCTAAGCGAAGTGCCTAAGCGGTGAATCTAAGCGGTGTGCCTAATCTAAGCGGTGTGCCTAATCGGTGAATCTAAGCGATGTGCCTAATCGGTGAATCAAAGCGATGTGCCTAAGCGGTGAATCTAAGCGATGTGTCTAAGCGGTGAATCTAAGTGATGTGTCTAAGCGGTGAATCTAAGCGATGTGTCTAAGCGGTGAATCTAAGCGATGTGCGTGAGCGGTGAATCTAAGCGATGTGCCTAAGCGGTAAATCTAAGCGGTGTGCCTAAGCGGTGAATCTAAATTATGTGCCTAAGCGGTGAATCTGAGCGATGTGCCTAGGCGGTGAATCTAAGCGATGTGCCAAAGCGGTGAATTTAAGCGATGTGCCTGAGCGGTGAATCTAAGCGATGTGCCAAAGCGGTGAATTTAAGCGATGTGC
The DNA here is from genome assembly GCF_030014385.1 of Trichomycterus rosablanca. Lineage (NCBI taxonomy): Eukaryota > Metazoa > Chordata > Actinopteri > Siluriformes > Trichomycteridae > Trichomycterus > Trichomycterus rosablanca. The sequence continues at coordinate 1,064,290 of NW_026946943.1, read as the reverse complement.
CTGAGCGGTGAATATAAGCGATGTGCCTGAGCGGTGAATCTAAGCGATGTGCCTAAGCGGTGAATCTAAGCGATGTGCCTAAGCGGTGAATCTAAGCGATGTGCCTGAGCTGTGAATCTAAGCGAATTGCCTAAGCGGTGAATTTAAGCGATGTGCCTAAGCGGTGAATTTAAGCGATGTGCCTAAGTGGTGAATCTAAGCGATCTGCCTAAGCGGTGAATCTAAGCAATGAATCTAGGCGGTGAATCTAAGCGATGTGCCTAAGCGGTGAATCTAAGCGATGTGCCTAAGTGGTGAATCTAAGCGATGTGCCTAAGCGGTGAATCTAAGCGATGTGCCTAAGCGGTGAATCTAAGCGGTGAATCTAAGCGGTGAATCTAAGTGGTGTGCCTAAGAGGTGAATCTAAGCGATGTGCCTAATCGGTGAATCAAAGCGATGTGCCTAAGCGGTGAATCTAAGCAATGTGTCTAAGCGGTGAATCTAAGCGATGTGTATAAGCGGTGAATCTAAGCCATGTGTCTAAGAGGTGAATCTAAGCGATGTGTATAAGCGGTGAATCTAAGCGATGTGTCTAAACGGTGAATCTAAGCGATGTGCCTGAGCGGTGAATCTAAGCGATGTGTCTAAGCGGTGAATCTAAGCGATGTGCCTAAGCGGTGAATCTAAGCGGTGTGCCTAAGCGGTAAATCTAAGCGGTGTGCCTAAGCGGTGAATCTAAATGATGTGCCTGAGCGGTGAATTTAAGCGATGTGCCTGAGCGGTGAATCTAAGCGATGTGCCTGAGCGGTGAATCTAAGCGATGTGCCAAAGCGGTGAATTTAAGCGATGTGCCTGAGCGGTGAATATAAGCGATGTGCCTGAGCGGTGAATCTAAGCGGTGTGCCTGAATCTAAGCGGTGAATCTAAGCGATGTGTCTAAGCGGTTGATCTAAGCGATGTGTCTAAGCGGTGAATCTAAGCGGTGTGCCTAAGCGGTGAATCTAAGCGATGTGCCTAAGCGGTAAATCTAAACAATGTGCCTGACCGGTGAATCTAAGCGGTGTGCCTAAGCGGTGAATCTAAGCGGTGTGCCTAATCGGTGAATCTAAGCGTTGTGTCTAAGCGGTGAATCTAAGCGGTGTGCCTAATCGGTGAATCTAAGCGATGTGCCTAATCGGTGAATCTAAGCGATGTGTGTAAGCGGTGAATCTAAGCGTTGTGTCTAATCGATGAATCTAAGCGTTGTGTCTAAGCAGTGAATCTAAGCGGTGTGCCTAATCTAAGCGGTGTGCCTAATCGGTGAATCTAAGCGATGTGCCTAATCGGTGAATCTAAGCGTTGTGTCAAAGCGGTGAATCTAAGCGGTGTGCCTAATCGGTGAATCTAAGCGATGTGCCTAATCGGTGAATCTAAGCGATGTGTGTAAGCGGTGAATCTAAGCGTTGTGTCTAATCGATGAATCTAAGCGTTGTGTCTAAGCAGTGAATCTAAGCGGTGTGCCTAATCTAAGCGGTGTGCCTAATCGGTGAATCTAAGCGATGTGCCTAATCGGTGAATCAAAGCGATGTGTCTAAGCGGTGAATCTAAGCGATGTGTCTAAGCGGTGAATCTAAGCGATGTGTCTAAGCGGTGAATCTAAGCCATGTGTCTAAGCGGTGAATCTAAGCGATGTGCCTGAGCGGTGAATCTAAGCGATGTGTCTAAGCGGTGAATCTAAGCGATGTGCCTAAGCGGTGAATCTAAGCGGTGTGCCTAATCTAAGCGGTGTGCCTAATCGGTGAATCAAAGCGATGTGCCTAAGCGGTGAATCTAAGCGATGTGTCTAAGCGGTGAATCTAAGCCATGTGTCTAAGCGGTGAATCTAAGCGATGTGTCTAAGCGGTGAATCTAAGCGATGTGTCTAAGCGGTGAATCTAAGCGATGTGCCTGAGCGGTGAATCTAAGCGATGTGCCTAAGCGGTGAATCTAAATTATGTGCCTAAGCGGTGAATCTGAGCGATGTGCCTAGGCGGTGAATCTAAGCGATGTGCCAAAGCGGTGAATTTAAGCGATGTGCCTGAGCGGTGAATCTAAGCGATGTGCCAAAGCGGTGAATTTAAGCAATGTGCCTGAGCGGTGAATATAAGCGATGTGCCTGAGCGGTGAATCTAAGCGATGTGCCTAAGCGGTGAATCTAAGCGATGTGCCTAAGCGGTGAATCTAAGCGATGTGCCTGAGCGGTGAATCTAAGCGAATTGCCTAAGCGGTGAATTTAAGCGATGTGCCTAAGCGGTGAATTTAAGCGATGTGCCTAAGTGGTGAATCTAAGCGATCTGCCTAAGCGGTGAATCTAAGCAATGAATCTAGGCGGTGAATCTAAGCGATGTGCCTAAGCGGTGAATCTAAGCGATGTGCCTAAGTGGTGAATCTAAGCGATGTGCCTAAGTGGTGAATCTAAGCGATGTGCCTAAGCGGTGAATCTAAGCGATGTGCCTAAGCGGTGAATCTAAGCGGTGAATCTAAGCGGTGAATCTAAGTGGTGTGCCTAGGAGGTGAATCTAAGCGATGTGCCTAATCGGTGAATCAAAGCGATGTGCCTAAGCGGTGAATCTAAGCGATGTGCCTAAGCGGTGAATCTAAGCGGTGAATCTAAGCGGTGAATCTAAGCGGTGAATCTAAGTGGTGTGCCTAAGAGGTGAATCTAAGCGGTGTGCCTAAGCGGTAAATCTAAGCGGTGCCTAAGCGGTGAATCTAAATGATGTGCCTGAGCGGTGAATTTAAGCGATGTGCCTGAGCGGTGAATATAAGCGATGTGCCTGAGCGGTGAATCTAAGCGATGTGCCTAAGCGGTGAATTTAAGCGATGTGCCTGAGCGGTGAATATAAGCGATGTGCCTGAGCGGTGAATCTAAGCGATGTGCCTAAGCGGTGAATCTAAGCGATGTGCCTGAGCGGTGAATCTAAACGATGTGCCTGAGCGGTGAATCTAAGCGAAGTGCCTAAGCGGTGAATTTAAGCGATGTGCCTAAGCGGTGAATTTAAGCGATGTGCCTAAGTGGTGAATCTAAGCGATCTGCCTAAGCGGTGAATCTAAGCAATGAATCTAGGCGGAGAATCTAAGCGGTGAGCCTAATTGGTGAATCTAAGTGATGTGCCTGAGCGGTGAATTCAAGCGATGTGCCTAAGCGGTGAATTTAAGCGATGTGCCTAAGCGGTGAATCTAAGCGAAGTGCCTAAGCGGTGAATTTAAGCGATGTGCCTAAGTGGTGAATCTAAGCGATGTGCCTAAGCGGTGAATCTAAGCGAAGTGCCTAAGCGGTGAATTTAAGCGATGTGCCTAAGTGGTGAATCTAAGTGATGTGCCTAAGCGGTGGATCTAAGCGATGTGCCTAAGCGGTGAATCTAAGCGATGTGCCTAAGCGGTGAATCTAAGCGATGTGCCTAAGCGGTGAATTTAAGCGATGTGCCTAAGCGGTGAATTTAAGCGATGTGCCTAAGCGGTGAATCTAAGCGATGTGCCTAAACGGTGAATCTAAGCGATGTGCCTAAGCGGTGAATCTAAATGATGTGCCTAAGCGGTGAATCTGAGCGATGTGCCTAGGCGGTGAATCTAAGCGATGTGCCTGAGCGGTGAATCTAAGCGATGTGCCTGAGCAATGAATGTAAGCGATGTGTCTAAGCGGTGAATCTAAGCGATGTGTTTAAGCGGTGAATCTAAGCGACGTGTCTAAGCGGTGAATCTAAGCGATGTGCCTGAGCGGTGAATCTAAGCAATGTGTCTAAGCGGTGAATCTAAGCGATGTGCCTAAGCGGTGAATCTAAGCGGTGTGCCTAATCGGTGAATCAAAGCGATGTGCCTAAGCGGTGAATCTAAGCGATGTGTCTAAGCGGTGAATCTAAGCGATGTGCCTGAGCAATGAATCTAAGCGGTGTGCCTAATCTAAGCGGTGTGCCTAATCGGTGAATCTAAGCGATGTGCCTAATCGGTGAATCATAGCGATGTGCCTAAGCGGTGAATCTAAGCGATGTGTCTAAGCGGTGAATCTAAGCGTTGTGCCTGAATCTAAGCGATGTGCCTGAGCAATGAATGTAAGCGATGTGTCTAAGCGGTGAATCTAAGCGATGTGTCTAAGCGGTGAATCTAAGCCATGTGTCTAAGCGGTGAATCTAAGCGATGTGTCTAAGCGGTGAATCTAAGCGATGTGTCTAAGCGGTGAATCTAAGCGATGTGCCTGAGCGGTGAATCTAAGCGATGTGTCTAAGCGCTAAATCTAAGCGATGAGCCTAAGCGGTGAATCTAAGCGGTGTGCCTAAACGGTGAATCTAAGCGATGTGCCTAAGCGGTGAATCTAAGCGATGTGCCTAAGCGGTGAATCTAAGCGGTGTGCCTAAGCGGTGAATCTAATCTATGTGCCTAAGCGGTGAATCTAAGTGATGTGCCTGAGCGGTGAATCTAAGTGATGTGCCTGAGCGGTGAATTCAAGCGATGTGCCTAAGCGGTGAATCTAAGCGATGTGCCGAAGCGGTGAATCTAAGCGATGTGCCTAAGCGGTGAATCTAAGCGATGTGCCTAAGTGGTGAATCTAAGCGATGTGCCTAAGCGGTGAATCTAAGCGATGTGCCTAAGCGGTGAATCTAAGCGGTGAATCTAAGCGGTGAATCTAAGTGGTGTGCCTAAGAGGTGAATCTAAGCGATGTGCCTAATCGGTGAATCAAAGCGATGTGCCTAAGCGGTGAATCTAAGCAATGTGTCTAAGCGGTGAATCTAAGCGATGTGTATAAGCGGTGAATCTAAGCCATGTGTCTAAGAGGTGAATCTAAGCGATGTGTCTAAGCGGTGAATCTAAGCGATGTGTCTAAGCGGTGAATCTAAGCGATGTGCCTGAGCGGTGAATCTAAGCGATGTGTCTAAGCGGTGAATCTAAGCGATGTGCCTAAGCGGTGAATCTAAGCGGTGTGCCTAAGCGGTAAATCTAAGCGGTGTGCCTAAGCGGTGAATCTAAATGATGTGCCTGAGCGGTGAATTTAAGCGATGTGCCTGAGCGGTGAATCTAAGCGATGTGCCTGAGCGGTGAATCTAAGCGATGTGCCAAAGCGGTGAATTTAAGCGATGTGCCTGAGCGGTGAATATAAGCAATGTGCCTGAGCGGTGAATCTAAGCGGTGTGCCTGAATCTAAGCGGTGAATCTAAGCGATGTGTCTAAGCAGTTGATCTAAGCGATGTGTCTAAGCGGTGAATCTAAGCGGTGTGCCTAAGCGGTGAATCTAAGCGATGTGCCTAAGCGGTAAATCTAAACAATGTGCCTGACCGGTGAATCTAAGCGGTGTGCCTAAGCGGTGAATCTAAGCGGTGTGCCTAATCGGTGAATCTAAGCGTTGTGTCTAAGCGGTGAATCTAAGCGGTGTGCCTAATCGGTGAATCTAAGCGATGTGCCTAATCGGTGAATCTAAGCGATGTGTGTAAGCGGTGAATCTAAGCGTTGTGTCTAATCGATGAATCTAAGCGTTGTGTCTAAGCAGTGAATCTAAGCGGTGTGCCTAATCTAAGCGGTGTGCCTAATCGGTGAATCTAAGCGATGTGCCTAATCGGTGAATCTAAGCGTTGTGTCAAAGCGGTGAATCTAAGCGGTGTGCCTAATCGGTGAATCTAAGCGATGTGCCTAATCGGTGAATCTAAGCGATGTGTGTAAGCGGTGAATCTAAGCGTTGTGTCTAATCGATGAATCTAAGCGTTGTGTCTAAGCAGTGAATCTAAGCGGTGTGCCTAATCTAAGCGGTGTGCCTAATCGGTGAATCTAAGCGATGTGCCTAATCGGTGAATCAAAGCGATGTGTCTAAGCGGTGAATCTAAGCGATGTGTCTAAGCGGTGAATCTAAGCGATGTGTCTAAGCGGTGAATCTAAGCGTTGTGCCTGAATCTAAGCGATGTGCCTGAGCAATGAATGTAAGCGATGTGTCTAAGCGGTGAATCTAAGCGATGTGTCTAAGCGGTGAATCTAAGCGATGTGTCTAAGCGGTGAATCTAAGCCATGTGTCTAAGCGGTGAATCTAAGCGATGTGTCTAAGCGGTGAATCTAAGCGATGTGCCTGAGCGGTGAATCTAAGCGATGTGTCTAAGCGGTGAATCTAAGCGATGTGCCTAAGCGGTGAATCTAAGCGGTGTGCCTAATCTAAGCGGTGTGCCTAATCGGTGAATCTAAGCGATGTGCCTAATCGGTGAATCAAAGCGATGTGCCTAAGCGGTGAATCTAAGCGATGTGTCTAAGCGGTGAATCTAAGCCATGTGTCTAAGCGGTGAATCTAAGCGATGTGTCTAAGCGGTGAATCTAAGCGATGTGTCTAAGCGGTGAATCTAAGCGTTGTGCCTGAATCTAAGCGATGTGCCTGAGCAATGAATGTAAGCGATGTGTCTAAGCGGTGAATCTAAGCGATGTGTCTAAGCGGTGAATCTAAGCGATGTGTCTAAGCGGTGAATCTAAGCCATGTGTCTAAGCGGTGAATCTAAGCCATGTGTCTAAGCGGTGAATCTAAGCGATGTGCCTGAGCGGTGAATCTAAGCGATGTGTCTAAGCGGTGAATCTAAGCGAAGTGCCTAAGCGGTGAATCTAAGCGGTGTGCCTAATCTAAGCGGTGTGCCTAATCGGTGAATCTAAGCGATGTGCCTAATCGGTGAATCAAAGCGATGTGCCTAAGCGGTGAATCTAAGCGATGTGTCTAAGCGGTGAATCTAAGTGATGTGTCTAAGCGGTGAATCTAAGCGATGTGTCTAAGCGGTGAATCTAAGCGATGTGCGTGAGCGGTGAATCTAAGCGATGTGCCTAAGCGGTAAATCTAAGCGGTGTGCCTAAGCGGTGAATCTAAATTATGTGCCTAAGCGGTGAATCTGAGCGATGTGCCTAGGCGGTGAATCTAAGCGATGTGCCAAAGCGGTGAATTTAAGCGATGTGCCTGAGCGGTGAATCTAAGCGATGTGCCAAAGCGGTGAATTTAAGCGATGTGCCTGAGCGGTGAATATAAGCGATGTGCCTGAGCGGTGAATCTAAGCGATGTGCCTAAGCGGTGAATCTAAGCGATGTGCCTAAGCGGTGAATCTAAGCGATGTGCCTGAGCTGTGAATCTAAGCGAATTGCCTAAGCGGTGAATTTAAGCGATGTGCCTAAGCGGTGAATTTAAGCGATGTGCCTAAGTGGTGAATCTAAGCGATCTGCCTAAGCGGTGAATCTAAGCAATGAATCTAGGCGGTGAATCTAAGCGATGTGCCTAAGCGGTGAATCTAAGCGATGTGCCTAAGTGGTGAATCTAAGCGATGTGCCTAAGCGGTGAATCTAAGCGATGTGCCTAAGCGGTGAATCTAAGCGGTGAATCTAAGCGGTGAATCTAAGTGGTGTGCCTAAGAGGTGAATCTAAGCGATGTGCCTAATCGGTGAATCAAAGCGATGTGCCTAAGCGGTGAATCTAAGCAATGTGTCTAAGCGGTGAATCTAAGCGATGTGTATAAGCGGTGAATCTAAGCCATGTGTCTAAGAGGTGAATCTAAGCGATGTGTCTAAGCGGTGAATCTAAGCGATGTGTCTAAGCGGTGAATCTAAGCGATGTGCCTGAGCGGTGAATCTAAGCGATGTGTCTAAGCGGTGAATCTAAGCGATGTGCCTAAGCGGTGAATCTAAGCGGTGTGCCTAAGCGGTAAATCTAAGCGGTGTGCCTAAGCGGTGAATCTAAATGATGTGCCTGAGCGGTGAATTTAAGCGATGTGCCTGAGCGGTGAATCTAAGCGATGTGCCTGAGCGGTGAATCTAAGCGATGTGCCAAAGCGGTGAATTTAAGCGATGTGCCTGAGCGGTGAATATAAGCGATGTGCCTGAGCGGTGAATCTAAGCGGTGTGCCTGAATCTAAGCGGTGAATCTAAGCGATGTGTCTAAGCGGTTGATCTAAGCGATGTGTCTAAGCGGTGAATCTAAGCGGTGTGCCTAAGCGGTGAATCTAAGCGATGTGCCTAAGCGGTAAATCTAAACAATGTGCCTGACCGGTGAATCTAAGCGGTGTGCCTAAGCGGTGAATCTAAGCGGTGTGCCTAATCGGTGAATCTAAGCGTTGTGTCTAAGCGGTGAATCTAAGCGGTGTGCCTAATCGGTGAATCTAAGCGATGTGCCTAATCGGTGAATCTAAGCGATGTGTGTAAGCGGTGAATCTAAGCGTTGTGTCTAATCGATGAATCTAAGCGTTGTGTCTAAGCAGTGAATCTAAGCGGTGTGCCTAATCTAAGCGGTGTGCCTAATCGGTGAATCTAAGCGATGTGCCTAATCGGTGAATCTAAGCGTTGTGTCAAAGCGGTGAATCTAAGCGGTGTGCCTAATCGGTGAATCTAAGCGATGTGCCTAATCGGTGAATCTAAGCGATGTGTGTAAGCGGTGAATCTAAGCGTTGTGTCTAATCGATGAATCTAAGCGTTGTGTCTAAGCAGTGAATCTAAGCGGTGTGCCTAATCTAAGCGGTGTGCCTAATCGGTGAATCTAAGCGATGTGCCTAATCGGTGAATCAAAGCGATGTGTCTAAGCGGTGAATCTAAGCGATGTGTCTAAGCGGTGAATCTAAGCGATGTGTCTAAGCGGTGAATCTAAGCCATGTGTCTAAGCGGTGAATCTAAGCGATGTGCCTGAGCGGTGAATCTAAGCGATGTGTCTAAGCGGTGAATCTAAGCGATGTGCCTAAGCGGTGAATCTAAGCGGTGTGCCTAATCTAAGCGGTGTGCCTAATCGGTGAATCTAAGCGATGTGCCTAATCGGTGAATCAAAGCGATGTGCCTAAGCGGTGAATCTAAGCGATGTGTCTAAGCGGTGAATCTAAGCCATGTGTCTAAGCGGTGAATCTAAGCGATGTGTCTAAGCGGTGAATCTAAGCGATGTGTCTAAGCGGTGAATCTAAGCGATGTGCCTGAGCGGTGAATCTAAGCGATGTGCCTAAGCGGTGAATCTAAATTATGTGCCTAAGCGGTGAATCTGAGCGATGTGCCTAGGCGGTGAATCTAAGCGATGTGCCAAAGCGGTGAATTTAAGCGATGTGCCTGAGCGGTGAATCTAAGCGATGTGCCAAAGCGGTGAATTTAAGCAATGTGCCTGAGCGGTGAATATAAGCGATGTGCCTGAGCGGTGAATCTAAGCGATGTGCCTAAGCGGTGAATCTAAGCGATGTGCCTAAGCGGTGAATCTAAGCGATGTGCCTGAGCGGTGAATCTAAGCGAATTGCCTAAGCGGTGAATTTAAGCGATGTGCCTAAGCGGTGAATTTAAGCGATGTGCCTAAGTGGTGAATCTAAGCGATCTGCCTAAGCGGTGAATCTAAGCAATGAATCTAGGCGGTGAATCTAAGCGATGTGCCTAAGCGGTGAATCTAAGCGATGTGCCTAAGTGGTGAATCTAAGCGATGTGCCTAAGTGGTGAATCTAAGCGATGTGCCTAAGCGGTGAATCTAAGCGATGTGCCTAAGCGGTGAATCTAAGCGGTGAATCTAAGCGGTGAATCTAAGTGGTGTGCCTAGGAGGTGAATCTAAGCGATGTGCCTAATCGGTGAATCAAAGCGATGTGCCTAAGCGGTGAATCTAAGCGATGTGCCTAAGCGGTGAATCTAAGCGGTGAATCTAAGCGGTGAATCTAAGCGGTGAATCTAAGTGGTGTGCCTAAGAGGTGAATCTAAGCGGTGTGCCTAAGCGGTAAATCTAAGCGGTGCCTAAGCGGTGAATCTAAATGATGTGCCTGAGCGGTGAATTTAAGCGATGTGCCTGAGCGGTGAATATAAGCGATGTGCCTGAGCGGTGAATCTAAGCGATGTGCCTAAGCGGTGAATTTAAGCGATGTGCCTGAGCGGTGAATATAAGCGATGTGCCTGAGCGGTGAATCTAAGCGATGTGCCTAAGCGGTGAATCTAAGCGATGTGCCTGAGCGGTGAATCTAAACGATGTGCCTGAGCGGTGAATCTAAGCGAAGTGCCTAAGCGGTGAATTTAAGCGATGTGCCTAAGCGGTGAATTTAAGCGATGTGCCTAAGTGGTGAATCTAAGCGATCTGCCTAAGCGGTGAATCTAAGCAATGAATCTAGGCGGAGAATCTAAGCGGTGAGCCTAATTGGTGAATCTAAGTGATGTGCCTGAGCGGTGAATTCAAGCGATGTGCCTAAGCGGTGAATTTAAGCGATGTGCCTAAGCGGTGAATCTAAGCGATGTGCCTAAGCGGTGAATCTAAGCGAAGTGCCTAAGCGGTGAATTTAAGCGATGTGCCTAAGTGGTGAATCTAAGTGATGTGCCTAAGCGGTGGATCTAAGCGATGTGCCTAAGCGGTGAATCTAAGCGATGTGCCTAAGCGGTGAATCTAAGCGATGTGCCTAAGCGGTGAATTTAAGCGATGTGCCTAAGCGGTGAATTTAAGCGATGTGCCTAAGCGGTGAATCTAAGCGATGTGCCTAAACGGTGAATCTAAGCGATGTGCCTAAGCGGTGAATCTAAATGATGTGCCTAAGCGGTGAATCTGAGCGATGTGCCTAGGCGGTGAATCTAAGCGATGTGCCTGAGCGGTGAATCTAAGCGATGTGCCTGAGCAATGAATGTAAGCGATGTGTCTAAGCGGTGAATCTAAGCGATGTGTTTAAGCGGTGAATCTAAGCGACGTGTCTAAGCGGTGAATCTAAGCGATGTGCCTGAGCGGTGAATCTAAGCAATGTGTCTAAGCGGTGAATCTAAGCGATGTGCCTAAGCGGTGAATCTAAGCGGTGTGCCTAATCGGTGAATCAAAGCGATGTGCCTAAGCGGTGAATCTAAGCGATGTGTCTAAGCGGTGAATCTAAGCGATGTGCCTGAGCAATGAATCTAAGCGGTGTGCCTAATCTAAGCGGTGTGCCTAATCGGTGAATCTAAGCGATGTGCCTAATCGGTGAATCATAGCGATGTGCCTAAGCGGTGAATCTAAGCGATGTGTCTAAGCGGTGAATCTAAGCGTTGTGCCTGAATCTAAGCGATGTGCCTGAGCAATGAATGTAAGCGATGTGTCTAAGCGGTGAATCTAAGCGATGTGTCTAAGCGGTGAATCTAAGCCATGTGTCTAAGCGGTGAATCTAAGCGATGTGTCTAAGCGGTGAATCTAAGCGATGTGTCTAAGCGGTGAATCTAAGCGATGTGCCTGAGCGGTGAATCTAAGCGATGTGTCTAAGCGCTAAATCTAAGCGATGAGCCTAAGCGGTGAATCTAAGCGGTGTGCCTAAACGGTGAATCTAAGCGATGTGCCTAAGCGGTGAATCTAAGCGATGTGCCTAAGCGGTGAATCTAAGCGGTGTGCCTAAGCGGTGAATCTAATCTATGTGCCTAAGCGGTGAATCTAAGTGATGTGCCTGAGCGGTGAATCTAAGTGATGTGCCTGAGCGGTGAATTCAAGCGATGTGCCTAAGCGGTGAATCTAAGCGATGTGCCGAAGCGGTGAATCTAAGCGATGTGCCTAAGCGGTGAATCTAAGCGATGTGCCTAAGTGGTGAATCTAAGCGATGTGCCTAAGCGGTGAATCTAAGCGATGTGCCTAAGCGGTGAATCTAAGCGGTGAATCTAAGCGGTGAATCTAAGTGGTGTGCCTAAGAGGTGAATCTAAGCGATGTGCCTAATCGGTGAATCAAAGCGATGTGCCTAAGCGGTGAATCTAAGCAATGTGTCTAAGCGGTGAATCTAAGCGATGTGTATAAGCGGTGAATCTAAGCCATGTGTCTAAGAGGTGAATCTAAGCGATGTGTCTAAGCGGTGAATCTAAGCGATGTGTCTAAGCGGTGAATCTAAGCGATGTGCCTGAGCGGTGAATCTAAGCGATGTGTCTAAGCGGTGAATCTAAGCGATGTGCCTAAGCGGTGAATCTAAGCGGTGTGCCTAAGCGGTAAATCTAAGCGGTGTGCCTAAGCGGTGAATCTAAATGATGTGCCTGAGCGGTGAATTTAAGCGATGTGCCTGAGCGGTGAATCTAAGCGATGTGCCTGAGCGGTGAATCTAAGCGATGTGCCAAAGCGGTGAATTTAAGCGATGTGCCTGAGCGGTGAATATAAGCGATGTGCCTGAGCGGTGAATCTAAGCGGTGTGCCTGAATCTAAGCGGTGAATCTAAGCGATGTGTCTAAGCAGTTGATCTAAGCGATGTGTCTAAGCGGTGAATCTAAGCGGTGTGCCTAAGCGGTGAATCTAAGCGATGTGCCTAAGCGGTAAATCTAAACAATGTGCCTGACCGGTGAATCTAAGCGGTGTGCCTAAGCGGTGAATCTAAGCGGTGTGCCTAATCGGTGAATCTAAGCGTTGTGTCTAAGCGGTGAATCTAAGCGGTGTGCCTAATCGGTGAATCTAAGCGATGTGCCTAATCGGTGAATCTAAGCGATGTGTGTAAGCGGTGAATCTAAGCGTTGTGTCTAATCGATGAATCTAAGCGTTGTGTCTAAGCAGTGAATCTAAGCGGTGTGCCTAATCTAAGCGGTGTGCCTAATCGGTGAATCTAAGCGATGTGCCTAATCGGTGAATCTAAGCGTTGTGTCAAAGCGGTGAATCTAAGCGGTGTGCCTAATCGGTGAATCTAAGCGATGTGCCTAATCGGTGAATCTAAGCGATGTGTGTAAGCGGTGAATCTAAGCGTTGTGTCTAATCGATGAATCTAAGCGTTGTGTCTAAGCAGTGAATCTAAGCGGTGTGCCTAATCTAAGCGGTGTGCCTAATCGGTGAATCTAAGCGATGTGCCTAATCGGTGAATCAAAGCGATGTGTCTAAGCGGTGAATCTAAGCGATGTGTCTAAGCGGTGAATCTAAGCGATGTGTCTAAGCGGTGAATCTAAGCGTTGTGCCTGAATCTAAGCGATGTGCCTGAGCAATGAATGTAAGCGATGTGTCTAAGCGGTGAATCTAAGCGATGTGTCTAAGCGGTGAATCTAAGCGATGTGTCTAAGCGGTGAATCTAAGCCATGTGTCTAAGCGGTGAATCTAAGCGATGTGTCTAAGCGGTGAATCTAAGCGATGTGCCTGAGCGGTGAATCTAAGCGATGTGTCTAAGCGGTGAATCTAAGCGATGTGCCTAAGCGGTGAATCTAAGCGGTGTGCCTAATCTAAGCGGTGTGCCTAATCGGTGAATCTAAGCGATGTGCCTAATCGGTGAATCAAAGCGATGTGCCTAAGCGGTGAATCTAAGCGATGTGTCTAAGCGGTGAATCTAAGCCATGTGTCTAAGCGGTGAATCTAAGCGATGTGTCTAAGCGGTGAATCTAAGCGATGTGTCTAAGAGGTGAATCTAAGCGATGTGCCTGAGCGGTGAATCTAAGCGATGTGCCTAAGCGGTGAATCTAAATTATGTGCCTAAGCGGTGAATCTGAGCGATGTGCCTAGGCGGTGAATCTAAGCGATGTGCCAAAGCGGTGAATTTAAGCGATGTGCCTGAGCGGTGAATCTAAGCGATGTGCCAAAGCGGTGAATTTAAGCGATGTGCCTGAGCGGTGAATATAAGCGATGTGCCTGAGCGGTGAATCTAAGCGATGTGCCTAAGCGGTGAATCTAAGCGATGTGCCTAAGCGGTGAATCTAAGCGATGTGCCTGAGCGGTGAATCTAAGCGAATTGCCTAAGCGGTGAATTTAAGCGATGTGCCTAAGCGGTGAATTTAAGCGATGTGCCTAAGTGGTGAATCTAAGCGATCTGCCTAAGCGGTGAATCTAAGCAATGAATCTAGGCGGTGAATCTAAGCGATGTGCCTAAGCGGTGAATCTAAGCGATGTGCCTAAGTGGTGAATCTAAGCGATGTGCCTAAGTGGTGAATCTAAGCGATGTGCCTAAGCGGTGAATCTAAGCGATGTGCCTAAGCGGTGAATCTAAGCGGTGAATCTAAGCGGTGAATCTAAGTGGTGTGCCTAGGAGGTGAATCTAAGCGATGTGCCTAATCGGTGAATCAAAGCGATGTGCCTAAGCGGTGAATCTAAGCGATGTGCCTAAGCGGTGAATCTAAGCGGTGAATCTAAGTGGTGTGCCTAAGAGGTGAATCTAAGCGGTGTGCCTAAGCGGTAAATCTAAGCGGTGCCTAAGCGGTGAATCTAAATGATGTGCCTGAGCGGTGAATTTAAGCGATGTGCCTGAGCGGTGAATATAAGCGATGTGCCTGAGCGGTGAATCTAAGCGATGTGCCTAAGCGGTGAATTTAAGCGATGTGCCTGAGCGGTGAATATAAGCGATGTGCCTGAGCGGTGAATCTAAGCGATGTGCCTAAGCGGTGAATCTAAGCGATGTGCCTGAGCGGTGAATCTAAACGATGTGCCTGAGCGGTGAATCTAAGCGAAGTGCCTAAGCGGTGAATTTAAGCGATGTGCCTAAGTGGTGAATCTAAGCGATCTGCCTAAGCGGTGAATCTAAGCAATGAATCTAGGCGGTGAATCTAAGCGGTGAGCCTAATTGGTGAATCTAAGTGATGTGCCTGAGCGGTGAATTCAAGCGATGTGCCTAAGCGGTGAATTTAAGCGATGTGCCTAAGCGGTGAATCTAAGCGAAGTGCCTAAGCGGTGAATTTAAGCGATGTGCCTAAGCGGTGAATTTAAGCGATGTGCCTAAGTGGTGAATCTAAGTGATGTGCCTAAGCGGTGGATCTAAGCGATGTGCCTAAGCGGTGAATCTAAGCGATGTGCCTAAGCGGTGAATCTAAGCGATGTGCCTAAGCGGTGAATTTAAGCGATGTGCCTAAGCGGTGAATTTAAGCGATGTGCCTAAGCGGTGAATCTAAGCGATGTGCCTAAACGATGAATCTAAGCGATGTGCCTAAGCGGTGAATCTAAATGATGTGCCTAAGCGGTGAATCTGAGCGATGTGCCTAGGCGGTGAATCTAAGCGATGTGCCTAAGTGGTGAATCTAAGCGATGTGCCTAAGCGGTGAATCTAAGCGATGTGCCTAAGCGGTGAATCTAAGCGGTGAATCTAAGCGGTGAATCTAAGCGGTGAATCTAAGTGGTGTGCCTAAGAGGTGAATCTAAGCGATGTGCCTAATCGGTGAATCAAAGCGATGTGCCTAAGCGGTGAATCTAAGCGATGTGTCTAAGCGGTGAATCTAAGCGTTGTGCCTGAATCTAAGCGATGTGCCTGAACAATGAATGTAAGCGATGTGTCTAAGCGGTGAATCTAAGCGATGTGTCTAAGCGGTGAATCTAAGCCATGTGTCTAAGCGGTGAATCTAAGCGATGTGTCTAAGCGGTGAATCTAAGCGATGTGTCTAAGCGGTGAATCTAAGCGATGTGCCTGAGCGGTGAATCTAAGCGATGTGTCTAAGCGCTAAATCTAAGCGATGAGCCTAAGCGGTGAATCTAAGCGGTGTGCCTAAACGGTGAATCTAAGCGATGTGCCTAAGCGGTGAATCTAAGCGATGTGCCTAAGCGGTGAATCTAAGCGGTGTGCCTAAGCGGTGAATCTAATCTATGTGCCTAAGCGGTGAATCTAAGTGATGTGCCTGAGCGGTGAATCTAAGTGATGTGCCTGAGCGGTGAATTCAAGCGATGTGCCTAAGCGGTGAATCTAAGCGATGTGCCGAAGCGGTGAATCTAAGCGATGTGCCTAAGCGGTGAATCTAAGCGATGTGCCTAAGTGGTGAATCTAAGCGATGTGCCTAAGCGGTGAATCTAAGCGATGTGCCTAAGCGGTGAATCTAAGCGGTGAATCTAAGCGGTGAATCTAAGCGGTGAATCTAAGAGGTGTGCCTAAGAGGTGAATCTAAGCGATGTGCCTAATCGGTGAATCAAAGCGATGTGTATAAGCGGTGAATCTAAGCCATGTGTCTAAGAGGTGAATCTAAGCGATGTGTCTAAGCGGTGAATCTAAGCGATGTGTCTAAGCGGTGAATCTAAGCGATGTGCCTGAGCGGTGAATCTAAGCGATGTGTCTAAGCGGTGAATCTAAGCGATGTGCCTAAGCGGTGAATCTAAGCGGTGTGCCTAAGCGGTAAATCTAAGCGGTGTGCCTAAGCGGTGAATCTAAATGATGTGCCTGAGCGGTGAATTTAAGCGATGTGCCTGAGCGGTGAATCTAAGCGATGTGCCTGAGCGGTGAATCTAAGCGATGTGCCAAAGCGGTGAATTTAAGCGATGTGCCTGAGCGGTGAATATAAGCGATGTGCCTGAGCGGTGAATCTAAGCGGTGTGCCTGAATCTAAGCGGTGAATCTAAGCGATGTGTCTAAGCAGTTGATCTAAGCGATGTGTCTAAGCGGTGAATCTAAGCGGTGTGCCTAAGCGGTGAATCTAAGCGATGTGCCTAAGCGGTAAATCTAAACAATGTGCCTGACCGGTGAATCTAAGCGGTGTGCCTAAGCGGTGAATCTAAGCGGTGTGCCTAATCGGTGAATCTAAGCGTTGTGTCTAAGCGGTGAATCTAAGCGGTGTGCCTAATCGGTGAATCTAAGCGATGTGCCTAATCGGTGAATCTAAGCGATGTGTGTAAGCGGTGAATCTAAGCGTTGTGTCTAATCGATGAATCTAAGCGTTGTGTCTAAGCAGTGAATCTAAGCGGTGTGCCTAATCTAAGCGGTGTGCCTAATCGGTGAATCTAAGCGATGTGCCTAATCGGTGAATCTAAGCGTTGTGTCAAAGCGGTGAATCTAAGCGGTGTGCCTAATCGGTGAATCTAAGCGATGTGCCTAATCGGTGAATCTAAGCGATGTGTGTAAGCTGTGAATCTAAGCGTTGTGTCTAATCGATGAATCTAAGCGTTGTGTCTAAGCAGTGAATCTAAGCGGTGTGCCTAATCTAAGCGGTGTGCCTAATCGGTGAATCTAAGCGATGTGCCTAATCGGTGAATCAAAGCGATGTGTCTAAGCGGTGAATCTAAGCGATGTGTCTAAGCGGTGAATCTAAGCGATGTGTCTAAGCGGTGAATCTAAGCGTTGTGCCTGAATCTAAGCGATGTGCCTGAGCAATGAATGTAAGCGATGTGTCTAAGCGGTGAATCTAAGCGATGTGTCTAAGCGGTGAATCTAAGCGATGTGTCTAAGCGGTGAATCTAAGCCATGTGTCTAAGCGGTGAATCTAAGCGATGTGTCTAAGCGGTGAATCTAAGCGATGTGCCTGAGCGGTGTATCTAAGCGATGTGTCTAAGCGGTGAATCTAAGCGATGTGCCTAAGCGGTGAATCTAAGCGGTGTGCCTAATCTAAGCGGTGTGCCTAATCGGTGAATCTAAGCGATGTGCCTAATCGGTGAATCAAAGCGATGTGCCTAAGCGTGAATCTAAGCGATGTGTCTAAGCGGTGAATCTAAGCCATGTGTCTAAGCGGTGAATCTAAGCGATGTGTCTAAGCGGTGAATCTAAGCGATGTGTCTAAGAGGTGAATCTAAGCGATGTGCCTGAGCGGTGAATCTAAGCGATGTGCCTAAGCGGTGAATCTAAATTATGTGCCTAAGCGGTGAATCTGAGCGATGTGCCTAGGCGGTGAATCTAAGCGATGTGCCAAAGCGGTGAATTTAAGCGATGTGCCTGAGCGGTGAATCTAAGCGATGTGCCAAAGCGGTGAATTTAAGCGATGTGCCTGAGCGGTGAATATAAGCGATGTGCCTGAGCGGTGAATCTAAGCGATGTGCCTAAGCGGTGAATCTAAATTATGTGCCTAAGCGGTGAATCTGAGCGATGTGCCTAGGCGGTGAATCTAAGCGATGTGCCAAAGCGGTGAATTTAAGCGATGTGCCTGAGCGGTGAATCTAAGCGATGTGCCAAAGCGGTGAATTTAAGCGATGTGCCTGAGCGGTGAATATAAGCGATGTGCCTGAGCGGTGAATCTAAGCGATGTGCCTAAGCGGTGAATCTAAGCGATGTGCCTAAGCGGTGAATCTAAGCGATGTGCCTGAGCGGTGAATCTAAGCGAATTGCCTAAGCGGCGAATTTAAGCGATGTGCCTAAGCGGTGAATTTAAGCGATGTGCCTAAGTGGTGAATCTAAGCGATCTGCCTAAGCGGTGAATCTAAGCAATGAATCTAGGCGGTGAATCTAAGCGATGTGCCTAAGCGGTGAATCTAAGCGATGTGCCTAAGTGGTGAATCTAAGCGATGTGCCTAAGTGGTGAATCTAAGCGATGTGCCTAAGCGGTGAATCTAAGCGATGTGCCTAAGCGGTGAATCTAAGCGGTGAATCTAAGCGGTGAATCTAAGTGGTGTGCCTAGGAGGTGAATCTAAGCGATGTGCCTAATCGGTGAATCAAAGCGATGTGCCTAAGCGGTGAATCTAAGCGATGTGCCTAAGCGGTGAATCTAAGCGGTGAATCTAAGCGGTGAATCTAAGCGGTGAATCTAAGTGGTGTGCCTAAGAGGTGAATCTAAGCGGTGTGCCTAAGCGGTAAATCTAAGCGGTGCCTAAGCGGTGAATCTAAATGATGTGCCTGAGCGGTGAATTTAAGCGATGTGCCTGAGCGGTGAATCTAAGCGATGTGCCTGAGCGGTGAATCTAAGCGATGTGCCTAAGCGGTGAATTTAAGCGATGTGCCTGAGCGGTGAATATAAGCGATGTGCCTGAGCGGTGAATCTAAGCGATGTGCCTAAGCGGTGAATCTAAGCGATGTGCCTGAGCGGTGAATCTAAACGATGTGCCTGAGCGGTGAATCTAAGCGAAGTGCCTAAGCGGTGAATTTAAGCGATGTGCCTAAGCGGTGAATTTAAGCGATGTGCCTAAGTGGTGAATCTAAGCGATCTGCCTAAGCGGTGAATCTAAGCAATGAATCTAGGCGGTGAATCTAAGCGGTGAGCCTAATTGGTGAATCTAAGTGATGTGCCTGAGCGGTGAATTCAAGCGATGTGCCTAAGCGGTGAATTTAAGCGATGTGCCTAAGCGGTGAATCTAAGCGAAGTGCCTAAGCGGTGAATTTAAGCGATGTGCCTAAGCGGTGAATTTAAGCGATGTGCCTAAGTGGTGAATCTAAGTGATGTGCCTAAGCGGTGGATCTAAGCGATGTGCCTAAGCGGTGAATCTAAGCGATGTGCCTAAGCGGTGAATCTAAGCGATGTGCCTAAGCGGTGAATTTAAGCGATGTGCCTAAGCGGTGAATTTAAGCGATGTGCCTAAGCGGTGAATCTAAGCGATGTGCCTAAACGATGAATCTAAGCGATGTGCCTAAGCGGTGAATCTAAATGATGTGCCTAAGCGGTGAATCTGAGCGATGTGCCTAGGCGGTGAATCTAAGCGATGTGCCTGAGCGGTGAATCTAAGCGATGTGCCTGAGCAATGAATGTAAGCGATGTGTCTAAGCGGTGAATCTAAGCGATGTGTTTAAGCGGTGAATCTAAGCGACGTGTCTAAGCGGTGAATCTAAGCGATGTGCCTGAGCGGTGAATCTAAGCAATGTGTCTAAGCGGTGAATCTAAGCGATGTGCCTAAGCGGTGAATCTAAGCGGTGTGCCTAATCTAAGCGGTGTGCCTAATCGGTGAATCTAAGCGATGTGCCTAATCGGTGAATCAAAGCGATGTGCCTAAGCGGTGAATCTAAGCGATGTGTCTAAGCGGTGAATCTAAGCGTTGTGCCTGAATCTAAGCGATGTGCCTGAGCAATGAATGTAAGCGATGTGTCTAAGCGGTGAATCTAAGCGATGTGTCTAAGCGGTGAATCTAAGCCATGTGTCTAAGCGGTGAATCTAAGCGATGTGTCTAAGCGGTGAATCTAAGCGATGTGTCTAAGCGGTGAATCTAAGCGATGTGCCTGAGCGGTGAATCTAAGCGATGTGTCTAAGCGCTAAATCTAAGCGATGAGCCTAAGCGGTGAATCTAAGCGGTGTGCCTAAACGGTGAATCTAAGCGATGTGCCTAAGCGGTGAATCTAAGCGATGTGCCTAAGCGGTGAATCTAAGCGGTGTGCCTAAGCGGTGAATCTAATCTATGTGCCTAAGCGGTGAATCTAAGTGATGTGCCTGAGCGGTGAATTCAAGCGATGTGCCTAAGCGGTGAATCTAAGCGATGTGCCGAAGCGGTGAATCTAAGCGATGTGCCTAAGCGGTGAATCTAAGCGATGTGCCTAAGCGGTGAATCTAAGCAGTGTGCCTAAGCGGTGAATCTAAGCGATGTGCCTGAGCGGTGAATCTAAGCGGTGTGCCTAAGCGATGTGCCTAAGCGATGTTCCTAAGCGGTGAATCTAAGCGATGTTCCTAAGCGGTGACTCTAAGCGATGTTCCTAAGCGGTGAATCTAAGCGGTGAATCTAAGCGTTGTGCCTAAGCGGTGAATCTAAGCGATGTGCCTAAGCGGTGAATCTAAGCGATGTGCCAAAGCGGTGAATTTAAGCGATGTGCCTAAGCGGTGACTCTAAGCGATGTTCCTAAGCGGTGAATCCAAGCGGTGAATCTAAGCGTTGTGCCTAAGCGGTGAATCTAAGCGATGTGCCTAAGCGGTGAATCTAAGCGATGTGCCAAAGCGGTGAATCTAAGCGATGTGCCTAAGCGGTGAATCTAATCGATGTGCCTGAGCGGTGAATCTAAGCGATGTGCCTAAGCGGTGAATCTAAGCGATGTGCCTAAGCGGTGAATCTAAGCGGTGAATCTAAGCGGTGATTCTAAGCGGTGTGCCTAAGCGGTAAATCTAAGCGGTGAATCTAAGCGGTGAATCTAAGTGTTGTGCCTTAGCGGTGAATCTAAGCGGTGAATCTAAGCGATGTGCCTTAGCGGTGAATCTAAGCGGTGAATCTAAGCGATGTGCCTGAGCGGTGAATCTAAGCGGTGTGTTAAGCGGGAAATCTAAGCGGTGAATCTAAGCAATGTGCCTAAGCGGTGAATCTAAGTGGTGAATCTAAGCGATGAATCTAAGCGGTGAATCTAAGTGATGTGCCTAAGCGGTGAATCTAAGTGGTGAATCTTAGCGATGTTCCTAAGCGGTGAATCTAAGTGGTGTGCCTAAGCGGTGAATCTAAGCGATGAATCTAAGCGATGTGCCTAAGCAGTGAATCTAAGCGATGTGCCTAAGCGGTGAATCTAAGCGATGTGCCTAAGCGGTGAATTTAAGCGGTGAATCTAAGCGGTGAATCTAAGCGATGTGTCTAAGCAGTGAATCTAAGCGGTGTGCCTAATCGGTGAATGTAAGCGATGTGCCTGAGCGGTGAATCTAAGCGGTGTGCCTGAATCTAAGCGGTGAATCTAAGCGATGTGTCTAAGCGGTGAATCTAAGCGATGTGCCTAAGCGGTGAATCTAAGCGATGTGCCTAAGCGGTGAATTTAAGCGATGTGCCTAAGTGGTGAATCTAAGCGATCTGCCTAAGCGGTGAATCTAAGCAATGAATCTAGGCGGTGAATCTAAGCGGTGAGCCTAATTGGTGAATCTAAGTGATGTGCCTGAGCGGTGAATTCAAGCGATGTGCCTAAGCGGTGAATTTAAGCGATGTGCCTAAGCGGTGAATCTAAGCGAAGTGCCTAAGCGGTGAATTTAAGCGATGTGCCTAAGCGGTGAATTTAAGCGATGTGCCTAAGTGGTGAATCTAAGTGATGTGCCTAAGCGGTGGATCTAAGCGATGTGCCTAAGCGGTGAATCTAAGCGATGTGCCTAAGCGGTGAATCTAAGCGATGTGCCTAAGCGGTGAATTTAAGCGATGTGCCTAAGCGGTGAATTTAAGCGATGTGCCTAAGCGGTGAATCTAAGCGATGTGCCTAAACGATGAATCTAAGCGATGTGCCTAAGCGGTGAATCTAAATGATGTGCCTAAGCGGTGAATCTGAGCGATGTGCCTAGGCGGTGAATCTAAGCGATGTGCCTGAGCGGTGAATCTAAGCGATGTGCCTGAGCAATGAATGTAAGCGATGTGTCTAAGCGGTGAATCTAAGCGATGTGTTTAAGCGGTGAATCTAAGCGACGTGTCTAAGCGGTGAATCTAAGCGATGTGCCTGAGCGGTGAATCTAAGCAATGTGTCTAAGCGGTGAATCTAAGCGATGTGCCTAAGCGGTGAATCTAAGCGGTGTGCCTAATCTAAGCGGTGTGCCTAATCGGTGAATCTAAGCGATGTGCCTAATCGGTGAATCAAAGCGATGTGCCTAAGCGGTGAATCTAAGCGATGTGTCTAAGCGGTGAATCTAAGCGTTGTGCCTGAATCTAAGCGATGTGCCTGAGCAATGAATGTAAGCGATGTGTCTAAGCGGTGAATCTAAGCGATGTGTCTAAGCGGTGAATCTAAGCCATGTGTCTAAGCGGTGAATCTAAGCGATGTGTCTAAGCGGTGAATCTAAGCGATGTGTCTAAGCGGTGAATCTAAGCGATGTGCCTGAGCGGTGAATCTAAGCGATGTGTCTAAGCGCTAAATCTAAGCGATGAGCCTAAGCGGTGAATCTAAGCGGTGTGCCTAAACGGTGAATCTAAGCGATGTGCATAAGCGGTGAATCTAAGCGATGTGCCTAAGCGGTGAATCTAAGCGGTGTGCCTAAGCGGTGAATCTAATCTATGTGCCTAAGCGGTGAATCTAAGTGATGTGCCTGAGCGGTGAATTCAAGCGATGTGCCTAAGCGGTGAATCTAAGCGATGTGCCGAAGCGGTGAATCTAAGAGATGTGCCTAAGCGGTGAATCTAAGCGATGTGCCTAAGCGGTGAATCTAAGCAGTGTGCCTAAGCGGTGAATCTAAGCGATGTGCCTGAGCGGTGAATCTAAGCGGTGTGCCTAAGCGATGTGCCTAAGCGATGTTCCTAAGCGGTGAATCTAAGCGATGTTCCTAAGCGGTGACTCTAAGCGATGTTCCTAAGCGGTGAATCTAAGCGGTGAATCTAAGCGTTGTGCCTAAGCGGTGAATCTAAGCGATGTGCCTAAGCGGTGAATCTAAGCGATGTGCCAAAGCGGTGAATTTAAGCGATGTGCCTAAGCGGTGACTCTAAGCGATGTTCCTAAGCGGTGAATCCAAGCGGTGAATCTAAGCGTTGTGCCTAAGCGGTGAATCTAAGCGATGTGCCTAAGCGGTGAATCTAAGCGATGTGCCTAAGCGGTGAATCTAAGCGATGTGCCTAAGCGGTGACTCTAAGCGATGTTCCAAAGCGGTGAATCTAAGCGGTGAATCTAAGCGTTGTGCCTAAGCGGTGAATCTAAGCGATGTGCCTAAGCGGTGAATCTAAGCGATGTGCCAAAGCGGTGAATCTAAGCGATGTGCCTGAGCGGTGAATCTAAGCGATGTGCCTAAGCGGTGAATCTAAGCGATGTGCCTAAGCGGTGAATCTAAGCGGTGAATCTAAGCGGTGATTCTAAGCGGTGTGCCTAAGCGGTAAATCTAAGCGGTGAATCTAAGCGGTGAATCTAAGTGTTGTGCCTTAGCGGTGAATCTAAGCGGTGAATCTAAGCGATGTGCCTTAGCGGTGAATCTAAGCGGTGAATCTAAGCGATGTGCCTGAGCGGTGAATCTAAGCGGTGTGTTAAGCGGGAAATCTAAGCGGTGAATCTAAGCAATGTGCCTAAGCGGTGAATCTAAGTGGTGAATCTAAGCGATGAATCTAAGCGGTGAATCTAAGTGATGTGCCTAAGCGGTGAATCTAAGTGGTGAATCTTAGCGATGTTCCTAAGCGGTGAATCTAAGTGGTGTGCCTAAGCGGTGAATCTAAGCGATGAATCTAAGCGATGTGCCTAAGCAGTGAATCTAAGCGATGTGCCTAAGCGGTGAATCTAAGCGATGTGCCTAAGCGGTGAATTTAAGCGGTGAATCTAAGCGGTGAATCTAAGCGATGTGTCTAAGCAGTGAATCTAAGCGGTGTGCCTAATCGGTGAATGTAAGCGATGTGCCTGAGCGGTGAATCTAAGCGGTGTGCCTGAATCTAAGCGGTGAATCTAAGCGATGTGTCTAAGCGGTGAATCTAAGCGATGTGCCTAAGCGGTGAATCTAAGCGATGTGCCTGAGCTGTGAATCTAAGCGAATTGCCTAAGCGGTGAATTTAAGCGATGTGCCTAAGCGGTGAATTTAAGCGATGTGCCTAAGTGGTGAATCTAAGCGATGTGCCTAAGCGGTGAATCTAAGCGATGTGCCTAAGCGGTGAATCTAAGCGATGTGCCTAAGCGGTGAATCTAAGCGATGTGCCTAAGTGGTGAATCTAAGCGATGTGCCTAAGCGGTGAATCTAAGCGATGTGCCTAAGCGGTGAATCTAAGCGGTGAATCTAAGCGGTGAATCTAAGCGGTGAATCTAAGTGGTGTGCCTAAGAGGTGAATCTAAGCGATGTGCCTAATCGGTGAATCAAAGCGATGTGCCTAAGCGGTGAATCTAAGCAATGTGTCTAAGCGGTGAATCTAAGCGTTGTGCTTGAATCTAAGCGATGTGCCTGAGCAATGAATGTAAGCGATGTGTCTAAGCGGTGAATCTAAGCGATGTGTATAAGCGGTGAATCTAAGCCATGTGTCTAAGAGGTGAATCTAAGCGATGTGTCTAAGCGGTGAATCTAAGCGATGTGTCTAAGCGGTGAATCTAAGCGATGTGCCTGAGCGGTGAATCTAAGCGATGTGTCTAAGCGGTGAATCTAAGCGATGTGCCTAAGCGGTGAATCTAAGCGGTGTGCCTAAGCGGTAAATCTAAGCGGTGTGCCTAAGCGGTGAATCTAAATGATGTGCCTGAGCGGTGAATCTAAGCGATGTGCCTGAGCGGTGAATCTAAGCGATGTGCCTGAGCGGTGAATCTAAGCGATGTGCCAAAGCGGTGAATTTAAGCGATGTGCCTGAGCGGTGAATATAAGCGATGTGCCTGAGCGGTGAATCTAAGCGGTGTGCCTGAATCTAAGCGGTGAATCTAAGCGATGTGTCTAAGCGGTTGATCTAAGCGATGTGTCTAAGCGGTGAATCTAAGCGGTGTGCCTAAGCGGTGAATCTAAGCGATGTGCCTAAGCGGTAAATCTAAACAATGTGCCTGACCGGTGAATCTAAGCGGTGTGCCTAAGCGGTGAATCTAAGCGGTGTGCCTAATCGGTGAATCTAAGCGTTGTGTCTAAGCGGTGAATCTAAGCGGTGTGCCTAATCGGTGAATCTAAGCGATGTGCCTAATCGGTGAATCTAAGCGATGTGTGTAAGCGGTGAATCTAAGCGTTGTGTCTAATCGATGAATCTAAGCGTTGTGTCTAAGCAGTGAATCTAAGCGGTGTGCCTAATCTAAGCGGTGTGCCTAATCGGTGAATCTAAGCGATGTGCCTAATCGGTGAATCTAAGCGTTGTGTCTAAGCGGTGAATCTAAGCGGTGTGCCTAATCGGTGAATCTAAGCGATGTGCCTAATCGGTGAATCTAAGCGATGTGTGTAAGCGGTGAATCTAAGCGTTGTGTCTAATCGATGAATCTAAGCGTTGTGTCTAAGCAGTGAATCTAAGCGGTGTGCCTAATCTAAGCGGTGTGCCTAATCGGTGAATCTAAGCGATGTGCCTAATCGGTGAATCAAAGCGATGTGTCTAAGCGGTGAATCTAAGCGATGTGTCTAAGCGGTGAATCTAAGCGATGTGTCTAAGCGGTGAATCTAAGCGTTGTGCCTGAATCTAAGCCATGTGCCTGAGCAATGAATGTAAGCGATGTGTCTAAGCGGTGAATCTAAGCGATGTGTCTAAGCGGTAAATCTAAGCGATGTGTCTAAGCGGTGAATCTAAGCCATGTGTCTAAGCGGTGAATCTAAGCGATGTGTCTAAGCGGTGAATCTAAGCGATGTGCCTGAGCGGTGAATCTAAGCGATGTGTCTAAGCGGTGAATCTAAGCGATGTGCCTAAGCGGTGAATCTAAGCGGTGTGCCTAATCTAAGCGGTGTGCCTAATCGGTGAATCTAAGCGATGTGCCTAATCGGTGAATCAAAGCGATGTGCCTAAGCGGTGAATCTAAGCGATGTGTCTAAGCGGTGAATCTAAGCCATGTGTCTAAGCGGTGAATCTAAGCGATGTGTCTAAGCGGTGAATCTAAGCGATGTGTCTAAGCGGTGAATCTAAGCGATGTGCCTGAGCGGTGAATCTAAGCGATGTGCCTAAGCGGTAAATCTAAGCGGTGTGCCTAAGCGGTGAATCTAAATTATGTGCCTAAGCGGTGAATCTGAGCGATGTGCCTAGGGGGTGAATCTAAGCGATGTGCCAAAGCGGTGAATTTAAGCGATGTGCCTGAGCGGTGAATCTAAGCGATGTGCCAAAGCGGTGAATTTAAGCGATGTGCCTGAGCGGTGAATCTAAGCGATGTGCCTAAGCGGTGAATCTAAGCGATGTGCCTAAGCGGTGAATCTAAGCGATGTGCCTGAGCGGTGAATCTAAGCGAATTGCCTAAGCGGTGAATTTAAGCGATGTGCCTAAGCGGTGAATTTAAGCGATGTGCCTAAGTGGTGAATCTAAGCGATCTGCCTAAGCGGTGAATCTAAGCAATGAATCTAGGCGGTGAATCTAAGCGATGTGCCTAAGCGGTGAATCTAAGCGATGTGCCTAAGTGGTGAATCTAAGCGATGTGCCTAAGCGGTGAATCTAAGCGATGTGCCTAAGCGGTGAATCTAAGCGGTGAATCTAAGCGGTGAATCTAAGTGGTGTGCCTAAGAGGTGAATCTAAGCGATGTGCCTAAGCGGTGAATCTAAGCGATGTGCCTAAGCGGTGAATCTAAGCGGTGAATCTAAGCGGTGAATCTAAGCGGTGAATCTAAGTGGTGTGCCTAAGAGGTGAATCTAAGCGGTGTGCCTAAGCGGTAAATCTAAGCGGTGCCTAAGCGGTGAATCTAAATGATGTGCCTGAGCGGTGAATTTAAGCGATGTGCCTGAGCGGTGAATATAAGCGATGTGCCTGAGAGGTGAATCTAAGCGATGTGCCTAAGCGGTGAATTTAAGCGATGTGCCTGAGCGGTGAATATAAGCGATGTGCCTGAGCGGTGAATCTAAGCGATGTGCCTAAGCGGTGAATCTAAGCGATGTGCCTGAGCGGTGAATCTAAACGATGTGCCTGAGCGGTGAATCTAAGCGAAGTGCCTAAGCGGTGAATTTAAGCGATGTGCCTAAGCGGTGAATTTAAGCGATGTGCCTAAGTTGTGAATCTAAGCGATCTGCCTAAGCGGTGAATCTAAGCAATGAATCTAGGCGGTGAATCTAAGTGATGTGCCTGAGCGGTGAATTCAAGCGATGTGCCTAAGCGGTGAATTTAAGCGATGTGCCTAAGCGGTGAATCTAAGCGAAGTGCCTAAGCGGTGAATTTAAGCGATGTGCCTAAGCGGTGAATTTAAGCGATGTGCCTAAGTGGTGAATCTAAGTGATGTGCCTAAGCGGTGGATCTAAGCGATGTGCCTAAGCGGTGAATCTAAGCGATGTGCCTAAGCGGTGAATCTAAGCGATGTGCCTAAGCGGTGAATTTAAGCGATGTGCCTAAGCGGTGAATCTAAGCGATGTGCCTAAACGGTGAATCTAAGCGATGTGCCTAAGCGGTGAATCTAAATGATGTGCCTAAGCGGTGAATCTGAGCGATGTGCCTAGGCGGTGAATCTAAGCGATGTGCCTGAGCGGTGAATCTAAGCGATGTGCCTGAGCAATGAATGTAAGCGATGTGTCTAAGCGGTGAATCTAAGCGATGTGTTTAAGCGGTGAATCTAAGCGACGTGTCTAAGCGGTGAATCTAAGCGATGTGCCTGAGCGGTGAATCTAAGCAATGTGTCTAAGCGGTGAATCTAAGCGATGTGCCTAAGCGGTGAATCTAAGCGGTGTGCCTAATCTAAGCGGTGTGCCTAATCGGTGAATCTAAGCGATGTGCCTAATCGGTGAATCAAAGCGATGTGCCTAAGCGGTGAATCTAAGCGATGTGTCTAAGCGGTGAATCTAAGCGTTGTGCCTGAATCTAAGCGATGTGCCTGAGCAATGAATGTAAGCGATGTGTCTAAGCGGTGAATCTAAGCGATGTGCCTGAGCGGTGAATCTAAGCGATGTGCCTGAGCGGTGAATCTAAGCGATGTGCCAAAGCGGTGAATTTAAGCGATGTGCCTGAGCGGTGAATATAAGCGATGTGCCTGAGCGGTGAATCTAAGCGGTGTGCCTGAATCTAAGCGGTGAATCTAAGCGATGTGTCTAAGCGGTTGATCTAAGCGATGTGTCTAAGCGGTGAATCTAAGCGGTGTGCCTAAGCGGTGAATCTAAGCGATGTGCCTAAGCGGTAAATCTAAACAATGTGCCTGACCGGTGAATCTAAGCGGTGTGCCTAAGCGGTGAATCTAAGCGGTGTGCCTAATCGGTGAATCTAAGCGTTGTGTCTAAGCGGTGAATCTAAGCGGTGTGCCTAATCGGTGAATCTAAGCGATGTGCCTAATCGGTGAATCTAAGCGATGTGTGTAAGCGGTGAATCTAAGCGTTGTGTCTAATCGATGAATCTAAGCGTTGTGTCTAAGCAGTGAATCTAAGCGGTGTGCCTAATCTAAGCGGTGTGCCTAATCGGTGAATCTAAGCGATGTGCCTAATCGGTGAATCTAAGCGTTGTGTCTAAGCGGTGAATCTAAGCGGTGTGCCTAATCGGTGAATCTAAGCGATGTGCCTAATCGGTGAATCTAAGCGATGTGTGTAAGCGGTGAATCTAAGCGTTGTGTCTAATCGATGAATCTAAGCGTTGTGTCTAAGCAGTGAATCTAAGCGGTGTGCCTAATCTAAGCGGTGTGCCTAATCGGTGAATCTAAGCGATGTGCCTAATCGGTGAATCAAAGCGATGTGTCTAAGCGGTGAATCTAAGCGATGTGTCTAAGCGGTGAATCTAAGCGATGTGTCTAAGCGGTGAATCTAAGCGTTGTGCCTGAATCTAAGCCATGTGCCTGAGCAATGAATGTAAGCGATGTGTCTAAGCGGTGAATCTAAGCGATGTGTCTAAGCGGTAAATCTAAGCGATGTGTCTAAGCGGTGAATCTAAGCCATGTGTCTAAGCGGTGAATCTAAGCGATGTGTCTAAGCGGTGAATCTAAGCGATGTGCCTGAGCGGTGAATCTAAGCGATGTGTCTAAGCGGTGAATCTAAGCGATGTGCCTAAGCGGTGAATCTAAGCGGTGTGCCTAATCTAAGCGGTGTGCCTAATCCGTGAATCTAAGCGATGTGCCTAATCGGTGAATCAAAGCGATGTGCCTAAGCGGTGAATCTAAGCGATGTGTCTAAGCGGTGAATCTAAGCCATGTGTCTAAGCGGTGAATCTAAGCGATGTGTCTAAGCGGTGAATCTAAGCGATGTGTCTAAGCGGTGAATCTAAGCGATGTGCCTGAGCGGTGAATCTAAGCGATGTGCCTAAGCGGTAAATCTAAGCGGTGTGCCTAAGCGGTGAATCTAAATTATGTGCCTAAGCGGTGAATCTGAGCGATGTGCCTAGGGGGTGAATCTAAGCGATGTGCCAAAGCGGTGAATTTAAGCGATGTGCCTGAGCGGTGAATCTAAGCGATGTGCCAAAGCGGTGAATTTAAGCGATGTGCCTGAGCGGTGAATCTAAGCGATGTGCCTAAGCGGTGAATCTAAGCGATGTGCCTAAGCGGTGAATCTAAGCGATGTGCCTGAGCGGTGAATCTAAGCGAATTGCCTAAGCGGTGAATTTAAGCGATGTGCCTAAGCGGTGAATTTAAGCGATGTGCCTAAGTGGTGAATCTAAGCGATCTGCCTAAGCGGTGAATCTAAGCAATGAATCTAGGCGGTGAATCTAAGCGATGTGCCTAAGCGGTGAATCTAAGCGATGTGCCTAAGTGGTGAATCTAAGCGATGTGCCTAAGCGGTGAATCTAAGCGATGTGCCTAAGCGGTGAATCTAAGCGGTGAATCTAAGCGGTGAATCTAAGTGGTGTGCCTAAGAGGTGAATCTAAGCGATGTGCCTAATCGGTGAATCAAAGCGATGTGCCTAAGCGGTGAATCTAAGCGATGTGCCTAAGCGGTGAATCTAAGCGGTGAATCTAAGCGGTGAATCTAAGCGGTGAATCTAAGTGGTGTGCCTAAGAGGTGAATCTAAGCGGTGTGCCTAAGCGGTAAATCTAAGCGGTGCCTAAGCGGTGAATCTAAATGATGTGCCTGAGCGGTGAATTTAAGCGATGTGCCTGAGCGGTGAATATAAGCGATGTGCCTGAGAGGTGAATCTAAGCGATGTGCCTAAGCGGTGAATTTAAGCGATGTGCCTGAGCGGTGAATATAAGCGATGTGCCTGAGCGGTGAATCTAAGCGATGTGCCTAAGCGGTGAATCTAAGCGATGTGCCTGAGCGGTGAATCTAAACGAAGTGCCTAAGCGGTGAATTTAAGCGATGTGCCTAAGCGGTGAATTTAAGCGATGTGCCTAAGTTGTGAATCTAAGCGATGTGCCTAAACGGTGAATCTAAGCGATGTGCCTAAGCGGTGAATCTAAATGATGTGCCTAAGCGGTGAATCTGAGCGATGTGCCTAGGCGGTGAATCTAAGCGATGTGCCTGAGCGGTGAATCTAAGCGATGTGCCTGAGCAATGAATGTAAGCGATGTGTCTAAGCGGTGAATCTAAGCGATGTGTTTAAGCGGTGAATCTAAGCGACGTGTCTAAGCGGTGAATCTAAGCGATGTGCCTGAGCGGTGAATCTAAGCAATGTGTCTAAGCGGTGAATCTAAGCGATGTGCCTAAGCGGTGAATCTAAGCGGTGTGCCTAATCTAAGCGGTGTGCCTAATCGGTGAATCTAAGCGATGTGCCTAATCGGTGAATCAAAGCGATGTGCCTAAGCGGTGAATCTAAGCGATGTGTCTAAGCGGTGAATCTAAGCGTTGTGCCTGAATCTAAGCGATGTGCCTGAGCAATGAATGTAAGCGATGTGTCTAAGCGGTGAATCTAAGCGATGTGTCTAAGCGGTGAATCTAAGCCATGTGTCTAAGCGGTGAATCTAAGCGATGTGTCTAAGCGGTGAATCTAAGCGATGTGTCTAAGCGGTGAATCTAAGCGATGTGCCTGAGCGGTGAATCTAAGCGATGTGTCTAAGCGCTAAATCTAAGCGATGAGCCTAAGCGGTGAATCTAAGCGGTGTGCCTAAACGGTGAATCTAAGCGATGTGCCTAAGCGGTGAATCTAAGCGATGTGCCTAAGCGGTGAATCTAAGCGATGTGCCTAAGCGGTGAATCTAAGCGATGTGCCTAAGCGGTGACTCTAAGCGATGTTCCTAAGCGGTGAATCTAAGCGATGTGCCTAAGCGGTGAATCTAAGCGATGTGCCTAAGCGGTGACTCTAAGCGATGTTCCTAAGCGGTGAATCTAAGCGTTGTGCCTAAGCGGTGAATCTAAGCGATGTGCCTAAGCGGTGAATCTAAGCGATGTGCCAAAGCGGTGAATCTAAGCGATGTGCCTAAGCGGTGAATCTAATCGATGTGCCTGAGCGGTGAATCTAAGCGATGTGCCTAAGCGGTGAATCTAAGCGATGTGCCTAAGCGGTGAATCTAAGCGGTGAATCTAAGCGGTGATTCTAAGCGGTGTGCCTAAGCGGTAAATCTAAGCGGTGAATCTAAGCGGTGAATCTAAGTGGTGTGCCTAAGAGGTGAATCTAAGCGGTGAATCTAAGCGGTGAATCTAAGCGGTGAATCTAAGCGATGTGCCTTAGCGGTGAATCTAAGCGGTGAATCTAAGCGATGTGCCTGAGCGGTGAATCTAAGTGGTGTGCCTTAGCGGTGAATCTAAGCGGTGAATCTAAGCGATGTGCCTTAGCGGTGAATCTAAGCGGTGAATCTAAGCGATGTGCCTGAGCGGTGAATCTAAGTGGTGAATCTAAGCGATGTGCCTAAGCGGTGAATCTAAGTGGTGAATCTAAGCGATGAATCTAAGCGGTGAATCTAAGTGATGTGCCTAAGCGGTGAATCTAAGTGGTGAATCCTAGCGATGTTCCTAAGCGGTGAATCTAAGTGGTGTGCCTAAGCGGTGAATCTAAGCGATGAATCTAAGCGATGTGCCTAAGCAGTGAATCTAAGCGATGTGCCTAAGCGGTGAATCTAAGCGATGTGCCTAAGCGGTGAATTTAAGCGGTGAATCTAAGCATTGAATCTAAGCGATGTGTCTAAGCAGTGAATCTAAGCGGTGTGCCTAATCGGTGAATGTAAGCGATGTGCCTGAGCGGTGAATCTAAGCGGTGTGCCTGAATCTAAGCGGTGAATCTAAGCGATGTGTCTAAGCGGTTGATCTAAGCGATGTGTCTAAGCGGTGAATCTAAGCGGTGTGCCTAAGCGGTGAATCTAAGCGATGTGCCTAAGCGGTAAATCTAAACAATGTGCCTGACCGGTGAATCTAAGCGGTGTGCCTAAGCGGTGAATCTAAGCGGTGTGCCTAATCGGTGAATCTAAGCGTTGTGTCTAAGCGGTGAATCTAAGCGGTGTGCCTAATCAGTGAATCTAAGCGATGTGCCTAATCGGTGAATCTAAGCGATGTGTGTAAGCGGTGAATCTAAGCGTTGTGTCTAATCGGTGAATCTAAGCGTTGTGTCTAAGCAGTGAATCTAAGCGGTGTGCCTAATCGGTGAATCTAAGCGATGTGCCTAATCGGTGAATCTAAGCGATGTGTGTAAGCGGTGAATCTAAGCGTTGTGTCTAATCGGTGAATCTAAGCGATGTGTCTAAGCGGTGAATCTAAGCGTTGTGCCTGAATCTAAGCGATGTGCCTGAGCAATGAATGTAAGCGATGTGTCTAAGCGGTGAATCTAAGCGATGTGTCTAAGCGGTGAATCTAAGCGATGTGTCTAAGCGGTGAATCTAAGCCATGTGTCTAAGCGGTGAATCTAAGCGATGTGTCTAAGCGGTGAATCTAAGCGATGTGCCTGAGCGGTGAATCTAAGCGATGTGCCTAATCGGTGAATCAAAGCGATGTGCCTAAGCGGTGAATCTAAGCGATGTGTCTAAGCGGTGAATCTAAGCGTTGTGTCTAATCGATGAATCTAAGCGTTGTGTCTAAGCAGTGAATCTAAGCGGTGTGCCTAATCTAAGCGGTGTGCCTAATCGGTGAATCTAAGCGATGTGCCTAATCGGTGAATCTAAGCGTTGTGTCTAAGCGGTGAATCTAAGCGGTGTGCCTAATCGGTGAATCTAAGCGATGTGCCTAATCGGTGAATCTAAGCGATGTGTGTAAGCGGTGAATCTAAGCGTTGTGTCTAATCGATGAATCTAAGCGTTGTGTCTAAGCAGTGAATCTAAGCGATGTGTCTAAGCGGTGAATCTAAGCGATGTGTCTAATCGATGAATCTAAGCGATGTGCCTAATCAGTGAATCAAAGCGATGTGTCTAAGCGGTGAATCTAAGCGATGTGTCTAAGCGGTGAATCTAAGCGATGTGTCTAAGCGGTGAATCTAAGCGTTGTGCCTGAATCTAAGCGATGTGCCTGAGCAATGAATGTAAGCGATGTGTCTAAGCGGTGAATCTAAGCGATGTGTCTAAGCGGTGAATCTAAGCGATGTGTCTAAGCGGTGAATCTAAGCCATGTGTCTAAGCGGTGAATCTAAGCGTTGTGTCTAATCGATGAATCTAAGCGATGTGCCTAATCAGTGAATCAAAGCGATGTGTCTAAGCGGTGAATCTAAGCGATGTGTCTAAGCGGTGAATCTAAGCGATGTGTCTAAGCGGTGAATCTAAGCGTTGTGCCTGAATCTAAGCGATGTGCCTGAGCAATGAATGTAAGCGATGTGTCTAAGCGGTGAATCTAAGCGATGTGTCTAAGCGGTGAATCTAAGCGATGTGTCTAAGCGGTGAATCTAAGCCATGTGTCTAAGCGGTGAATCTAAGCGATGTGTCTAAGCGGTGAATCTAAGCGATGTGTCTAAGCGGTGAATCTAAGCGATGTGCCTAAGCGGTGAATCTAAGCGGTGTGCCTAATCTAAGCGGTGTGCCTAATCGGTGAATCTAAGCGATGTGCCTAATCGGTGAATCAAAGCGATGTGCCTAAGCGGTGAATCTAAGCGATGTGTCTAAGCGGTGAATCTAAGCCATGTGTCTAAGCGGTGAATCTAAGCGATGTGTCTAAGCGGTGAATCTAAGCGATGTGCCTGAGCGGTGAATCTAAGCGATGTGCCTAAGCGGTGAATCTAAGCGGTGTGCCTAAGCGATGTGCCTAAGCGATGTGCCTAAGCGGTGAATCTAAGCGATGTTCCTAAGCGGTGACTCTAAGCGATGTTCCTAAGCGGTGAATCTAAGCGGTGAATCTAAGCGTTGTGCCTAAGCGGTGAATCTAAGCGGTGAATCTAAGCGGTGATTCTAATCGATGTGCCTGAGCGGTGAATCTAAGCGATGTGCCTAAGCGGTGAATCTAAGCGATGTGCCTAAGCGGTGAATCTAAGCGGTGAATCTAAGCGGTGATTCTAAGCGGTGTGCCTAAGCGGTAAATCTAAGCGGTGAATCTAAGCGGTGAATCTAAGTGGTGTGCCTAAGAGGTGAATCTAAGCGATGTGCCTTAGCGGTGAATCTAAGCGGTGAATCTAAGCGATGTGCCTGAGCGGTGAATCTAAGCGGTGTGTTAAGCGGGGAATCTAAGCGGTGAATCTAAGCAATGTGCCTAAGCGGTGAATCTAAGTGGTGAATCTAAGCGATGAATCTAAGCGGTGAATCTAAGTGATGTGCCTAAGCGGTGAATCTAAGTGGTGAATCTTAGCGATGTTCCTAAGCGGTGAATCTAAGTGGTGTGCCTAAGCGGTGAATCTAAGCGATGAATCTAAGCGATGTGCCTAAGCAGTGAATCTAAGCGATGTGCCTAAGCGGTGAATCTAAGCGATGTGCCTAAGCGGTGAATTTAAGCGGTGAATCTAAGCGGTGAATCTAAGCGATGTGTCTAAGCAGTGAATCTAAGCGGTGTGCCTAATCGGTGAATGTAAGCGATGTGCCTGAGCGGTGAATCTAAGCGGTGTGCCTGAATCTAAGCGGTGAATCTAAGCGATGTGTCTAAGCGGTTGATCTAAGCGATGTGTCTAAGCGGTGAATCTAAGCGGTGTGCCTAAGCGGTGAATCTAAGCGATGTGCCTAAGCGGTGAATCTAAGCGATGTGCCTAAGCGGTGACTCTAAGCGATGTTCCTAAGCGGTGAATCTAAGCGGTGAATCTAAGCGTTGTGCCTAAGCGGTGAATCTAAGCGATGTGCCTAAGCGGTGAATCTAAGCGATGTGCCAAAGCGGTGAATCTAAGCGATGTGCCTAAGCGGTGAATCTAATCGA
Source organism: Trichomycterus rosablanca (assembly GCF_030014385.1). Taxonomy (NCBI): domain Eukaryota; kingdom Metazoa; phylum Chordata; class Actinopteri; order Siluriformes; family Trichomycteridae; genus Trichomycterus; species Trichomycterus rosablanca. Next base: position 1,029,283 of record NW_026946943.1, on the reverse strand, counting down.
TGTGCCTGAGCGGTGAATCTAAGCGATGTGCCTAAGCGGTGAATCTAAGCGATGTGCCTAAGCGGTGAATCTAAGCGGTGAATCTAAGCGGTGATTCTAAGCGGTGTGCCTAAGCGGTAAATCTAAGCGGTGAATCTAAGCGGTGAATCTAAGTGGTGTGCCTAAGAGGTGAATCTAAGCGGTGAATCTAAGCGGTGAATCTAAGTGGTGTGCCTTAGCGGTGAATCTAAGCGGTGAATCTAAGCGATGTGCCTTAGCGGTGAATCTAAGCGGTGAATCTAAGCGATGTGCCTGAGCGGTGAATCTAAGCGGTGTGTTAAGCGGGGAATCTAAGCGGTGAATCTAAGCAATGTGCCTAAGCGGTGAATCTAAGTGGTGAATCTAAGCGATGAATCTAAGCGGTGAATCTAAGTGATGTGCCTAAGCGGTGAATCTAAGTGGTGAATCTTAGCGATGTTCCTAAGCGGTGAATCTAAGTGGTGTGCCTAAGCGGTGAATCTAAGCCATGTGTCTAAGCGGTGAATCTAAGCGATGTGCCTGAGCAATGAATGTAAGCGATGTGTCTAAGCGGTGAATCTAAGCGATGTGTCTAAGCGGTGAATCTAAGCCATGTGTCTAAGCGGTGAATCTAAGCGATGTGTCTAAGCGGTGAATCTAAGCGATGTGTCTAAGCGGTGAATCTAAGCGATGTGCCTGAGCGGTGAATCTAAGCGATGTGTATAAGCGCTAAATCTAAGCGATGAGCCTAAGCGGTGAATCTAAGCGGTGTGCCTAAACGGTGAATCTAAGCGATGTGCCTAAGCGGTAAATCTAAGCGGTGTGCCTAAGCGGTGAATCTAAATTATGTGCCTAAGCGGTGAATCTGAGCGATGTGCCTAGGCGGTGAATCTAAGCGATGTGCCAAAGCGGTGAATTTAAGCGATGTGCCTGAGCGGTGAATATAAGCGATGTGCCTGAGCGGTGAATCTAAGCGATGTGCCTAATCGGTGAATCAAAGCGATGTGTCTAAGCGGTGAATCTAAGCGATGTGTATAAGCGGTGAATCTAAGCCATGTGTCTAAGCGGTGAATCTAAGCGATGTGTCTAAGCGGTGAATCTAAGCGATGTGTCTAAGCGGTGAATCTAAGCGATGTGCCTGAGCGGTGAATCTAAGCGATGTGTCTAAGCGGTGAATCTAAGCGATGTGCCTAAGCGGTGAATCTAAGCGGTGTGCCTAAGCGGTAAATCTAAGCGGTGTGCCTAAGCGGTGAATCTAAATGATGTGCCTGAGCGGTGAATCTAAGCGATGTGCCAAAGCGGTGAATTTAAGCGATGTGCCTGAGCGGTGAATATAAGCGATGTGCCTGAGCGGTGAATCTAAGCGATGTGCCTAAGCCGTGAATTTAAGCGATGTGCCTGAGCGGTGAATATAAGCGATGTGCCTGAGCGGTGAATCTAAGCGGTGTGTTAAGCGGGGAATCTAAGCGGTGAATCTAAGCAATGTGCCTAAGCGGTGAATCTAAGTGGTGAATCTAAGCGATGAATCTAAGCGGTGAATCTAAGTGATGTGCCTAAGCGGTGAATCTAAGTGGTGAATCTTAGCGATGTTCCTAAGCGGTGAATCTAAGTGGTGTGCCTAAGCGGTGAATCTAAGCCATGTGTCTAAGCGGTGAATCTAAGCGATGTGCCTGAGCAATGAATGTAAGCGATGTGTCTAAGCGGTGAATCTAAGCGATGTGTCTAAGCGGTGAATCTAAGCCATGTGTCTAAGCGGTGAATCTAAGCGATGTGTCTAAGCGGTGAATCTAAGCGATGTGTCTAAGCGGTGAATCTAAGCGATGTGCCTGAGCGGTGAATCTAAGCGATGTGTATAAGCGCTAAATCTAAGCGATGAGCCTAAGCGGTGAATCTAAGCGGTGTGCCTAAACGGTGAATCTAAGCGATGTGCCTAAGCGGTAAATCTAAGCGGTGTGCCTAAGCGGTGAATCTAAATTATGTGCCTAAGCGGTGAATCTGAGCGATGTGCCTAGGCGGTGAATCTAAGCGATGTGCCAAAGCGGTGAATTTAAGCGATGTGCCTGAGCGGTGAATCTAAGCGATGTGCCAAAGCGGTGAATTTAAGCGATGTGCCTGAGCGGTGAATATAAGCGATGTGCCTGAGCGGTGAATCTAAGCGATGTGCCTAATCGGTGAATCAAAGCGATGTGTCTAAGCGGTGAATCTAAGCGATGTGTATAAGCGGTGAATCTAAGCCATGTGTCTAAGCGGTGAATCTAAGCGATGTGTCTAAGCGGTGAATCTAAGCGATGTGTCTAAGCGGTGAATCTAAGCGATGTGCCTGAGCGGTGAATCTAAGCGATGTGTCTAAGCGGTGAATCTAAGCGATGTGCCTAAGCGGTGAATCTAAGCGGTGTGCCTAAGCGGTAAATCTAAGCGGTGTGCCTAAGCGGTGAATCTAAATGATGTGCCTGAGCGGTGAATCTAAGCGATGTGCCAAAGCGGTGAATTTAAGCGATGTGCCTGAGCGGTGAATATAAGCGATGTGCCTGAGCGGTGAATCTAAGCGATGTGCCTAAGCCGTGAATTTAAGCGATGTGCCTGAGCGGTGAATATAAGCGATGTGCCTGAGCGGTGAATCTAAGCGATGTGCCTAAGCGGTGAATCTAAGCGATGTGCCTGAGCGGTGAATCTAAACGATGTGCCTGAGCGGTGAATCTAAGCGAAGTGCCTAAGCGGTGAATTTAAGCGATGTGCCTAAGCGGTGAATTTAAGCGATGTGCCTAAGTGGTGAATCTAAGCGATCTGCCTAAGCGGTGAATCTAAGCAATGAATCTAGGCGGTGAATCTAAGCGGTGAGCCTAATTGGTGAATCTAAGTGATGTGCCTGAGCGGTGAATTCAAGCGATGTGCCTAAGCGGTGAATTTAAGCGATGTGCCTAAGCGGTGAATCTAAGCGAAGTGCCTAAGCGGTGAATTTAAGCGATGTGCCTAAGCGGTGAATCTAAGTGATGTGCCTAAGCGGTGGATCTAAGCGATGTGCCTAAGCGGTGAATCTAAGCGATGTGCCTAAGCGGTGAATCTAAGCGATGTGCCTAAGCGGTGAATTTAAGCGATGTGCCTAAGCGGTGAATCTAAGCGATGTGCCTAAACGGTGAATCTAAGCGATGTGCCTAAGCGGTGAATCTAAATGATGTGCCTAAGCGGTGAATTTAAGCGATGTGCCTAAGCGGTGAATCTAAATGATGTGCCTAAGCGGTGAATCTGAGCGATGTGCCTAGGCGGTGAATCTAAGCGATGTGCCTGAGCGGTGAATCTAAGCGATGTGCCTGAGCAATGAATGTAAGCGATGTGTCTAAGCAGTGAATCTAAGCGATGTGTTTAAGCGGTGAATCTAAGCGACGTGTCTAAGCGGTGAATCTAAGCGATGTGCCTGAGCGGTGAATCTAAGCGATGTGCCTAATCGGTGAATCAAAGCGATGTGTCTAAGCGGTGAATCTAAGCGTTGTGCCTGAATCTAAGCGATGTGCCTGAGCAATGAATGTAAGCGATGTGTCTAAGCGGTGAATCTAAGCGATGTGTCTAAGCGGTGAATCTAAGCCATGTGTCTAAGCGGTGAATCTAAGCGATGTGTCTAAGCGGTGAATCTAAGCGATGTGCCTAAGCGGTGACTCTAAGCGATGTTCCTAAGCGGTGAATCTAAGCTGTGAATCTAAGCGTTGTGCCTAAGCAGTGAATCTAAGCGATGTGCCTAAGCGGTGAATCTAAGCGATGTGCCTAAGCGGTGAATCTAAGCGATGTGCCTAAGCGGTGACTCTAAGCGATGTTCCTAAGCGGTGAATCTAAGCGGTGAATCTAAGCGTTGTGCCTAAGCGGTGAATCTAAGCGATGTGCCAAAGCGGTGAATCTAAGCGATGTGCCTAAGCGGTGAATCTAATCGATGTGCCTGAGCGGTGAATCTAAGCGATGTGCCTAAGCGGTGAATCTAAGCGATGTGCCTAAGCGGTGAATCTAAGCGGTGAATCTAAGCGGTGATTCTAAGCGGTGTGCCTAAGCGGTAAATCTAAGCGGTGAATCTAAGTTGTGTGCCTAAGAGGTGAATCTAAGCGGTGAATCTAAGCGGTGAATCTAAGTGGTGTGCCTTAGCGGTGAATCTAAGCGGTGAATCTAAGCGATGTGCCTTAGCGGTGAATCTAAGCGATGTGCCTGAGCGGTGAATCTAAGCGGTGTGTTAAGCGGGGAATCTAAGCGGTGAATCTAAGCAATGTGCCTAAGCGGTGAATCTAAGTGGTGAATCTAAGCGATGAATCTAAGCGGTGAATCTAAGTGATGTGCCTAAGCGGTGAATCTAAGTGGTGAATCTTAGCGATGTTCCTAAGCGGTGAATCTAAGTGGTGTGCCTAAGCGGTGAATCTAAGCGATGAATCTAAGCGATGTGCCTAAGCAGTGAATCTAAGCGATGTGCCTAAGCGGTGAATCTAAGCGATGTGCCTAAGCGGTGAATTTAAGCGTTGAATCTAAGCGGTGAATCTAAGCGATGTGTCTAAGCAGTGAATCTAAGCGGTGTTCCTAATCGGTGAATGTAAGCGATGTGCCTGAGTGGTGAATCTAAGCGGTGTGCCTGAATCTAAGCGGTGAATCTAAGCGATGTGTCTAAGCGGTGAATCTAAGCGGTGTGCCTAAGCGGTGAATCTAAGCGATGTGCCTAAGCGGTAAATCTAAACAATGTGCCTGACCGGTGAATCTAAGCGGTGTGCCTAAGCGGTGAATCTAAGCGGTGTGCCTAATCGGTGAATCTAAGCGATGTGCCTAATCGGTGAATCTAAGCGATGTGCCTAATCGGTGAATCTAAGCGATGTGTGTAAGCGGTGAATCTAAGCGTTGTGTCTAATCGGTGAATCTAAGCGTTGTGTCTAAGCAGTGAATCTAAGCGGTGTGCCTAATCGGTGAATCTAAGCGATGTGCCTAATCGGTGAATCAAAGCGATGTGTCTAAGCGGTGAATCTAAGCGATGTGTCTAAGCGGTGAATCTAAGCGTTGTGCCTGAATCTAAGCGATGTGCCTGAGCAATGAATGTAAGCGATGTGTCTAAGCGGTGAATCTAAGCGATGTGTCTAAGCGGTGAATCTAAGCGATGTGTCTAAGCGGTGAATCTAAGCGATGTGTCTAAGCGGTGAATCTAAGCCATGTGTCTAAGCGGTGAATCTAAGCGATGTGTCTAAGCGGTGAGTCTAAGCGATGTGCCTGAGCGGTGAATCTAAGCGATGTGCCTAATCGGTGAATCAAAGCGATGTGCCTAAGCGGTGAATCTAAGCGATGTGTCTAAGCGGTGAATCTAAGCGTTGTGCCTGAATCTAAGCGATGTGCCTGAGCAATGAATGTAAGCGATGTGTCTAAGCGGTGAATCTAAGCGATGTGTCTAAGCGGTGAATCTAAGCCATGTGTCTAAGCGGTGAATCTAAGCGATGTGTCTAAGCGGTGAATCTAAGCGATGTGTCTAAGCGGTGAATCTAAGCGATGTGCCTAGGCGGTGAATCTAAGCGATGTGTCTAAGCGCTAAATCTAAGCGATGAGCCTAAGCGGTGAATCTAAGCGGTGTGCCTAAACGGTGAATCTAAGCGATGTGCCTAAGCGGTGAATCTAAGCGATGTGCCTAAGCGGTGAATCTAAGCGGTGTGCCTAAGCGGTGAATCTAATCTATGTGCCTAAGCGGTGAATCTAAGTGATGTGCCTGAGCGGTGAATCTAAGTGATGTGCCTGAGCGGTGAATTCAAGCGATGTGCCTAAGCGGTGAATATAAGCGATGTGCCGAAGCGGTGAATCTAAGCGATGTGCCTAAGCGGTGAATCTAAGCGATGTGCCTAAGCGGTGAATCTAAGCAGTGTGCCTAAGCGGTGAATCTAAGCGATGTGCCTGAGCGGTGAATCTAAGCGATGTGTCTAAGCGGTGAATCTAAGCGTTGTGCCTGAATCTAAGCGATGTGCCTGAGCAATGAATGTAAGCGATGTGTCTAAGCGGTGAATCTAAGCGATGTGTCTAAGCGGTGAATCTAAGCCATGTGTCTAAGCGGTGAATCTAAGCGATGTGTCTAAGCGGTGAATCTAAGCGATGTGTCTAAGCGGTGAATCTAAGCGTTGTTCCTGAATCTAAGCGATGTGCCTGAGCAATGAATGTAAGCGATGTGTCTAAGCGGTGAATCTAAGCGATGTGTCTAAGCGGTGAATCTAAGCCATGTGTCTAAGCGGTGAATCTAAGCGATGTGTCTAAGCGGTGAATCTAAGCGATGTGTCTAAGCGGTGAATCTAAGCGATGTGCCTGAGCGGTGAATCTAAGCGATGTGTCTAAGCGCTAAATCTAAGCGATGAGCCTAAGCGGTGAATCTAAGCGGTGTGCCTAAACGGTGAATCTAAGCGATGTGCCTAAGCGGTAAATCTAAGCGGTGTGCCTAAGCGGTGAATCTAAATTATGTGCCTAAGCGGTGAATCTGAGCGATGTGCCTAGGCGGTGAATCTAAGCGATGTGCCAAAGCGGTGAATTTAAGCGATGTGCCTGAGCGGTGAATCTAAGCGATGTGCCAAAGCGGTGAATTTAAGCGATGTGCCTGAGCGGTGAATATAAGCGATGTGCCTGAGCGGTGAATCTAAGCGATGTGCCTAAGCGGTGAATCTAAGCGATGTGCCTAAGCGGTGAATCTAAGCGATGTGCCTGAGCGGTGAATCTAAGCGAATTGCCTAAGCGGTGAATTTAAGCGATGTGCCTAAGCGGTGAATTTAAGCGATGTGCCTAAGTGGTGAATCTAAGCGATCTGCCTAAGCGGTGAATCTAAGCAATGAATCTAGGCGGTGAATCTAAGCGATGTGCCTAAGCGGTGAATCTAAGCGATGTGCCTAAGTGGTGAATCTAAGCGATGTGCCTAAGCGGTGAATCTAAGCGATGTGCCTAAGCGGTGAATCTAAGCGGTGAATCTAAGCGGTGAATCTAAGCGGTGAATCTAAGTGGTGTGCCTAAGAGGTGAATCTAAGCGATGTGCCTAATCGGTGAATCAAAGCGATGTGCCTAAGCGGTGAATCTAAGCAATGTGTCTAAGCGGTGAATCTAAGCGTTGTGCTTGAATCTAAGCGATGTGCCTGAGCAATGAATGTAAGCGATGTGTCTAAGCGGTGAATCTAAGCGATGTGTATAAGCGGTGAATCTAAGCCATGTGTCTAAGCGGTGAATCTAAGCGATGTGTCTAAGCGGTGAATCTAAGCGATGTGTCTAAGCGGTGAATCTAAGCGATGTGCCTGAGCGGTGAATCTAAGCGATGTGTCTAAGCGGTGAATCTAAGCGATGTGCCTAAGCGGTGAATCTAAGCGGTGTGCCTAAGCGGTAAATCTAAGCGGTGTGCCTAAGCGGTGAATCTAAATGATGTGCCTGAGCGGTGAATCTAAGCGATGTGCCAAAGCGGTGAATTTAAGCGATGTGCCTGAGCGGTGAATATAAGCGATGTGCCTGAGCGGTGAATCTAAGCGATGTGCCTAAGCCGTGAATTTAAGCGATGTGCCTGAGCGGTGAATATAAGCGATGTGCCTGAGCGGTGAATCTAAGCGATGTGCCTAAGCGGTGAATCTAAGCGATGTGCCTGAGCGGTGAATCTAAACGATGTGCCTGAGCGGTGAATCTAAGCGAAGTGCCTAAGCGGTGAATTTAAGCGATGTGCCTAAGCGGTGAATTTAAGCGATGTGCCTAAGTGGTGAATCTAAGCGATCTGCCTAAGCGGTGAATCTAAGCAATGAATCTAGGCGGTGAATCTAAGCGATGTGCCTAAGCGGTGAATCTAAGCGATGTGCCTAAGTGGTGAATCTAAGCGATGTGCCTAAGCGGTGAATCTAAGCGATGTGCCTAAGCGGTGAATCTAAGCGGTGAATCTAAGCGGTGAATCTAAGCGGTGAATCTAAGTGGTGTGCCTAAGAGGTGAATCTAAGCGATGTGCCTAATCGGTGAATCAAAGCGATGTGCCTAAGCGGTGAATCTAAGCAATGTGTCTAAGCGGTGAATCTAAGCGTTGTGCTTGAATCTAAGCGATGTGCCTGAGCAATGAATGTAAGCGATGTGTCTAAGCGGTGAATCTAAGCGATGTGTATAAGCGGTGAATCTAAGCCATGTGTCTAAGCGGTGAATCTAAGCGATGTGTCTAAGCGGTGAATCTAAGCGATGTGTCTAAGCGGTGAATCTAAGCGATGTGCCTGAGCGGTGAATCTAAGCGATGTGTCTAAGCGGTGAATCTAAGCGATGTGCCTAAGCGGTGAATCTAAGCGGTGTGCCTAAGCGGTAAATCTAAGCGGTGTGCCTAAGCGGTGAATCTAAATGATGTGCCTGAGCGGTGAATCTAAGCGATGTGCCAAAGCGGTGAATTTAAGCGATGTGCCTGAGCGGTGAATATAAGCGATGTGCCTGAGCGGTGAATCTAAGCGATGTGCCTAAGCCGTGAATTTAAGCGATGTGCCTGAGCGGTGAATATAAGCGATGTGCCTGAGCGGTGAATCTAAGCGATGTGCCTAAGCGGTGAATCTAAGCGATGTGCCTGAGCGGTGAATCTAAACGATGTGCCTGAGCGGTGAATCTAAGCGAAGTGCCTAAGCGGTGAATTTAAGCGATGTGCCTAAGCGGTGAATTTAAGCTATGTGCCTAAGTGGTGAATCTAAGCGATCTGCCTAAGCGGTGAATCTAAACGATGTGCCTGAGCGGTGAATCTAAGCGATGTGCCTGAGCGGTGAATTCAAGCGATGTGCCTAAGCGGTGAATTTAAGCGATGTGCCTAAGCGGTGAATCTAAGCGAAGTGCCTAAGCGGTGAATTTAAGCGATGTGCCTAAGCGGTGAATCTAAGTGATGTGCCTAAGCGGTGGATCTAAGCGATGTGCCTAAGCGGTGAATCTAAGCGATGTGCCTAAGCGGTGAATCTAAGCGATGTGCCTAAGCGGTGAATTTAAGCGATGTGCCTAAGCGGTGAATCTAAGCGATGTGCCTAAACGGTGAATCTAAGCGATGTGCATAAGCGGTGAATCTAAATGATGTGCCTAAGCGGTGAATCTGAGCGATGTGCCTAGGCGGTGAATCTAAGCGATGTGCCTGAGCGGTGAATCTAAGCGATGTGCCTGAGCAATGAATGTAAGCGATGTGTCTAAGCGGTGAATCTAAATTATGTGCCTAAGCGGTGAATCTGAGCGATGTGCCTAGGCGGTGAATCTAAGCGATGTGCCAAAGCGGTGAATTTAAGCGATGTGCCTGACCGGTGAATCTAAGCGATGTGCCAAAGCGGTGAATTTAAGCGATGTGCCTGAGCGGTGAATATAAGCGATGTGCCTGAGCGGTGAATCTAAGCGATGTGCCTAAGCGGTGAATCTAAGCGATGTGCCTAAGCGGTGAATCTAAGCGATGTGCCTGAGCGGTGAATCTAAGCGAATTGCCTAAGCGGTGAATTTAAGCGATGTGCCTAAGCGGTGAATTTAAGCGATGTGCCTAAGTGGTGAATCTAAGCGATCTGCCTAAGCGGTGAATCTAAGCAATGAATCTAGGCGGTGAATCTAAGCGATGTGCCTAAGCGGTGAATCTAAGCGATGTGCCTAAGTGGTGAATCTAAGCGATGTGCCTAAGCGGTGAATCTAAGCGATGTGCCTAAGCGGTGAATCTAAGCGGTGAATCTAAGCGGTGAATCTAAGCGGTGAATCTAAGTGGTGTGCCTAAGAGGTGAATCTAAGCGATGTGCCTAATCGGTGAATCAAAGCGATGTGCCTAAGCGGTGAATCTAAGCAATGTGTCTAAGCGGTGAATCTAAGCGTTGTGCTTGAATCTAAGCGATGTGCCTGAGCAATGAATGTAAGCGATGTGTCTAAGCGGTGAATCTAAGCGATGTGTATAAGCGGTGAATCTAAGCCATGTGTCTAAGCGGTGAATCTAAGCGATGTGTCTAAGCGGTGAATCTAAGCGATGTGTCTAAGCGGTGAATCTAAGCGATGTGCCTGAGCGGTGAATCTAAGCGATGTGTCTAAGCGGTGAATCTAAGCGATGTGCCTAAGCGGTGAATCTAAGCGGTGTGCCTAAGCGGTAAATCTAAGCGGTGTGCCTAAGCGGTGAATCTAAATGATGTGCCTGAGCGGTGAATCTAAGCGATGTGCCAAAGCGGTGAATTTAAGCGATGTGCCTGAGCGGTGAATATAAGCGATGTGCCTGAGCGGTGAATCTAAGCGATGTGCCTAAGCGGTGAATCTAAGCGATGTGCCTGAGCGGTGAATCTAAACGATGTGCCTGAGCGGTGAATCTAAGCGAAGTGCCTAAGCGGTGAATTTAAGCGATGTGCCTAAGCGGTGAATTTAAGCGATGTGCCTAAGTGGTGAATCTAAGCGATCTGCCTAAGCGGTGAATCTAAGCAATGAATCTAGGCGGTGAATCTAAGCGATGTGCCTAAGCGGTGAATCTAAGCGATGTGCCTAAGTGGTGAATCTAAGCGATGTGCCTAAGCGGTGAATCTAAGCGATGTGCCTAAGCGGTGAATCTAAGCGGTGAATCTAAGCGGTGAATCTAAGCGGTGAATCTAAGTGGTGTGCCTAAGAGGTGAATCTAAGCGATGTGCCTAATCGGTGAATCAAAGCGATGTGCCTAAGCGGTGAATCTAAGCAATGTGTCTAAGCGGTGAATCTAAGCGTTGTGCTTGAATCTAAGCGATGTGCCTGAGCAATGAATGTAAGCGATGTGTCTAAGCGGTGAATCTAAGCGATGTGTATAAGCGGTGAATCTAAGCCATGTGTCTAAGCGGTGAATCTAAGCGATGTGTCTAAGCGGTGAATCTAAGCGATGTGTCTAAGCGGTGAATCTAAGCGATGTGCCTGAGCGGTGAATCTAAGCGATGTGTCTAAGCGGTGAATCTAAGCGATGTGCCTAAGCGGTGAATCTAAGCGGTGTGCCTAAGCGGTAAATCTAAGCGGTGTGCCTAAGCGGTGAATCTAAATGATGTGCCTGAGCGGTGAATCTAAGCGATGTGCCAAAGCGGTGAATTTAAGCGATGTGCCTGAGCGGTGAATATAAGCGATGTGCCTGAGCGGTGAATCTAAGCGATGTGCCTAAGCCGTGAATTTAAGCGATGTGCCTGAGCGGTGAATATAAGCGATGTGCCTGAGCGGTGAATCTAAGCGATGTGCCTAAGCGGTGAATCTAAGCGATGTGCCTGAGCGGTGAATCTAAACGATGTGCCTGAGCGGTGAATCTAAGCGAAGTGCCTAAGCGGTGAATTTAAGCGATGTGCCTAAGCGGTGAATTTAAGCGATGTGCCTAAGTGGTGAATCTAAGCGATCTGCCTAAGCGGTGAATCTAAACGATGTGCCTGAGCGGTGAATCTAAGCGATGTGCCTGAGCGGTGAATTCAAGCGATGTGCCTAAGCGGTGAATTTAAGCGATGTGCCTAAGCGTTGAATCTAAGCGAAGTGCCTAAGCGGTGAATTTAAGCGATGTGCCTAAGCGGTGAATCTAAGTGATGTGCCTAAGCGGTGGATCTAAGCGATGTGCCTAAGCGGTGAATCTAAGCGATGTGCCTAAGCGGTGAATCTAAGCGATGTGCCTAAGCGGTGAATTTAAGCGATGTGCCTAAGCGGTGAATCTAAGCGATGTGCCTAAACGGTGAATCTAAGCGATGTGCATAAGCGGTGAATCTAAATGATGTGCCTAAGCGGTGAATCTGAGCGATGTGCCTAGGCGGTGAATCTAAGCGATGTGCCTGAGCGGTGAATCTAAGCGATGTGCCTGAGCAATGAATGTAAGCGATGTGTCTAAGCGGTGAATCTAAGCGATGTGTTTAAGCGGTGAATCTAAGCGACGTGTCTAAGCGGTGAATCTAAGCGATGTGCCTGAGCGGTGAATCTAAGCGATGTGTCTAAGCGGTGAATCTAAGCGATGTGCCTAAGCGGTGAATCTAAGCGATGTGCCTAATCGGTGAATTTAAGCGATGTGCCTAAGCGGTGAATCTAAGCGATGTGCCTAAACGGTGAATCTAAGCGATGTGCATAAGCGGTGAATTTAAGCGATGTGCCTAAGCGGTGAATTTAAGCGATGTGCCTAAGCGGTGAATTTAAGCGATGTGCCTAAGTGGTGAATCTAAGCGATCTGCCTAAGCGGTGAATCTAAACGATGTGCCTGAGCGGTGAATCTAAGCGATGTGCCTGAGCGGTGAATTCAAGCGATGTGCCTAAGCGGTGAATTTAAGCGATGTGCCTAAGCGGTGAATCTAAGCGAAGTGCCTAAGCGGTGAATTTAAGCGATGTGCCTAAGCGGTGAATCTAAGTGATGTGCCTAAGCGGTGGATCTAAGCGATGTGCCTAAGCGGTGAATCTAAGCGATGTGCCTAAGCGGTGAATCTAAGCGATGTGCCTAAGCGGTGAATTTAAGCGATGTGCCTAAGCGGTGAATCTAAGCGATGTGCCTAAACGGTGAATCTAAGCGATGTGCATAAGCGGTGAATCTAAATGATGTGCCTAAGCGGTGAATCTGAGCGATGTGCCTAGGCGGTGAATCTAAGCGATGTGCCTGAGCGGTGAATCTAAGCGATGTGCCTGAGCAATGAATGTAAGCGATGTGTCTAAGCGGTGAATCTAAATTATGTGCCTAAGCGGTGAATCTGAGCGATGTGCCTAGGCGGTGAATCTAAGCGATGTGCCAAAGCGGTGAATTTAAGCGATGTGCCTGAGCGGTGAATCTAAGCGATGTGCCAAAGCGGTGAATTTAAGCGATGTGCCTGAGCGGTGAATATAAGCGATGTGCCTGAGCGGTGAATCTAAGCGATGTGCCTAAGCGGTGAATCTAAGCGATGTGCCTAAGCGGTGAATCTAAGCGATGTGCCTGAGCGGTGAATCTAAGCGAATTGCCTAAGCGGTGAATTTAAGCGATGTGCCTAAGCGGTGAATTTAAGCGATGTGCCTAAGTGGTGAATCTAAGCGATCTGCCTAAGCGGTGAATCTAAGCAATGAATCTAGGCGGTGAATCTAAGCGATGTGCCTAAGCGGTGAATCTAAGCGATGTGCCTAAGTGGTGAATCTAAGCGATGTGCCTAAGCGGTGAATCTAAGCGATGTGCCTAAGCGGTGAATCTAAGCGGTGAATCTAAGCGGTGAATCTAAGCGGTGAATCTAAGTGGTGTGCCTAAGAGGTGAATCTAAGCGATGTGCCTAATCGGTGAATCAAAGCGATGTGCCTAAGCGGTGAATCTAAGCAATGTGTCTAAGCGGTGAATCTAAGCGTTGTGCTTGAATCTAAGCGATGTGCCTGAGCAATGAATGTAAGCGATGTGTCTAAGCGGTGAATCTAAGCGATGTGTATAAGCGGTGAATCTAAGCCATGTGTCTAAGCGGTGAATCTAAGCGATGTGTCTAAGCGGTGAATCTAAGCGATGTGTCTAAGCGGTGAATCTAAGCGATGTGCCTGAGCGGTGAATCTAAGCGATGTGTCTAAGCGGTGAATCTAAGCGATGTGCCTAAGCGGTGAATCTAAGCGGTGTGCCTAAGCGGTAAATCTAAGCGGTGTGCCTAAGCGGTGAATCTAAATGATGTGCCTGAGCGGTGAATCTAAGCGATGTGCCAAAGCGGTGAATTTAAGCGATGTGCCTGAGCGGTGAATATAAGCGATGTGCCTGAGCGGTGAATCTAAGCGATGTGCCTAAGCCGTGAATTTAAGCGATGTGCCTGAGCGGTGAATATAAGCGATGTGCCTGAGCGGTGAATCTAAGCGATGTGCCTAAGCGGTGAATCTAAGCGATGTGCCTGAGCGGTGAATCTAAACGATGTGCCTGAGCGGTGAATCTAAGCGAAGTGCCTAAGCGGTGAATTTAAGCGATGTGCCTAAGCGGTGAATTTAAGCGATGTGCCTAAGTGGTGAATCTAAGCGATCTGCCTAAGCGGTGAATCTAAGCAATGAATCTAGGCGGTGAATCTAAGCGATGTGCCTAAGCGGTGAATCTAAGCGATGTGCCTAAGTGGTGAATCTAAGCGATGTGCCTAAGCGGTGAATCTAAGCGATGTGCCTAAGCGGTGAATCTAAGCGGTGAATCTAAGCGGTGAATCTAAGCGGTGAATCTAAGTGGTGTGCCTAAGAGGTGAATCTAAGCGATGTGCCTAATCGGTGAATCAAAGCGATGTGCCTAAGCGGTGAATCTAAGCAATGTGTCTAAGCGGTGAATCTAAGCGTTGTGCTTGAATCTAAGCGATGTGCCTGAGCAATGAATGTAAGCGATGTGTCTAAGCGGTGAATCTAAGCGATGTGTATAAGCGGTGAATCTAAGCCATGTGTCTAAGCGGTGAATCTAAGCGATGTGTCTAAGCGGTGAATCTAAGCGATGTGTCTAAGCGGTGAATCTAAGCGATGTGCCTGAGCGGTGAATCTAAGCGATGTGTCTAAGCGGTGAATCTAAGCGATGTGCCTAAGCGGTGAATCTAAGCGGTGTGCCTAAGCGGTAAATCTAAGCGGTGTGCCTAAGCGGTGAATCTAAATGATGTGCCTGAGCGGTGAATCTAAGCGATGTGCCAAAGCGGTGAATTTAAGCGATGTGCCTGAGCGGTGAATATAAGCGATGTGCCTGAGCGGTGAATCTAAGCGATGTGCCTAAGCCGTGAATTTAAGCGATGTGCCTGAGCGGTGAATATAAGCGATGTGCCTGAGCGGTGAATCTAAGCGATGTGCCTAAGCGGTGAATCTAAGCGATGTGCCTGAGCGGTGAATCTAAACGATGTGCCTGAGCGGTGAATCTAAGCGAAGTGCCTAAGCGGTGAATTTAAGCGATGTGCCTAAGCGGTGAATTTAAGCGATGTGCCTAAGTGGTGAATCTAAGCGATCTGCCTAAGCGGTGAATCTAAACGATGTGCCTGAGCGGTGAATCTAAGCGATGTGCCTGAGCGGTGAATTCAAGCGATGTGCCTAAGCGGTGAATTTAAGCGATGTGCCTAAGCGGTGAATCTAAGCGAAGTGCCTAAGCGGTGAATTTAAGCGATGTGCCTAAGCGGTGAATCTAAGTGATGTGCCTAAGCGGTGGATCTAAGCGATGTGCCTAAGCGGTGAATCTAAGCGATGTGCCTAAGCGGTGAATCTAAGCGATGTGCCTAAGCGGTGAATTTAAGCGATGTGCCTAAGCGGTGAATCTAAGCGATGTGCCTAAACGGTGAATCTAAGCGATGTGCATAAGCGGTGAATCTAAATGATGTGCCTAAGCGGTGAATCTGAGCGATGTGCCTAGGCGGTGAATCTAAGCGATGTGCCTGAGCGGTGAATCTAAGCGATGTGCCTGAGCAATGAATGTAAGCGATGTGTCTAAGCGGTGAATCTAAGCGATGTGTTTAAGCGGTGAATCTAAGCGACGTGTCTAAGCGGTGAATCTAAGCGATGTGCCTGAGCGGTGAATCTAAGCGATGTGTCTAAGCGGTGAATCTAAGCGATGTGCCTAAGCGGTGAATCTAAGCGATGTGCCTAATCGGTGAATCAAAGCGATGTGTCTAAGCGGTGAATCTAAGCGTTGTGCCTGAATCTAAGCGATGTGCCTGAGCAATGAATGTAAGCGATGTGTCTAAGCGGTGAATCTAAGCGATGTGTCTAAGCGGTGAATCTAAGCGATGTGTCTAAGCGGTGAATCTAAGCGATGTGTCTAAGCGGTGAATCTAAGCGATGTGTCTAAGCGGTGAATCTAAGCGATGTGCCTGAGCGGTGAATCTAAGCGATGTGTCTAAGCGCTAAATCTAAGCGATGAGCCTAAGCGGTGAATCTAAGCGGTGTGCCTAAACGGTGCATCTAAGCGATGTGCCTAAGCGGTGAATCTAAGCGATGTGCCTAAGCGGTGAATCTAAGCGGTGTGCCTAAGCGGTGAATCTAATCTATGTGCCTAAGCGGTGAATCTAAGTGATGTGCCTGAGCGGTGAATCTAAGTGATGTGCCTGAGCGGTGAATTCAAGCGATGTGCCTAAGCGGTGAATCTAAGCGATGTGCCGAAGCGGTGAATCTAAGCGATGTGCCTAAGCGGTGAATCTAAGCGATGTGCCTAAGCAGTGAATCTAAGCAGTGTGCCTAAGCGGTGAATCTAAGCGATGTGCCTGAGCGGTGAATCTAAGCGGTGTGCCTAAGCGATGTGCCTAAGCGATGTGCCTAAGCGGTGAATCTAAGCGATGTTCCTAAGCGGTGACTCTAAGCGATGTTCCTAAGCGGTGAATCTAAGCGGTGAATCTAAGCGTTGTGCCTAAGCGGTGAATCTAAGCGATGTGCCTAAGCGGTGAATCTAAGCGATGTGCCAAAGCGGTGAATCTAAGCGATGTGCCTAAGCGGTGACTCTAAGCGATGTTCCTAAGCGGTGAATCTAAGCGGTGAATCTAAGCGTTGTGCCTAAGCGGTGAATCTAAGCGATGTGCCTAAGCGGTGAATCTAAGCGATGTGCCTAAGCGGTGAATCTAAGCGATGTGCCTAAGCGGTGACTCTAAGCGATGTTCCTAAGCGGTGAATCTAAGCGGTGAATCTAAGCGTTGTGCCTAAGCGGTGAATCTAAGCGATGTGCCTAAGCGGTGAATCTAAGCGATGTGCCAAAGCGGTGAATCTAAGCGATGTGCCTAAGCGGTGAATCTAATCGATGTGCCTGAGCGGTGAATCTAAGCGATGTGCCTAAGCGGTGAATCTAAGCGATGTGCCTAAGCGGTGAATCTAAGCGGTGAATCTAAGCGGTGATTCTAAGCGGTGTGCCTAAGCGGTAAATCTAAGCGGTGAATCTAAGCGGTGAATCTAAGTGGTGTGCCTAAGAGGTGAATCTAAGCGGTGAATCTAAGCGGTGAATCTAAGTGGTGTGCCTTAGCGGTGAATCTAAGCGGTGAATCTAAGCGATGTGCCTTAGCGGTGAATCTAAGCGATGTGCCTGAGCGGTGAATCTAAGCGGTGTGTTAAGCGGGGAATCTAAGCGGTGAATCTAAGCAATGTGCCTAAGCGGTGAATCTAAGTGGTGAATCTAAGCGATGAATCTAAGCGGTGAATCTAAGTGATGTGCCTAAGCGGTGAATCTAAGTGGTGAATCTTAGCGATGTTCCTAAGCGGTGAATCTAAGTGGTGTGCCTAAGCGGTGAATCTAAGCGATGAATCTAAGCGATGTGCCTAAGCAGTGAATCTAAGCGATGTGCCTAAGCGGTGAATCTAAGCGATGTGCCTAAGCGGTGAATTTAAGCGGTGAATCTAAGCGGTGAATCTAAGCGATGTGTCTAAGCAGTGAATCTAAGCGGTGTGCCTAATCGGTGAATGTAAGCGATGTGCCTGAGCGGTGAATCTAAGCGGTGTGCCTGAATCTAAGCGGTGAATCTAAGCGATGTGTCTAAGCGGTTGATCTAAGCGATGTGTCTAAGCGGTGAATCTAAGCGGTGTGCCTAATCGGTGAATCTAAGCGATGTGCCTAATCGGTGAATCTAAGCGATGTGCCTAATCGGTGAATCTAAGCGATGTGTGTAAGCGGTGAATCTAAGCGTTGTGTCTAATCGGTGAATCTAAGCGTTGTGTCTAAGCAGTGAATCTAAGCGGTGTGCCTAATCTAAGCGATGTGCCTAATCGGTGAATCTAAGCGATGTGCCTAATCGGTGAATCAAAGCGATGTGTCTAAGCGGTGAATCTAAGCGATGTGTCTAAGCGGTGAATCTAAGCGTTGTGCCTGAATCTAAGCGATGTGCCTGAGCAATGAATGTAAGCGATGTGTCTAAGCGGTGAATCTAAGCGATGTGTCTAAGCGGTGAATCTAAGCCATGTGTCTAAGCGGTGAATCTAAGCGATGTGTCTAAGCGGTGAGTCTAAGCGATGTGCCTGAGCGGTGAATCTAAGCGATGTGCCTAATCGGTGAATCAAAGCGATGTGTCTAAGCGGTGAATCTAAGCGTTGTGCCTGAATCTAAGCGATGTGCCTGAGCAATGAATGTAAGCGATGTGTCTAAGCGGTGAATCTAAGCGATGTGTCTAAGCGGTGAATCTAAGCCATGTGTCTAAGCGGTGAATCTAAGCGATGTGTCTAAGCGGTGAATCTAAGCGATGTGTCTAAGCGGTGAATCTAAGCGATGTGCCTAGGCGGTGAATCTAAGCGATGTGTCTAAGCGCTAAATCTAAGCGATGAGCCTAAGCGGTGAATCTAAGCGGTGTGCCTAAACGGTGAATCTAAGCGATGTGCCTAAGCGGTGAATCTAAGCGATGTGCCTAAGCGGTGAATCTAAGCGGTGTGCCTAAGCGGTGAATCTAATCTATGTGCCTAAGCGGTGAATCTAAGTGATGTGCCTGAGCGGTGAATCTAAGTGATGTGCCTGAGCGGTGAATTCAAGCGATGTGCCTAAGCGGTGAATATAAGCGATGTGCCGAAGCGGTGAATCTAAGCGATGTGCCTAAGCGGTGAATCTAAGCGATGTGTCTAAGCGGTGAATCTAAGCGATGTGCCTAGGCGTTGAATCTAAGCGATGTGTCTAAGCGCTAAATCTAAGCGATGAGCC
The DNA here is from genome assembly GCF_030014385.1 of Trichomycterus rosablanca. NCBI lineage: Eukaryota > Metazoa > Chordata > Actinopteri > Siluriformes > Trichomycteridae > Trichomycterus > Trichomycterus rosablanca. The sequence continues at coordinate 1,010,811 of NW_026946943.1, read as the reverse complement.
TAAGCGGTGAATCTAAGCGGTGTGCCTAAACGGTGAATCTAAGCGATGTGCCTAAGCGGTGAATCTAAGCGATGTGCCTAAGCGGTGAATCTAAGCGGTGTGCCTAAGCGGTGAATCTAATCTATGTGCCTAAGCGGTGAATCTAAGTGATGTGCCTGAGCGGTGAATCTAAGTGATGTGCCTGAGCGGTGAATTCAAGCGATGTGCCTAAGCGGTGAATATAAGCGATGTGCCGAAGCGGTGAATCTAAGCGATGTGCCTAAGCGGTGAATCTAAGCGATGTGCCTAAGCGGTGAATCTAAGCAGTGTGCCTAAGCGGTGAATCTAAGCGATGTGCCTGAGCGGTGAATCTAAGCGGTGTGCCTAAGCGATGTGCCTAAGCGATGTGCCTAAGCGGTGAATCTAAGCGATGTTCCTAAGCGGTGACTCTAAGCGATGTTCCTAAACGGTGAATCTAAGCGGTGAATCTAAGCGTTGTGCCTAAGCGGTGAATCTAAGCGATGTGCCTAAGCGGTGAATCTAAGCGATGTGCCAAAGCGGTGAATCTAAGCGATGTGCCTAAGCGGTGAATCTAAGCGATGTGCCTAAGCGGTGAATCTAAGCGGTGAATCTAAGCGGTGATTCTAAGCGGTGTGCCTAAGCGGTAAATCTAAGCGGTGAATCTAAGCGGTGAATCTAAGTGGTGTGCCTAAGAGGTGAATCTAAGCGGTGAATCTAAGCGGTGAATCTAAGTGGTGTGCCTTAGCGGTGAATCTAAGCGGTGAATCTAAGCGATGTGCCTTAGCGGTGAATCTAAGCGGTGAATCTAAGCGATGTGCCTGAGCGGTGAATCTAAGCGGTGTGTTAAGCGGGGAATCTAAGCGGTGAATCTAAGCAATGTGCCTAAGCGGTGAATCTAAGTGGTGAATCTAAGCGATGAATCTAAGCGGTGAATCTAAGTGATGTGCCTAAGCGGTGAATCTAAGTGGTGAATCTATGCGGTGAATCTAAGCGGTGAATCTAAGTGATGTGCCTAAGCGGTGAATCTAAGCGGTGAATCTAAGCGATGTGCCTAAGCGGTGAATCTAAGCGATGTGCCTAAGCGGTGAATCTAAGCGATGTGCCTAAGCGGTGAATCTAAGCGATGTGCCTAAGCGGTGAATCTAAGCGGTGAATCTAAGCGATGTGCCTAAGCGGTGAATCTAAGCGGTGAATCTAAGCGGTGAATCTAAGTGGTGTGCCTAAGCGGTGAATCTAAGCGGTGAATCTAAGTGATGTGCCTAAGCGGTGAATCTAAGCGATGTGCCTAAGCGGTGAATCTAAGCGATGTGCCTAAGCGGTGAATCTAAGCGATGTGCCTAAGCGGTGAATCTAAACGATGTGCCTAAGCGGTGAATCTAAGCGATGTGCCTAAGCGGTGAATCTAAGAGGTGTGCCTAAGCGGTGAATCTAAGCGATTAATATAGGCGGTGAATCTAAGCGGTGAGCCTAAGTGGTGAATCTAAGTGATGTGCCTGAGCGGTGAATTCAAGCGATGTGCCTAAGCGGTGAATCTTAGCCATGTGCCTGAGCGGTGAATGTAAGCGATGTGCCTGAGCGGTGAATCTAAGCGGTGTGCCTAAGCGATGTGCCTAAGCGGTGAATCTGAGCGATGTGCCTAAGCGGTGAATCTAAGCGATGTGCCTGAGCGGTGAATCTAAGCGATGTGCCTGAGCGGTGAATCTAAGCGGTGTGCCTAAGCGGTGAATCTAAGCGATGTGCCTAAGCGGTAAATCTAAGCGATGTGCCTAATCGGTGAATCTAAGCGATGTGCCTAAGCGGTGAATCTAAGCGATGTGCCTAAACGGTGAATCTAAGCGATGTGCCTAAGCGGTGAATCTAAGCGATGTGCCTAAACGGTGAATCTAAGCGGTGTGCCTAAGCGGTGAATCTAAGCGATGTGCCTAAGCGGTAAATCTAAGCGATGTGCCTAAACGGTGAATCTAAGCGGTGTGCCTAAGCGGTGAATCTAAGCGATGTGCCTAAGCGGTGAATCTAAGCGATGTGCCTAAGCGGTGAATCTAAGCGATGTGCCTAAACGGTGAATCTAAGCGGTGTGCCTAAGCGGTGAATCTAAGCGATGTGCCTAAGCGGTGAATCTAAGCGATGTGCCTAAGCGGTGAATCTAAGCAGTGAACCTAAGCGGTGAATCTAAGTGGTGTGCCTAAGCGGTGAATCTAAGCAGTGTGCCTAAGCAATGAATTTAAGCGATGTGCCTAAGCGGTGAATCTAAGCGATGTGCCTAAGCGGTGAATTGAAGCGATGTGCCTAAACGGTGAATTTAAGCGATGTGCCTAAGCGGTAAATCTTAGCGTTGTTCCTAAGCGGTGAATCTAAGTGGTGTGCCTAAGCGGTGAATCTAAGCGATGAATCTAAGCGATGTGCCTAAGCAGTGAATCTAAGCGATGTGCCTAAGCGGTGAATCTAAGCGCTGTGCCTAAGCGGTGAATTTAAGCGGTGAATCTAAGCGGTGAATCTAAGCGATGTGTCTAAGCAGTGAATCTAAGCGGTGTGCCTAATCGGTGAATGTAAGCGATGTGCCTGAGCGGTGAATCTAAGCGGTGTGCCTGAATCTAAGCGGTGAATCTAAGCGATGTGTCTAAGCGGTTGATCTAAGCGATGTGTCTAAGCGGTGAATCTAAGCGGTGTGCCTAAGCGGTGAATCTAAGCGATGTGCCTATGCGGTAAATCTAAACAATGTGCCTGACCGGTGAATCTAAGCGGTGTGCCTAAGCGGTGAATCTAAGCGGTGTGCCTAATCGGTGAATCTAAGCGTTGTGTCTAAGCGGTGAATCTAAGCGGTGTGCCTAATCGGTGAATCTAAGCGATGTGCCTAATCGGTGAATCTAAGCGATGTGTCGAAGCAGTGAATCTAAGCGGTGTGCCTAATCTAAGCGGTGTGCCTAATCGGTGAATCTAAGCGATGTGCCTAATCGGTGAATCAAAGCGATGTGTCTAAGCGGTGAATCTAAGCGATGTGTCTAAGCGGTGAATCTAAGCAATGTGCCTGAGCAATGAATGTAAGCGATGTGTCTAAGCGGTGAATCTAAGCGATGTGTCTAAGCGGTGAATCTAAGCGATGTGTCTAAGCGGTGAATCTAAGCGGTGTGCCTAATCTAAGCGGTGTGCCTAATCGGTAAATCTAAGCGATGTGCCTAATCGGTGAATCAAAGCGATGTGCCTAATCGGTGAATCAAAGCGATGTGTCTAAGCGGTGAATCTAAGCGATGTGTCTAAGCGGTGAATCTAAGCGATGTGTCTAAGCGGTGAATCTAAGCGATGTGTCTAAGCGGTGAATCTAAGCGATGTGTCTAAGCGGTGAATCTAAGCGATGTGCCTGAGCGGTGAATCTAAGCGATGTGTCTAAGCGGTGAATCTAAGCGATGTGCCTAAGCGGTGAATCTAAGCGGTGTGCCTAAGCGGTAAATCTAAGCGGTGTGCCTAAGCGGTGAATCTAAGCCATGTGTCTAAGCGGTGAATCTAAGCGATGTGTCTAAGCGGTGAATCAAAGCGATGTGTCTAAGCGGTGAATCTAAGCGATGTGTCTAAGCGGTGAATCTAAGCGATGTGTCTAAGCGGTGAATCTAAGCGATGTGTCTAAGCGGTGAATCTAAGCGATGTGTCTAAGCGGTGAATCTAAGCGATGTGCCTGAGCGGTGAATCTAAGCGATGTGTCTAAGCGGTGAATCTAAGCGATGTGCCTAAGCGGTGAATCTAAGCGGTGTGCCTAAGCGGTAAATCTAAGCGGTGTGCCTAAGCGGTGAATCTAAGCCATGTGCCTAAGCTGTGAATCTAAGCCATGTGTCTAAGCGGTGAATCTAAGCGATGTGTCTAAGCGGTGAATCTAAGCGATGTGTCTAAGCGGTGAATCTAAGCCATGTGTCTAAGCGGTGAATCTAAGCCATGTGTCTAAGCGGTGAATCTAAGCGATGTGTCTAAGCGGTGAATCTAAGCGACGTGTCTAAGCGGTGAATCTAAGCCATGTGTCTAAGCGGTGAATCTAAGCCATGTGTCTAAGCGGTGAATCTAAGCGATGTGTCTAAGCGGTGAATCTAAGCGATGTGCCTGAGCCGTGAATCTAAGCGATGTGTCTAAACGGTGAATCTAAGCGATGTGCCTAAGCGGTGAATCTAAGCGGTGTGCCTAATCTAAGCGGTGTGCCTAATCCGTGAATCTAAGCGATGTGCCTAATCGGTGAATCAAAGCGATGTGTCTAAGCGGTGAATCTAAGCGTTGTGCCTGAATCTAAGCGATGTGCCTGAGCAATGAATGTAAGCGATGTGTCTAAGCGGTGAATCTAAGCGATGTGTCTAAGCGGTGAATCTAAGTGATGTGCCTAAGCGGTGAATCTAAGCGGTGAATCTAAGCGATGTGCCTAAGCGGTGAATCTAAGCGGTGAAACTAAGCGGTGAATCAAAGTGGTGTGCCTAAGCGGTGAATCTAAGCGGTGAATCTAAGCGATGTGCCTAAGCGGTGAATCTAAGCGATGTGCCTAAGCGGTGAATCTAAGCGATGTGCCTAAGCGGTGAATCTAAGCGATGTGCCTAAACGGTGAATCTAAGCGGTGAATCTAAGCGATGTGCCTAAGCGGTGAATCTAAGCGGTGAATCTAAGCGGTGAATCTAAGTGGTGTGCCTAAGCGGTGAATCTAAGCGGTGAATCTAAGTGATGTGCCTAAGCGGTGAATCTAAGCGATGTGCCTAAGCGGTGAATCTAAGCGATGTGCCTAAGCGGTGAATCTAAACGATGTGCCTAAGCGGTGAATCTAAGCGATGTGCCTATGCGGTGAATCTAAGAGGTGTGCCTAAGCGGTGAATCTAAGCGATTAATATAGGCGGTGAATCTAAGCGGTGAGCCTAAGTGGTGAATCTAAGCGATGTGCCTGAGCGGTGAATTCAAGCGATGTGCCTAAGCGGTGAATCTTAGCGATGTGCCTGAGCGGTGAATGTAAGCGATGTGCCTGAGCGGTGAATCTAAGCGGTGTGCCTAAGCGATGTGCCTAAGCGGTGAATCTGAGCGATGTGCCTAAGCGGTGAATCTAAACGATGTGCCTGAGCGGTGAATCTAAGCGATGTGCCTAAGCGGTGAATCTGAGCGATGTGCCTAAGCGGTGAATCTAAACGATGTGCCTGAGCGGTGAATCTAAGCGATGTGCCTAAGCGGTGAATCTAAGCGGTGTGCCTAAGCGGTGAATCTAAGCGATGTGCCTAAGCGGTAAATCTAAGCGATGTGCCTAATCGGTGAATCTAAGCGATGTGCCTAAACGGTGAATCTAAGCGATGTGCCTAAGCGGTGAATCTAAGCGATGTGCCTAAACGGTGAATCTAAGCGGTGTGCCTAAGCGGTGAATCTAAGCGATGTGCCTAAGCGGTAAATCTAAGCGATGTGCCTAAACGGTGAATCTAAGCGGTGTGCCTAAGCGGTGAATCTAAGCGATGTGCCTAAGCGGTGAATCTAAGCGATGTGCCTAAGCGGTGAATCTAAGCGATGTGCCTAAACGGTGAATCTAAGCGGTGTGCCTAAGCGGTGAATCTAAGCGATGTGCCTAAGCGGTGAATCTAAGCGATGTGCCTAAGCGGTGAATCTAAGCAGTGAACCTAAGCGGTGAATCTAAGTGGTGTGCCTAAGCGGTGAATCTAAGCAGTGTGCCTAAGCAATGAATTTAAGCGATGTGCCTAAGCGGTGAATCTAAGCGATGTGCCTAAGCGGTGAATTGAAGCGATGTGCCTAAGCGGTGAATCTAAGCGATGTGCCTAAGCGGTGAATCTAAGCGCTGTGCCTAAGCGGTGAATTTAAGCGGTGAATCTAAGCGGTGAATCTAAGCGATGTGTCTAAGCAGTGAATCTAAGCGGTGTGCCTAATCGGTGAATGTAAGCGATGTGCCTGAGCGGTGAATCTAAGCGGTGTGCCTGAATCTAAGCGGTGAATCTAAGCGATGTGTATAAGCGGTTGATCTAAGCGATGTGTCTAAGCGGTGAATCTAAGCGGTGTGCCTAAGCGGTGAATCTAAGCGATGTGCCTATGCGGTAAATCTAAACAATGTGCCTGACCGGTGAATCTAAGCGGTGTGCCTAAGCGGTGAATCTAAGCGGTGTGCCTAATCGGTGAATCTCAGCGTTGTGTCTAAGCGGTGAATCTAAGCGGTGTGCCTAATCGGTGAATCTAAGCGATGTGCCTAATCGGTGAATCTAAGCGATGTGTGTAAGCGGTGAATCTAAGCGTTGTGTCTAAGCGGTGAATCTAAGCGATGTGCCTAATCGGTGAATCTAAGCGTTGTGTCGAAGCAGTGAATCTAAGCGGTGTGCCTAATCTAAGCGGTGTGCCTAATCGGTGAATCTAAGCGATGTGCCTAATCGGTGAATCAAAGCGATGTGTCTAAGCGGTGAATCTAAGCGATGTGTCTAAGCGGTGAATCTAAGCAATGTGTCTAAGCGGTGAATCTAAGCGATGTGTCTAAGCGGTGAATCTAAGCGGTGTGCCTAATCTAAGCGGTGTGCCTAATCGGTGAATCTAAGCGATGTGCCTAATCGGTGAATCAAAGCGATGTGCCTAATCGGTGAATCAAAGCGATGTGTCTAAGCGGTGAATCTAAGCGATGTGTCTAAGCGGTGAATCTAAGCGGTGTGCCTAATCTAAGCGGTGTGCCTAATCGGTGAATCTAAGCGATGTGCCTAATCGGTGAATCAAAGCGATGTGCCTAATCGGTGAATCAAAGCGATGTGTCTAAGCGGTGAATCTAAGCGATGTGTCTAAGCGGTGAATCTAAGCCATGTGTCTAAGCGGTGAATCTAAGCGATGTGTCTAAGCGGTGAATCTAAGCGATGTGTCTAAGCGGTGAATCTAAGCGATGTGCCTGAGCGGTGAATCTAAGCGATGTGTCTAAGCGGTGAATCTAAGCGATGTGCCTAAGCGGTGAATCTAAGCGGTGTGCCTAAGCGGTAAATCTAAGCGGTGTGCCTAAGCGGTGAATCTAAATGATGTGCCTAAGCTGTGAATCTAAGCCATGTGTCTAAGCGGTGAATCTAAGCGATGTGTCTAAGCGGTGAATCTAAGCGATGTGTCTAAGCGGTGAATCTAAGCCATGTGTCTAAGCGGTGAATCTAAGCCATGTGTCTAAGCGGTGAATCTAAGCGATGTGTCTAAGCGGTGAATCTAAGCGACGTGTCTAAGCGGTGAATCTAAGCCATGTGTCTAAGCGGTGAATCTAAGCCATGTGTCTAAGCGGTGAATCTAAGCGATGTGTCTAAGCGGTGAATCTAAGCGATGTGCCTGAGCCGTGAATCTAAGCGATGTGTCTAAACGGTGAATCTAAGCGATGTGCCTAAGCGGTGAATCTAAGCGGTGTGCCTAATCTAAGCGGTGTGCCTAATCGGTGAATCTAAGCGATGTGCCTAATCGGTGAATCAAAGCGATGTGTCTAAGCGGTGAATCTAAGCGTTGTGCCTGAATCTAAGCGATGTGCCTGAGCAATGAATGTAAGCGATGTGTCTAAGCGGTGAATCTAAGCGATGTGTCTAAGCGGTGAATCTAAGCCATGTGTCTAAGCGGTGAATCTAAGCGATGTGTCTAAGCGGTGAATCTAAGCGATGAGCCTAAGCGGTGAATCTAAGCGATGAGCCTAAGCGGTGATTCTAAGCGGTGTGCCTAAGCGGTAAATCTAAGCGGTGAATCTAAGCGGTGAATCTAAGTGGAGTGCCTAATCGGTGAATCTAAGCGTTGTGTCTAAGCGGTGAATCTAAGCGGTGAATCTAAGCGGAGTGCCTAATCGGTGAATCTAAGCGTTGTGTCTAAGCGGTGAATCTAAGCGATGTGCCTAATCGGTGAATCTAAGCGTTGTGTCTAAGCAGTGAATCTAAGCGGTGTGCCTAATCGGTGAATCTAAGCGATGTGCCTAATCGGTGAATCAAAGCGATGTGTCTAAGCGGTGAATCTAAGCAATGTGTCTAAGCGGTGAATCTAAGCGTTGTGCCTGAATCTAAGCGATGTGCCTGAGCAATGAATGTAAGCGATGTGTCTAAGCGGTGAATCTAAGCGATGTGTCTAAGCGGTGAATCTAAGCGTTGTGCCTGAATCTAAGCGATGTGCCTGAGCAATGAATGTAAGCGATGTGTCTAAGCGGTGAATCTAAGCGATGTGTCTAAGCGGTGAATCTAAGCCATGTGTCTAAGCGGTGAATCTAAGCGATGTGTCTAAGCGGTGAATCTAAGCGATGTGTCTAAGCGGTGAATCTAAGCGATGTGTCTAAGCGGTGAATCTAAGCGATGTGTCTAAGCGGTGAATCTAAGCGGTGTGCCTAAGCGGTAAATCTAAGCGGTGTGCCTAAGCGGTGAATCCAAATGATGTGCCTAAGCGGTGAATCTGAGCGATGTGCCTAGGCGGTGAATCTAAGCGATGTGCCTGAGCGGTGAATCTAAGCGATGTGCCTGAACGGTGAATCTAAGCGATGTGCCTAAGCGGTGAATCTAAATGATGTGCCTAAGCTGTGAATCTAAGCCATGTGTCTAAGCGGTGAATCTAAGCGATGTGTCTAAGCGGTGAATCTAAGCGATGTGTCTAAGCGGTGAATCTAAGCCATGTGTCTAAGCGGTGAATCTAAGCCATGTGTCTAAGCGGTGAATCTAAGCGATGTGTCTAAGCGGTGAATCTAAGCGACGTGTCTAAGCGGTGAATCTAAGCCATGTGTCTAAGCGGTGAATCTAAGCCATGTGTCTAAGCGGTGAATCTAAGCGATGTGTCTAAGCGGTGAATCTAAGCGATGTGCCTGAGCCGTGAATCTAAGCGATGTGTCTAAACGGTGAATCTAAGCGATGTGCCTAAGCGGTGAATCTAAGCGGTGTGCCTAATCTAAGCGGTGTGCCTAATCGGTGAATCTAAGCGATGTGCCTAATCGGTGAATCAAAGCGATGTGTCTAAGCGGTGAATCTAAGCGTTGTGCCTGAATCTAAGCGATGTGCCTGAGCAATGAATGTAAGCGATGTGTCTAAGCGGTGAATCTAAGCGATGTGTCTAAGCGGTGAATCTAAGCCATGTGTCTAAGCGGTGAATCTAAGCGATGTGTCTAAGCGGTGAATCTAAGCGATGAGCCTAAGCGGTGAATCTAAGCGGTGTGCCTAAACGGTGAATCTAAGCGATGTGCCTAAGCGGTGAATCTAAGCGATGTGCCTAAGCGGTGAATCTAAACGGTGTGCCTAAGCGGTGAATCTAATTTATGTGCCTAAGCGGTGAATCTAAGTGATGTGCCTGAGCGGTGAATCTAAGCGATCTGCCTAAGCGGTGAATCTAAGCGATGAATCTAGGCGGTGAATCTAAGTGATGTGCCTGAGCGGTGAATTCAAGCGATGTGCCTAAGCGGTGAATCTAAGCGATGTGCCTAAGCGGTGAATCTAAGCGATGTGCCTAAGCGGTGAATCTAAGCGATGTGCCTAAGCGGTGAATCTAAGCAGTGTGCCTAAGCGGTGAATCTAAGCGATGTGCCTGAGCGGTGAATCTAAGCGGTGTGCCTAAGCGATGTGCCTAAGCGGTGAATCTAATCGATGTGCCTAAGCGGTGACTCTAAGCGATGTTCCTAAGCGGTGTGCCTAAGCGATGTGCCTAAGCGGTGAATCTGAGCGATGTGCCTAAGCGGTGAATCTAAGCGATGTGCCTAAGCGGTGAATCTAAGCGATGTGCCTAAGCGGTGAATCTAAGCGATGTGCCAAAGCGGTGAATCTAAGCGATGTGCCTAAGCGGTGAATCTAATCGATGTGCCTGAGCGGTGAATCTAAGCGATGTGCCTAAGCGGTGAATCTAAGCGATGTGCCTAAGCGGTGAATCTAAGCGGTGATTCTAAGCGGTGTGCCTAAGCGGTAAATCTAAGCGGTGAATCTAAGCGGTGAATCTAAGTGGTGTGCCTAAGAGGTGAATCTAAGCGGTGAATCTAAGCGGAGTGCCTAATCGGTGAATCTAAGCGTTGTGTCTAAGCGGTGAATCTAAGCGATGTGCCTAATCGGTGAATCTAAGCGTTGTGTCTAAGCAGTGAATCTAAGCGGTGTGCCTAATCGGTGAATCTAAGCGATGTGCCTAATCGGTAAATCAAAGCGATGTGTCTAAGCGGTGAATCTAAGCAATGTGTCTAAGCGGTGAATCTAAGCGTTGTGCCTGAATCTAAGCGATGTGCCTGAGCAATGAATGTAAGCGATGTGTCTAAGCGGTGAATCTAAGCGATGTGTCTAAGCGGTGAATCTAAGCGTTGTGCCTGAATCTAAGCGATGTGCCTGAGCAATGAATGTAAGCGATGTGTCTAAGCGGTGAATCTAAGCGATGTGTCTAAGCGGTGAATCTAAGCCATGTGTCTAAGCGGTGAATCTAAGCGATGTGTCTAAGCGGTGAATCTAAGCGATGTGTCTAAGCGGTGAATCTAAGCGATGTGCCTGAGCGGTGAATCTAAGCGATGTGTCTAAGCGGTGAATCTAAGCGATGTGCCTAAGCGGTGAATCTAAGCGGTGTGCCTAAGCGGTAAATCTAAGCGGTGTGCCTAAGCGGTGAATCCAAATGATGTGCCTAAGCGGTGAATCTGAGCAATGTGCCTAGGCGGTGAATCTAAGCGATGTGCCTGAGCGGTGAATCTAAGCGATGTGCCAAAGCGGTGAATTTAAGCGATGTGCCTGAGCGGTGAATCTAAGCGATGTGCCTGAACGGTGAATCTAAGCGATGTGCCTAAGCGGTGAATTTAAGCGATGTGCCTGAGCGGTGAATCTGAGTGATGTGCCTGAGCGGTGAATTTAAGCGATGTGCCTAAGCGGTGAATTTAAGCGATGTGCCTAAGCGGTGAATCTAAGCGAAGTGCCTAAGCGGTGAATTTAAGCGATGTTCCTAAGCGGTGAATTTAAGCGATGTTCCTAAGCGGTGAATCTAAGTGATGTGCCTGAGCGGTGAATCTAAGCGATCTGCCTAAGCGGTGAATCTAAGCGATGAATCTAGGCGGTGAATCTAAGTGATGTGCCTGAGCGGTGAATCTAAGCGGTGTGCCTAAGCGATGTGCCTAAGCGGTGAATCTGAGCGATGTGCCTAAGCGGTGAATCTAAGCGATGTGCCTAAGCGGTGACTCTAAGCGATGTTCCTAAGCGGTGAATCTAAGCGGTGAATCTAAGCGTTGTGCCTAAGCGGTGAATCTAAGCGATGTGCCTAAGCGGTGAATCTAAGCGATGTGCCAAAGCGGTGAATCTAAGCGATGTGCCTAAGCGGTGAATCTAATCGATGTGCCTGAGCGGTGAATCTAAGCGATGTGCCTAAGCGGTGAATCTAAGCGATGTGCCTAAGCGGTAAATCTAAGCGATGTGCCTAAGCAGTGAATCTAAGCAGTGTGCCTAAGCGGTGAATCTAAGCGATGTGCCTGAGCGGTGAATCTAAGCGGTGAATCTGAGCGATGTGCCTAAGCGGTGAATCTAAGCGATGTGTCTAAGCGGTGAATCTAAGCGATGTGCCTAAGCGGTGAATCTAAGCGGTGTGCCTAAGCGGTGAATCTGAGCGATGTGCCTAGGCGGTGAATCTAAGCGATGTGCCTCAGCGGTGAATCTAAGCGATGTGTCTAAGCGGTGAATCTAAGCGATGTGTCTAAGCGGTGAATCTAAGCGATGTGTCTAAGCGGTGAATCTAAGCCATGTGTCTAAGCGGTGAATCTAAGCGATGTGTCTAAGCGGTGAATCTAAGCCATGTGTCTAAGCGGTGAATCTAAGCGATGTGTCTAAGCGGTGAATCTAAGCGATGTGTCTAAGCGGTGAATCTAAGCGATGTGTCTAAGCGGTGAATCTAAGCGATGTGTCTAAGCGGTGAATCTAAGCCATGTGTCTAAGCGGTGAATCTAAGCGATGTGTCTAAGCGGTGAATCTAAGCGATGTGTCTAAGCGGTGAATCTAAGCGATGTGCCTGAGCGGTGAATCTAAGCGATGTGTCTAAGCGGTGAATCTAAGCGATGTGCCTAAGCGATGAATCTAAGCGGTGTGCCTAAGCGGTAAATCTAAGCGGTGTGCCTAAGCGGTAAATCTAAGCGGTGTGCCTAAGCGATGTGCCTAATCGGTGAATCTAAGCGTTGTGTCTAAGCAGTGAATCTAAGCGGTGAATCTAAGCGGTGAATCTAAGCGGTGTGCCTAAGCGGTAAATCTAAGCAGTGAATCTAAGCGGTGAATCTAAGTGGTGTGCCTAAGAGGTGAATCTAAGCGGTGAATCTAAGCGGAGTGCCTAATCGGTGAATCTAAGCGTTGTGTCTAAGCAGTGAATCTAAGCGGTGTGCCTAATCTAAGCGGTGTGCCTAATCGGTGAATCTAAGCGATGTGCCTAATCGGTGAATCAAAGCGATGTGTCTAAGCGGTGAATCTAAGTGATGTGCCTAAGCGGTGGATCTAAGCGATGTGCCTAAGCGGTGAATCTAAGCGATGTGCCTAAGCGGTGAATCTAAGCGATGTGCCTAAGCGGTGAATTTAAGCGATGTGCCTAAGCGGTGAATCTAAGCGATGTGCCTAAACGGTGAATCTAAGCGATGTGCCTAAGCGGTGAATCTAAATGATGTGCCTAAGCGGTGAATCTGAGCGATGTGCCTAGGCGGTGAATCTAAGCGATGTGCCTGAGCGGTGAATCTAAGCGATGTGCCTGAGCAATGAATGTAAGCGATGTGTCTAAGCGGTGAATCTAAGCGATGTGTCTAAGCGGTGAATCTAAGCGACGTGTCTAAGCGGTGAATCTAAGCCATGTGTCTAAGCGGTGAATCTAAGCGATGTGTCTAAGCGGTGAATCTAAGCGATGTGCCTGAGCGGTGAATCTAAGCGATGTGTCTAAGCGGTGAATCTAAGCGATGTGCCTAAGCGGTGAATCTAAGCGGTGTGCCTAATCTAAGCGGTGTGCCTAATCGGTGAATCTAAGCGATGAGCCTAATCGGTGAATCAAAGCGATGTGCCTAAGCGGTGAATCTAAGCGATGTGTCTAAGCGGTGAATCTAAGCGTTGTGCCTGAATCTAAGCGATGTGCCTGAGCAATGAATGTAAGCGATGTGTCTAAGCGGTGAATCTAAGCGATGTGTCTAAGCGGTGAATCTAAGCGATGTGTCTAAGCGGTGAATCTAAGCGGTGTGCCTAAACGGTGAATCTAAGCGATGTGCCTAAGCGGTGAATCTAAGCGATGTGCCTAAGCGGTGAATCTAAACGGTGTGCCTAAGCGGTGAATCTAATCTATGTGCCTAAGCGGTGAATCTTAGTGATGTGCCTGAGCGGTGAATCTAAGCGATCTGCCTAAGCGGTGAATCTAAGCGATGAATCTAAGTGATGTGCCTGAGCGGTGAATCTAAGCAGTGTGCCTAAGCGGTGAATCTAAGCGATGTGCCTAAGCGGTGAATCTTAGTGATGTGCCTGAGCGGTGAATCTAAGCGATCTGCCTAAGCGGTGAATCTAAGCGGTGAATCTAAGTGATGTGCCTGAGCGGTGAATCTAAGCAGTGTGCCTAAGCGGTGAATCTAAGCGATGTGCCTAAGCGGTGAATCTAAGCGATGTGCCTAAGCGGTGAATCTAAGCGATGTGCCTAAGCGGTGAATCTAAGCAGTGTGCCTAAGCGGTGAATCTAAGCGATGTGCCTGAGCGGTGAATCTAAGCGGTGTGCCTAAGCGATGTGCCTAAGCGGTGAATCTGAGCGATGTGCCTAAGCGGTGAATCTAAGCGATGTGCCTAAGCGGTGACTCTAAGCGATGTTCCTAAGCGGTGAATCTAAGCGGTGAATCTAAGCGTTGTGCCTAAGCGGTGAATCTAAGCGATGTGCCTAAGCGGTGAATCTAAGCGATGTGCCAAAGCGGTGAATCTAAGCGATGTGCCTAAGCGGTGAATCTAATCGATGTGCCTGAGCGGTGAATCTAAGCGATGTGCCTAAGCGGTGAATCTAAATGATGTGCCTAAGCGGTGAATCTGAGCGATGTGCCTAGGCGGTGAATCTAAGCGATGTGCCTGAGCGGTGAATCTAAGCGATGTGCCTGAGCAATGAATGTAAGCGATGTGTCTAAGCGGTGAATCTAAGCGATGTGTCTAAGCGGTGAATCTAAGCGACGTGTCTAAGCGGTGAATCTAAGCCATGTGTCTAAGCGGTGAATCTAAGCGATGTGTCTAAGCGGTGAATCTAAGCGATGTGCCTGAGCGGTGAATCTAAGCGATGTGTCTAAGCGGTGAATCTAAGCGATGTGCCTAAGCGGTGAATCTAAGCGGTGTGCCTAATCTAAGCGGTGTGCCTAATCGGTGAATCTAAGCGATGTGCCTAATCGGTGAATCAAAGCGATGTGCCTAAGCGGTGAATCTAAGCGATGTGTCTAAGCGGTGAATCTAAGCGTTGTGCCTAAGCGGTGAATCTAAGCAATGTGTCTAAGCGGTGAATCTAAGCGTTGTGCCTGAATCTAAGCGATGTGCCTGAGCAATGAATGTAAGCGATGTGTCTAAGCGGTGAATCTAAGCGATGTGTCTAAGCGGTGAATCTAAGCGTTGTGCCTGAATCTAAGCGATGTGCCTGAGCAATGAATGTAAGCGATGTGTCTAAGCGGTGAATCTAAGCGATGTGTCTAAGCGGTGAATCTAAGCCATGTGTCTAAGCGGTGAATCTAAGCGATGTGTCTAAGCGGTGAATCTAAGCGATGTGTCTAAGCGGTGAATCTAAGCGATGTGCCTGAGCGGTGAATCTAAGCGATGTGTCTAAGCGGTGAATCTAAGCGATGTGCCTAAGCGGTGAATCTAAGCGGTGTGCCTAAGCGGTAAATCTAAGCGGTGTGCCTAAGCGGTGAATCCAAATGATGTGCCTAAGCGGTGAATCTGAGCAATGTGCCTAGGCGGTGAATCTAAGCGATGTGCCTGAGCGGTGAATCTAAGCGATGTGCCAAAGCGGTGAATTTAAGCGATGTGCCTGAGCGGTGAATCTAAGCGATGTGCCTGAACGGTGAATCTAAGCGATGTGCCTAAGCGGTGAATTTAAGCGATGTGCCTGAGCGGTGAATCTGAGTGATGTGCCTGAGCGGTGAATTTAAGCGATGTGCCTAAGCGGTGAATTTAAGCGATGTGCCTAAGCGGTGAATCTAAGCGAAGTGCCTAAGCGGTGAATTTAAGCGATGTTCCTAAGCGGTGAATTTAAGCGATGTTCCTAAGCGGTGAATCTAAGTGATGTGCCTGAGCGGTGAATCTAAGCGATCTGCCTAAGCGGTGAATCTAAGCGATGAATCTAGGCGGTGAATCTAAGTGATGTGCCTGAGCGGTGAATCTAAGCGGTGTGCCTAAGCGATGTGCCTAAGCGGTGAATCTGAGCGATGTGCCTAAGCGGTGAATCTAAGCGATGTGCCTAAGCGGTGACTCTAAGCGATGTTCCTAAGCGGTGAATCTAAGCGGTGAATCTAAGCGTTGTGCCTAAGCGGTGAATCTAAGCGATGTGCCTAAGCGGTGAATCTAAGCGATGTGCCAAAGCGGTGAATCTAAGCGATGTGCCTAAGCGGTGAATCTAATCGATGTGCCTGAGCGGTGAATCTAAGCGATGTGCCTAAGCGGTGAATCTAAGCGATGTGCCTAAGCGGTAAATCTAAGCGATGTGCCTAAGCGGTGAATCTAAGCAGTGTGCCTAAGCGGTGAATCTAAGCGATGTGCCTGAGCGGTGAATCTAAGCGGTGAATCTGAGCGATGTGCCTAAGCGGTGAATCTAAGCGATGTGTCTAAGCGGTGAATCTAAGCGATGTGCCTAAGCGGTGAATCTAAGCGGTGTGCCTAAGCGGTGAATCTGAGCGATGTGCCTAGGCGGTGAATCTAAGCGATGTGCCTCAGCGGTGAATCTAAGCGATGTGTCTAAGCGGTGAATCTAAGCGATGTGTCTAAGCGGTGAATCTAAGCGATGTGTCTAAGCGGTGAATCTAAGCCATGTGTCTAAGCGGTGAATCTAAGCGATGTGTCTAAGCGGTGAATCTAAGCCATGTGTCTAAGCGGTGAATCTAAGCGATGTGTCTAAGCGGTGAATCTAAGCGATGTGTCTAAGCGGTGAATCTAAGCGATGTGTCTAAGCGGTGAATCTAAGCCATGTGTCTAAGCGGTGAATCTAAGCGATGTGTCTAAGCGGTGAATCTAAGCGATGTGTCTAAGCGGTGAATCTAAGCGATGTGCCTGAGCGGTGAATCTAAGCGATGTGTCTAAGCGGTGAATCTAAGCGATGTGCCTAAGCGATGAATCTAAGCGGTGTGCCTAAGCGGTAAATCTAAGCGGTGTGCCTAAGCGGTAAATCTAAGCGGTGTGCCTAAGCGATGTGCCTAATCGGTGAATCTAAGCGTTGTGTCTAAGCAGTGAATCTAAGTGGTGAATCTAAGCGGTGAATCTAAGCGGTGTGCCTAAGCGGTAAATCTAAGCGGTGAATCTAAGCGGTGAATCTAAGTGGTGTGCCTAAGAGGTGAATCTAAGCGGTGAATCTAAGCGGAGTGCCTAATCGGTGAATCTAAGCGTTGTGTCTAAGCAGTGAATCTAAGCGGAGTGCCTAATCGGTGAATCTAAGCGATGTGCCTAATCGGTGAATCAAAGCGATGTGTCTAAGCGGTGAATCTAAGTGATGTGCCTAAGCGGTGGATCTAAGCGATGTGCCTAAGCGGTGAATCTAAGCGATGTGCCTAAGCGGTGAATTTAAGCGATGTGCCTAAGCGGTGAATCTAAGCGATGTGCCTAAACGGTGAATCTAAGCGATGTGCCTAAGCGGTGAATCTAAATGATGTGCCTAAGCGGTGAATCTGAGCGATGTGCCTAGGCGGTGAATCTAAGCGATGTGTGTAAGCGGTGAATCTAAGCGGTGTGCCTAAGCGGTGAATCTAAGCGATGTGCCTAATCGGTGAATCTAAGCGATGTGTGTAAGCGGTGAATCTAAGCGTTGTGTCTAAGCGGTGAATCTAAGCGATGTGCCTAATCGGTGAATCTAAGCGTTGTGTCGAAGCAGTGAATCTAAGCGGTGTGCCTAATCTAAGCGGTGTGCCTAATCGGTGAATCTAAGCGATGTGCCTAATCGGTGAATCAAAGCGATGTGTCTAAGCGGTGAATCTAAGCAATGTGCCTGAGCAATGAATGTAAGCGATGTGTCTAAGCGGTGAATCTAAGCGATGTGTCTAAGCGGTGAATCTAAGCGATGTGTCTAAGCGGTGAATCTAAGCGGTGTGCCTAATCTAAGCGGTGTGCCTAATCGGTGAATCTAAGCGATGTGCCTAATCGGTGAATCAAAGCGATGTGCCTAATCGGTGAATCAAAGCGATGTGTCTAAGCGGTGAATCTAAGCGATGTGTCTAAGCGGTGAATCTAAGCCATGTGTCTAAGCGGTGAATCTAAGCGATGTGTCTAAGCGGTGAATCTAAGCGATGTGTCTAAGCGGTGAATCTAAGCGATGTGCCTGAGCGGTGAATCTAAGCGATGTGTCTAAGCGGTGAATCTAAGCGATGTGCCTAAGCGGTGAATCTAAGCGGTGTGCCTAAGCGGTAAATCTAAGCGGTGTGCCTAAGCGGTGAATCTAAATGATGTGCCTAAGCTGTGAATCTAAGCCATGTGTCTAAGCGGTGAATCTAAGCGATGTGTCTAAGCGGTGAATCTAAGCGATGTGTCTAAGCGGTGAATCTAAGCCATGTGTCTAAGCGGTGAATCTAAGCCATGTGTCTAAGCGGTGAATCTAAGCGATGTGTCTAAGCGGTGAATCTAAGCGACGTGTCTAAGCGGTGAATCTAAGCCATGTGTCTAAGCGGTGAATCTAAGCCATGTGTCTAAGCGGTGAATCTAAGCGATGTGTCTAAGCGGTGAATCTAAGCGATGTGCCTGAGCCGTGAATCTAAGCGATGTGTCTAAACGGTGAATCTAAGCGATGTGCCTAAGCGGTGAATCTAAGCGGTGTGCCTAATCTAAGCGGTGTGCCTAATCGGTGAATCTAAGCGATGTGCCTAATCGGTGAATCAAAGCGATGTGTCTAAGCGGTGAATCTAAGCCATGTGTCTAAGCGGTGAATCTAAGCGATGTGTCTAAGCGGTGAATCTAAGCGATGAGCCTAAGCGGTGAATCTAAGCGATGTGCCTAAGCGGTGAATCTAAACGGTGTGCCTAAGCGGTGAATCTAATTTATGTGCCTAAGCGGTGAATCTAAGTGATGTGCCTGAGCGGTGAATCTAAGCGATCTGCCTAAGCGGTGAATCTAAGCGATGAATCTAGGCGGTGAATCTAAGTGATGTGCCTGAGCGGTGAATTCAAGCGATGTGCCTAAGCGGTGAATCTAAGTGATGTGCCTAAGCGGTGAATCTAAGCGATGTGCCTAAGCGGTGAATCTAAGCGATGTGCCTAAGCGGTGAATCTAAGCAGTGTGCCTAAGCGGTGAATCTAAGCGATGTGCCTGAGCGGTGAATCTAAGCGGTGTGCCTAAGCGATGTGCCTAAGCGGTGAATCTAATCGATGTGCCTAAGCGGTGACTCTAAGCGATGTTCCTAAGCGGTGTGCCTAAGCGATGTGCCTAAGCGGTGAATCTGAGCGATGTGCCTAAGCGGTGAATCTAAGCGATGTGCCTAAGCGGTGAATCTAAGCGATGTGCCTAAGCGGTGAATCTAAGCGATGTGCCAAAGCGGTGAATCTAAGCGATGTGCCTAAGCGGTGAATCTAATCGATGTGCCTGAGCGGTGAATCTAAGCGATGTGCCTAAGCGGTGAATCTAAGCGGTGATTCTAAGCGGTGTGCCTAAGCGGTAAATCTAAGCGGTGAATCTAAGCGGTGAATCTAAGTGGAGTGCCTAATCGGTGAATCTAAGCGTTGTGTCTAAGCGGTGAATCTAAGCGGTGAATCTAAGCGGAGTGCCTTATCGGTGAATCTAAGCGTTGTGTCTAAGCGGTGAATCTAAGCGATGTGCCTAATCGGTGAATCTAAGCGTTGTGTCTAAGCAGTGAATCTAAGCGATGTGCCTAATCGGTGAATCTAAGCGATGTGCCTAATCGGTGAATCTAAGCGATGTGCCTAATCGGTGAATCAAAGCGATGTGTCTAAGCGGTGAATCTAAGCAATGTGTCTAAGCGGTGAATCTAAGCGTTGTGCCTGAATCTAAGCGATGTGCCTGAGCAATGAATGTAAGCGATGTGTCTAAGCGGTGAATCTAAGCGATGTGTCTAAGCGGTGAATCTAAGCGTTGTGCCTGAATCTAAGCGATGTGCCTGAGCAATGAATGTAAGCGATGTGTCTAAGCGGTGAATCTAAGCGATGTGTCTAAGCGGTGAATCTAAGCCATGTGTCTAAGCGGTGAATCTAAGCGATGTGTCTAAGCGGTGAATCTAAGCGATGTGTCTAAGCGGTGAATCTAAGCGATGTGTCTAAGCGGTGAATCTAAGCGATGTGTCTAAGCGGTGAATCTAAGCGATGTGCCTAAGCGGTGAATCTAAGCGGTGTGCCTAAGCGGTAAATCTAAGCGGTGTGCCTAAGCGGTGAATCCAAATGATGTGCCTAAGCGGTGAATCTGAGCGATGTGCCTAGGCGGTGAATCTAAGCGATGTGCCTGAGCGGTGAATCTAAGCGATGTGCCTGAACGGTGAATCTAAGCGATGTGCCTAAGCGGTGAATCTAAATGATGTGCCTAAGCTGTGAATCTAAGCCATGTGTCTAAGCGGTGAATCTAAGCGATGTGTCTAAGCGGTGAATCTAAGCGATGTGTCTAAGCGGTGAATCTAAGCCATGTGTCTAAGCGGTGAATCTAAGCCATGTGTCTAAGCGGTGAATCTAAGCGATGTGTCTAAGCGGTGAATCTAAGCGACGTGTCTAAGCGGTGAATCTAAGCCATGTGTCTAAGCGGTGAATCTAAGCGATGTGCCTGAGCCGTGAATCTAAGCGATGTGTCTAAACGGTGAATCTAAGCGATGTGCCTAAGCGGTGAATCTAAGCGGTGTGCCTAATCTAAGCGGTGTGCCTAATCGGTGAATCTAAGCGATGTGCCTAATCGGTGAATCAAAGCGATGTGTCTAAGCGGTGAATCTAAGCGTTGTGCCTGAATCTAAGCGATGTGCCTGAGCAATGAATGTAAGCGATGTGTCTAAGCGGTGAATCTAAGCGATGTGTCTAAGCGGTGAATCTAAGCCATGTGTCTAAGCGGTGAATCTAAGCGATGTGTCTAAGCGGTGAATCTAAGCGATGAGCCTAAGCGGTGAATCTAAGCGGTGTGCCTAAACGGTGAATCTAAGCGATGTGCCTAAGCGGTGAATCTAAGCGATGTGCCTAAGCGGTGAATCTAAACGGTGTGCCTAAGCGGTGAATCTAATTTATGTGCCTAAGCGGTGAATCTAAGTGATGTGCCTGAGCGGTGAATCTAAGCGATCTGCCTAAGCGGTGAATCTAAGCGATGAATCTAGGCGGTGAATCTAAGTGATGTGCCTGAGCGGTGAATTCAAGCGATGTGCCTAAGCGGTGAATCTAAGCGATGTGCCTAAGCGGTGAATCTAAGCGATGTGCCTAAGCGGTGAATCTAAGCGATGTGCCTAAGCGGTGAATCTAAGCAGTGTGCCTAAGCGGTGAATCTAAGCGATGTGCCTGAGCGGTGAATCTAAGCGGTGTGCCTAAGCGATGTGCCTAAGCGGTGAATCTAATCGATGTGCCTAAGCGGTGACTCTAAGCGATGTTCCTAAGCGGTGTGCCTAAGCGATGTGCCTAAGCGGTGAATCTGAGCGATGTGCCTAAGCGGTGAATCTAAGCGATGTGCCTAAGCGGTGAATCTAAGCGATGTGCCTAAGCGGTGAATCTAAGCGATGTGCCAAAGCGGTGAATCTAAGCGATGTGCCTAAGCGGTGAATCTAATCGATGTGCCTGAGCGGTGAATCTAAGCGATGTGCCTAAGCGGTGAATCTAAGCGATGTGCCTAAGCGGTGAATCTAAGCGGTGATTCTAAGCGGTGTGCCTAAGCGGTAAATCTAAGCGGTGAATCTAAGCGGTGAATCTAAGTGGTGTGCCTAAGAGGTGAATCTAAGCGGTGAATCTAAGCGGAGTGCCTAATCGGTGAATCTAAGCGTTGTGTCTAAGCGGTGAATCTAAGCGATGTGCCTAATCGGTGAATCTAAGCGTTGTGTCTAAGCAGTGAATCTAAGCGGTGTGCCTAATCGGTGAATCTAAGCGATGTGCCTAATCGGTAAATCAAAGCGATGTGTCTAAGCGGTGAATCTAAGCGATGTGTCTAAGTGGTGAATCTAAGCGTTGTGCCTGAATCTAAGCGATGTGCCTGAGCAATGAATGTAAGCGATGTGTCTAAGCGGTGAATCTAAGCGATGTGTCTAAGCGGTGAATCTAAGCGTTGTGCCTGAATCTAAGCGATGTGCCTGAGCAATGAATGTAAGCGATGTGTCTAAGCGGTGAATCTAAGCGATGTGTCTAAGCGGTGAATCTAAGCCATGTGTCTAAGCGGTGAATCTAAGCGATGTGTCTAAGCGGTGAATCTAAGCGATGTGTCTAAGCGGTGAATCTAAGTGATGTGCCTGAGCGGTGAATCTAAGCGATCTGCCTAAGCGGTGAATCTAAGCGATGAATCTAGGCGGTGAATCTAAGTGATGTGCCTGAGCGGTGAATCTAAGCAGTGTGCCTAAGCGGTGAATCTAAGCGATGTGCCTAAGCGGTGAATCTAAGCGATGTGCCTAAGCGGTGAATCTAAGCGATGTGCCTAAGCGGTGAATCTAAGCAGTGTGCCTAAGCGGTGAATCTAAGCGATGTGCCTGAGCGGTGAATCTAAGCGGTGTGCCTAAGCGATGTGCCTAAGCGGTGAATCTGAGCGATGTGCCTAAGCGGTGAATCTAAGCGATGTGCCTAAGCGGTGACTCTAAGCGATGTTCCTAAGCGGTGAATCTAAGCGATGAATCTAAGCGTTGTGCCTAAGCGGTGAATCTAAGCGATGTGCCTAAGCGGTGAATCTAAGCGATGTGCCAAAGCGGTGAATCTAAGCGATGTGCCTAAGCGGTGAATCTAATCGATGTGCCTGAGCGGTGAATCTAAGCGATGTGCCTAAGCGGTGAATCTGAGCGATGTGCCTAGGCGGTGAATCTAAGCGATGTGCCTGAGCGGTGAATCTAAGCGATGTGCCTGAGCAATGAATGTAAGCGATGTGTCTAAGCGGTGAATCTAAGCGATGTGTCTAAGCGGTGAATCTAAGCGACGTGTCTAAGCGGTGAATCTAAGCCATGTGTCTAAGCGGTGAATCTAAGCGATGTGTCTAAGCGGTGAATCTAAGCGATGTGCCTGAGCGGTGAATCTAAGCGATGTGTCTAAGCGGTGAATCTAAGCGATGTGCCTAAGCGGTGAATCTAAGCGGTGTGCCTAATCTAAGCGGTGTGCCTAATCGGTGAATCTAAGCGATGTGCCTAATCGGTGAATCAAATCGATGTGCCTAAGCGGTGAATCTAAGCGATGTGTCTAAGCGGTGAATCTAAGCGTTGTGCCTAAGCGGTGAATCTAAGCAATGTGTCTAAGCGGTGAATCTAAGCGTTGTGCCTGAATCTAAGCGATGTGCCTGAGCAATGAATGTAAGCGATGTGTCTAAGCGGTGAATCTAAGCGATGTGTCTAAGCGGTGAATCTAAGCGTTGTGCCTGAATCTAAGCGATGTGCCTGAGCAATGAATGTAAGCGATGTGTCTAAGCGGTGAATCTAAGCGATGTGTCTAAGCGGTGAATCTAAGCCATGTGTCTAAGCGGTGAATCTAAGCGATGTGTCTAAGCGGTGAATCTAAGCGATGTGTCTAAGCGGTGAATCTAAGCGATGTGCCTGAGCGGTGAATCTAAGCGATGTGTCTAAGCGGTGAATCTAAGCGATGTGCCTAAGCGGTGAATCTAAGCGGTGTGCCTAAGCGGTAAATCTAAGCGGTGTGCCTAAGCGGTGAATCCAAATGATGTGCCTAAGCGGTGAATCTGAGCAATGTGCCTGAGCGGTGAATCTAAGCGATGTGCCAAAGCGGTGAATTTAAGCGATGTGCCTGAGCGGTGAATCTAAGCGATGTGCCTGAACGGTGAATCTAAGCGATGTGCCTAAGCGGTGAATTTAAGCGATGTGCCTGAGCGGTGAATCTGAGTGATGTGCCTGAGCGGTGAATTTAAGCGATGTGCCTAAGCGGTGAATTTAAGCGATGTGCCTAAGCGGTGAATCTAAGCGAAGTGCCTAAGCGGTGAATTTAAGCGATGTTCCTAAGCGGTGAATTTAAGCGATGTTCCTAAGCGGTGAATCTAAGTGATGTGCCTGAGCGGTGAATCTAAGCGATCTGCCTAAGCGGTGAATCTAAGCGATGAATCTAGGCGGTGAATCTAAGTGATGTGCCTGAGCGGTGAATCTAAGCGGTGTGCCTAAGCGATGTGCCTAAGCGGTGAATCTGAGCGATGTGCCTAAGCGGTGAATCTAAGCGATGTGCCTAAGCGGTGACTCTAAGCGATGTTCCTAAGCGGTGAATCTAAGCGGTGAATCTAAGCGTTGTGCCTAAGCGGTGAATCTAAGCGATGTGCCTAAGCGGTGAATCTAAGCGATGTGCCAAAGCTGTGAATCTAAGCGATGTGCCTAAGCGGTGAATCTAATCGATGTGCCTGAGCGGTGAATCTAAGCGATGTGCCTAAGCGGTGAATCTAAGCGATGTGCCTAAGCGGTAAATCTAAGCGATGTGCCTAAGCAGTGAATCTAAGCAGTGTGCCTAAGCGGTGAATCTAAGCGATGTGTCTAAGCGGTGAATCTAAGCGATGTGCCTAAGCGGTGAATCTAAGCGGTGTGCCTAAGCGGTGAATCTGAGCGATGTGCCTAGGCGGTGAATCTAAGCGATGTGCCTCAGCGGTGAATCTAAGCGATGTGTCTAAGCGGTGAATCTAAGCGATGTGTCTAAGCGGTGAATCTAAGCGATGTGTCTAAGCGGTGAATCTAAGCCATGTGTCTAAGCGGTGAATCTAAGCGATGTGTCTAAGCGGTGAATCTAAGCCATGTGTCTAAGCGGTGAATCTAAGCGATGTGTCTAAGCGGTGAATCTAAGCGATGTGTCTAAGCGGTGAATCTAAGCGATGTGTCTAAGCGGTGAATCTAAGCGATGTGCCTGAGCGGTGAATCTAAGCGATGTGTCTAAGCGGTGAATCTAAGCGATGTGCCTAAGCGATGAATCTAAGCGGTGTGCCTAAGCGGTAAATCTAAGCGGTGTGCCTAAGCGGTAAATCTAAGCGGTGTGCCTAAGCGATGTGCCTAATCGGTGAATCTAAGCGTTGTGTCTAAGCAGTGAATCTAAGCGGTGAATCTAAGCGGTGAATCTAAGCGGTGTGCCTAAGCGGTAAATCTAAGCGGTGAATCTAAGCGGTGAATCTAAGTGGTGTGCCTAAGAGGTGAATCTAAGCGGTGAATCTAAGCGGAGTGCCTAATCGGTGAATCTAAGCGTTGTGTCTAAGCAGTGAATCTAAGCGGTGTGCCTAATCTAAGCGGTGTGCCTAATCGGTGAATCTAAGCGATGTGCCTAATCGGTGAATCAAAGCGATGTGTCTAAGCGGTGAATCTAAGTGATGTGCCTAAGCGGTGGATCTAAGCGATGTGCCTAAGCGGTGAATCTAAGCGATGTGCCTAAGCGGTGAATCTAAGCGATGTGCCTAAGCGGTGAATTTAAGCGATGTGCCTAAGCGGTGAATCTAAGCGATGTGCCTAAACGGTGAATCTAAGCGATGTGCCTAAGCGGTGAATCTAAATGATGTGCCTAAGCGGTGAATCTGAGCGATGTGCCTAGGCGGTGAATCTAAGCGATGTGCCTGAGCGGTGAATCTAAGCGATGTGCCTGAGCAATGAATGTAAGCGATGTGTCTAAGCGGTGAATCTAAGCGATGTGTCTAAGCGGTGAATCTAAGCGACGTGTCTAAGCGGTGAATCTAAGCCATGTGTCTAAGCGGTGAATCTAAGCGATGTGTCTAAGCGGTGAATCTAAGCGATGTGCCTGAGCGGTGAATCTAAGCGATGTGTCTAAGCGGTGAATCTAAGCGATGTGCCTAAGCGGTGAATCTAAGCGATGAGCCTAATCGGTGAATCAAAGCGATGTGCCTAAGCGGTGAATCTAAGCGATGTGTCTAAGCGGTGAATCTAAGCGTTGTGCCTGAATCTAAGCGATGTGCCTGAGCAATGAATGTAAGCGATGTGTCTAAGCGGTGAATCTAAGCGATGTGTCTAAGCGGTGAATCTAAGCGATGTGTCTAAGCGGTGAATCTAAGCGATGTGTCTAAGCGGTGAATCTAAGCGATGTGCCTGAGCGGTGAATCTAAGCGATGTGTCTAAGCGCTAAATCTAAGCGATGAGCCTAAGCGGTGAATCTAAGCGGTGTGCCTAAACGGTGAATCTAAGCGATGTGCCTAAGCGGTGAATCTAAGCGATGTGCCTAAGCGGTGAATCTAAGCGATGTGCCTAAGCGGTGAATCTAAGCAGTGTGCCTAAGCGGTGAATCTAAGCGATGTGCCTGAGCGGTGAATCTAAGCGGTGTGCCTAAACGGTGAATCTTAGTGATGTGCCTGAGCGGTGAATCTAAGCGATCTGCCTAAGCGGTGAATCTAAGCGATGAATCTAGGCGGTGAATCTAAGTGATGTGCCTGAGCGGTGAATCAAAGCAGTGTGCCTAAGCGGTGAATCTAAGCGATGTGCCTAAGCGGTGAATCTAAGCGATGTGCCTAATCGGTGAATCTAAGCGATGTGTCTAAGCGGTGAATCTAAGCAGTGTGCCTAAGCGGTGAATCTAAGCGATGTGCCTGAGCGGTGAATCTAAGCGGTGTGCCTAAGCGATGTGCCTAAGCGGTGAATCTGAGCGATGTGCCTAAGCGGTGAATCTAAGCGATGTGCCTAAGCGGTGACTCTAAGCGATGTTCCTAAGCGGTGAATCTAAGCGGTGAATCTAAGCGTTTTGCCTAAGCGGTGAATCTAAGCGATGTGCCTAAGCGGTGAATCTAAGCGATGTGCCAAAGCGGTGAATCTAAGCGATGTGCCTAAGCGGTGAATCTAATCGATGTGCCTGAGCGGTGAATCTAAGCGATGTGCCTAAGCGGTGAATCTAAATGATGTGCCTAAGCGGTGAATCTGAGCGATGTGCCTAGGCGGTGAATCTAAGCGATGTGCCTGAGCGGTGAATCTAAGCGATGTGCCTGAGCAATGAATGTAAGCGATGTGTCTAAGCGGTGAATCTAAGCGATGTGTCTAAGCGGTGAATCTAAGCGACGTGTCTAAGCGGTGAATCTAAGCCATGTGTCTAAGCGGTGAATCTAAGCGATGTGTCTAAGCGGTGAATCTAAGCGATGTGCCTGAGCGGTGAATCTAAGCGATGTGTCTAAGCGGTGAATCTAAGCGATGTGCCTAAGCGGTGAATCTAAGCGGTGTGCCTAATCTAAGCGGTGTGCCTAATCGGTGAATCTAAGCGATGTGCCTAATCGGTGAATCAAAGCGATGTGCCTAAGCGGTGAATCTAAGCGATGTGTCTAAGCGGTGAATCTAAGCGTTGTGCCTGAATCTAAGCGATGTGCCTGAGCAATGAATGTAAGCGATGTGTCTAAGCGGTGAATCTAAGCGATGTGTCTAAGCGGTGAATCTAAGCCATGTGTCTAAGCGGTGAATCTAAGCGATGTGTCTAAGCGGTGAATCTAAGCGATGTGTCTAAGCGGTGAATCTAAGCGATGTGCCTGAGCGGTGAATCTAAGCGATGTGTCTAAGCGCTAAATCTAAGCGATGAGCCTAAGCGGTGAATCTAAGCGGTGTGCCTAAACGGTGAATCTAAGCGATGTGCCTAAGCGGTGAATCTAAGCAATGTGCCTAAGCGGTGAATCTAAACGGTGTGCCTAAGCGGTGAATCTAATCTATGTGCCTAAGCGGTGAATCTAAGTGATGTGCCTGAGCGGTGAATCTAAGCGATCTGCCTAAGCGGTGAATCTAAGCGATGAATCTAGGCGGTGAATCTAAGTAATGTGCCTGAGCGGTGAATCTAAGCGGTGTGCCTAAGCGATGTGCCTAAGCGGTGAATCTGAGCGATGTGCCTAAGCGGTGAATCTAAGCGATGTGCCTAAGCGGTGACTCTAAGCGATGTTCCTAAGCGGTGAATCTAAGCGGTGAATCTAAGCGTTGTGCCTAAGCGGTGAATCTAAGCGATGTGCCTAAGCGGTGAATCTAAGCGATGTGCCAAAGCGGTGAATCTAAGCGATGTGCCTAAGCGGTGAATCTAAGCGATGTGCCTAAGCGGTAAATCTAAGCGATGTGCCTAAGCAGTGAATCTAAGCAGTGTGCCTAAGCGGTGAATCTAAGCGACGTGCCTGAGCGGTGAATGTAAGCGGTGTGCATAAGCGATGTGCCTAAGCGGTGAATCTGAGCGATGTGCCTAAGCGGTGAATCTAAGCGATGTGCCTAAGCGGTGACTCTAAGCGATGTTCCTAAGCGGTGAATCTAAGCGGTGAATCTAAGCGGTGATTCTAAGCGGTGTGCCTAAGCGGTAAATCTAAGCGGTGAATCTAAGCGGTGAATCTAAGTGGTGTGCCTAAGAGGTGAATCTAAGCGGTAAATCTAAGCGGAGTGCCTAATCGGTGAATCTAAGCGTTGTGTCTAAGCAGTGAATCTAAGCGGTGTGCCTAATCTAAGCGGTGTGCCTAATCGGTGAATCTAAGCGATGTGCCTAATCGGTGAATCAAAGCGATGTGTCTAAGCGGTGAATCTAAGCGATGTGTCTAAGCGGTTAATCTAAGCCATGTGTCTAAGCGGTGAATCTAAGCGATGTGTCTAAGCGGTGAATCTAAGCGATGTGTCTAAGCGGTGAATCTAAGCGATGTGCCTGAGCGGTGAATCTAAGCGATGTGTCTAAGCGGTGAATCTAAGCGATGTGCCTAAGCGGTGAATCTAAGCGGTGTGCCTAAGCGGTAAATCTAAGCGGTGTGCCTAAGCGATGTGCCTAATCGGTGAATCTAAGCGTTGTGTCTAAGCAGTGAATCTAAGCGGTGAATCTAAGCGGTGAATCTAAGCGGTGTGCCTAAGCGGTAAATCTAAGCGGTGAATCTAAGCGGTGAATCTAAGTGGTGTGCCTAAGAGGTGAATCTAAGCGGTGAATCTAAGCGGAGTGCCTAATCGGTGAATCTAAGCGTTGTGTCTAAGCAGTGAATCTAAGCGGTGTGCCTAATCTAAGCGGTGTGCCTAATCGGTGAATCTAAGCGATGTGCCTAATCGGTGAATCAAAGCGATGTGCCTAATCGGTGAATCAAAGCGATGTGTCTAAGCGGTGAATCTAAGCGATGTGTCTAAGCGGTGAATCTAAGCCATGTGTCTAAGCGGTGAATCTAAGCGATGTGTCTAAGCGGTGAATCTAAGCGATGTGTCTAAGCGGTGAATCTAAGCGATGTGCCTGAGCGGTGAATCTAAGCGATGTGTCTAAGCGGTGAATCTAAGCGATGTGCCTAAGCGGTGAATCTAAGCGGTGTGCCTAAGCGGTGAATCTGAATGATGTGCCTAAGCGGTGAATCTGAGCGATGTGCCTAGGCGGTGAATCTAAGCGATGTGTCTAAGCGGTGAATCTAAGCGATGTGTCTAAGCGGTGAATCTAAGCGATGTGTCTAAGCGGTGAATCTAAGCCATGTGTCTAAGCGGTGAATCTAAGCGATGTGTCTAAGCGGTGAATCTAAGCCATGTGTCTAAGCGGTGAATCTAAGCGATGTGTCTAAGCGGTGAATCTAAGCGATGTGTCTAAGCGGTGAATCTAAGCGATGTGTCTAAGCGGTGAATCTAAGCGATGTGTCTAAGCGGTGAATCTAAGCGATGTGCCTAAGCGGTGAATCTAAGCGGTGTGCCTAAGCGGTAAATCTAAGCGGTGTGCCTAAGCGATGTGCCTAATCGGTGAATCTAAGCGTTGTGTCTAAGCAGTGAATCTAAGCGGTGAATCTAAGCGGTGAATCTAAGCGGTGTGCCTAAGCGGTAAATCTAAGCGGTGAATCTAAGCGGTGAATCTAAGTGGTGTGCCTAAGAGGTGAATCTAAGCGGTGAATCTAAGCGGAGTGCCTAATCGGTGAATCTAAGCGTTGTGTCTAAGCAGTGAATCTAAGCGGTGTGCCTAATCTAAGCGGTGTGCCTAATCGGTGAATCTAAGCGATGTGCCTAATCGGTGAATCAAAGCGATGTGTCTAAGCGGTGAATCTAAGCGATGTGTCTAAGCGGTGAATCTAAGCCATGTGTCTAAGCGGTGAATCTAAGCGATGTGTCTAAGCGGTGAATCTAAGCGATGTGTCTAAGCGGTGAATCTAAGCGATGTGCCTGAGCGGTGAATCTAAGCGATGTGTCTAAGCGGTGAATCTAAGCGATGTGCCTAAGCGGTGAATCTAAGCGGTGTGCCTAAGCGGTGAATCTGAATGATGTGCCTAAGCGGTGAATCTGAGCGATGTGCCTCAGCGGTGAATCTAAGCGATGTGTCTAAGCGGTGAATCTAAGCGATGTGTCTAAGCGGTGAATCTAAGCGATGTGTCTAAGCGGTGAATCTAAGCCATGTGTCTAAGCGGTGAATCTAAGCGATGTGTCTAAGCGGTGAATCTAAGCGATGTGTCTAAGCGGTGAATCTAAGCCATGTATCTAAGCGGTGAATCTAAGCGATGTGTCTAAGCGGTGAATCTAAGCCATGTGTCTAAGCGGTGAATCTAAGCGATGTGTCTAAGCGGTGAATCTAAGCCATGTGTCTAAGCGGTGAATCTAAGCGATGTGTCTAAGCGGTGAATCTAAGCGATGTGTCTAAGCGGTGAATCTAAGCGATGTGTCTAAGCGGTGAATCTAAGCGATGTGTCTAAGCGGTGAATCTAAGCGATGTGTCTAAGCGGTGAATCTAAGCGATGTGCCTAAGCGGTGAATCTAAGCGGTGTGCCTAAGCGGTAAATCTAAGCGGTGTGCCTAAGCGATGTGCCTAATCGGTGAATCTAAGCGTTGTGTCTAAGCAGTGAATCTAAGCGGTGAATCTAAGCGGTGAATCTAAGCGGTGTGCCTAAGCGGTAAATCTAAGCGGTGAATCTAAGCGGTGAATCTAAGTGGTGTGCCTAAGAGGTGAATCTAAGCGGTGAATCTAAGCGGAGTGCCTAATCGGTGAATCTAAGCGTTGTGTCTAAGCAGTGAATCTAAGCGGTGTGCCTAATCTAAGCGGTGTGCCTAATCGGTGAATCTAAGCGATGTGCCTAATCGGTGAATCAAAGCGATGTGTCTAAGCGGTGAATCTAAGCGATGTGTCTAAGCGGTGAATCTAAGCCATGTGTCTAAGCGGTGAATCTAAGCGATGTGTCTAAGCGGTGAATCTAAGCGATGTGTCTAAGCGGTGAATCTAAGCGATGTGCCTGAGCGGTGAATCTAAGCGATGTGTCTAAGCGGTGAATCTAAGCGATGTGCCTAAGCGGTGAATCTAAGCGGTGTGCCTAAGCGGTGAATCTGAATGATGTGCCTAAGCGGTGAATCTGAGCGATGTGCCTCAGCGGTGAATCTAAGCGATGTGTCTAAGCGGTGAATCTAAGCGATGTGTCTAAGCGGTGAATCTAAGCGATGTGTCTAAGCGGTGAATCTAAGCCATGTGTCTAAGCGGTGAATCTAAGCGATGTGTCTAAGCGGTGAATCTAAGCGATGTGTCTAAGCGGTGAATCTAAGCCATGTATCTAAGCGGTGAATCTAAGCGATGTGTCTAAGCGGTGAATCTAAGCCATGTGTCTAAGCGGTGAATCTAAGCGATGTGTCTAAGCGGTGAATCTAAGCCATGTGTCTAAGCGGTGAATCTAAGCGATGTGTCTAAGCGGTGAATCTAAGCGATGTGTCTAAGCGGTGAATCTAAGCGATGTGTCTAAGCGGTGAATCTAAGCGATGTGTCTAAGCGGTGAATCTAAGCCATGTGTCTAAGCGGTGAATCTAAGCGATGTGTCTAAGCGGTGAATCTAAGCGATGTGCCTGAGCGGTGAATCTGAATGATGTGCCTAAGCGGTGAATCTGAGCGATGTGCCTAGGCGGTGAATCTAAGCGATGTGCCTCAGAGGTGAATCTAAGCGATGTGCCTGAGCAATGAATGTAAGCGATGTGTCTAAGCGGTGAATCTAAGCGATGTGTCTAAGCGGTGAATCTAAGCCATGTGTCTAAGCGGTGAATCTAAGCGATGTGTCTAAGCGGTGAATCTAAGCGATGTGCCTGAGCGGTGAATCTAAGCGATGTGTCTAAGCGGTGAATCTAGGCGGTGTGCCTAATCTAAGCGGTGTGCCTAATCGGTGAATCTAAGCGATGTGCCTAAGCGGTGAATCTAAGCGGTGTGCCTAATCTAAGCGGTGTGCCTAATCGGTGAATCTAAGCGATGTGCCTAAGCGGTGAATCTAAGCGATGTGTCTAAGCGGTGAATCTAAGCGTTGTGCCTGAATCTAAGCGATGTGCCTGAGCAATGAATGTAAGCGATGTGTCTAAGCGGTGAATCTAAGCGATGTGTCTAAGCGGTGAATCTAAGCCATGTGTCTAAGCGGTAAATCTAAGCGATGTGTCTAAGCGGTGAATCTAAGCGATGTGCCTGAGCGGTGAATCTGAATGATGTGCCTAAGCGGTGAATCTGAGCGATGTGCCTAGGCGGTGAATATAAGCGATGTGCCTCAGCGGTGAATCTAAGCGATGTAAGCGATATGTCTAAGCGGTGAATCTAAGCGATGTGTCTAAGCGGTGAATCTAAGCCATGTGTCTAAGCGGTGAATCTAAGCGGTGTGCCTAATCTAAGCGGTGTGCCTAATCGGTGAATCTAAGCGATGTGCCTAAGCGGTGAATCTAAGCGATGTGCCTAAGCGGTGAATCTAAGCGGTGTGCCTAATCTAAGCGGTGTGCCTAATCGGTGAATCTAAGCGATGTGCCTAAGCGGTGAATCTAAGCGATGTGTCTAAGCGGTGAATCTAAGCGTTGTGCCTGAATCTAAGCGATGTGCCTGAGCAATGAATGTAAGCGATGTGTCTAAGCGGTGAATCTAAGCGATGTGTCTAAGCGGTGAATCTAAGCGATGTGCCTAAGCGGTGAATCTAAGCAGTGTGCCTAAGCGGTGAATCTAAGCGATGTGCCTGAGCGGTGAATCTAAGCGGTGTGCCTAAGTGATGTGCCTAAGCGGTGAATCTGAGCGATGTGCCTAAGCGGTGAATCTAAGCGATGTGCCTAAGCGGTGACTCTAAGCGATGTTCCTAAGCGGTGAATCTAAGCGGTGAATCTAAGCGTTGTGCCTAAGCGGTGAATCTAAGCGATGTGCCTAAGTGGTGAATCTAAGCGATGTGCCTAAGCGGTGAATCTAATCGATGTGCCTAAGCGGTGAATCTAAGCGATGTGCCTAAGTGGTGAATCTAAGCGATGTGCCTAAGCGGTGAATCTAATCGATGTGCCTGAGTGGTGAATCTAAGCGATGTGCCTAAGCGGTGAATCTAAGCGATGTGCCTAAGCGGTGAATCTAAGCGGTGAATCTAAGCGGTGTGCCTAAGCGGTAAATCTAAGCGGTGAATCTAAGCGGTGAATCTAAGTGGTGTGCCTAAGAGGTGAATCTAAGCGGTGAATCTAAGCGGAGTGCCTAATCGGTGAATCTAAGCGTTGTGTCTAAGCAGTGAATCTAAGCGGTGTGCCTAATCTAAGCGGTGTGCCTAATCGGTGAATCTAAGCGATGTGCCTAATCGGTGAATCAAAGCGATGTGTCTAAGCGGTGAATCTAAGCGATGTGTCTAAGCGGTGAATCTAAGCGATGTGTCTAAGCGGTGAATCTAAGCGATGTGCCTGAGCGGTGAATCTAAGCGATGTGTCTAAGCGGTGAATCTAAGCGATGTGCCTAAGCGGTGAATCTAAGCGGTGTGCCTAAGCGGTGAATCTGAATGATGTGCCTAAGCGGTGAATCTGAGCGATGTGCCTCAGCGGTGAATCTAAGCGATGTGTCTAAGCGGTGAATCTAAGCGATGTGTCTAAGCGGTGAATCTAAGCGATGTGTCTAAGCGGTGAATCTAAGCCATGTGTCTAAGCGGTGAATCTAAGCGATGTGTCTAAGCGGTGAATCTAAGCGATGTGTCTAAGCGGTGAATCTAAGCCATGTGTCTAAGCGGTGAATCTAAGCGATGTGTCTAAGCGGTGAATCTAAGCCATGTGTCTAAGCGGTGAATCTAAGCGATGTGTCTAAGCGGTGAATCTAAGCGATGTGTCTAAGCGGTGAATCTAAGCGATGTGTCTAAGCGGTGAATCTAAGCGATGTGTCTAAGCGGTGAATCTAAGCCATGTGTCTAAGCGGTGAATCTAAGCGATGTGTCTAAGCGGTGAATCTAAGCGATGTGCCTGAGCGGTGAATCTGAATGATGTGCCTAAGCGGTGAATCTGAGCGATGTGCCTAGGCGGTGAATCTAAGCGATGTGCCTCAGCGGTGAATCTAAGCCATGTGTCTAAGCGGTGAATCTAAGCGATGTGTCTAAGCGGTGAATCTAAGCCATGTGTCTAAGCGGTGAATCTAAGCGATGTGTCTAAGCGGTGAATCTAAGCGATGTGCCTGAGCGGTGAATCTAAGCGATGTGTCTAAGCGGTGAATCTAAGCGGTGTGCCTAATCTAAGCGGTGTGCCTAATCGGTGAATCTAAGCGATGTGCCTAAGCGGTGAATCTAAGCGATGTGCCTAAGCGGTGAATCTAAGCGGTGTGCCTAATCTAAGCGGTGTGCCTAATCGGTGAATCTAAGCGATGTGCCTAAGCGGTGAATCTAAGCGATGTGTCTAAGCGGTGAATCTAAGCGTTGTGCCTGAATCTAAGCGATGTGCCTGAGCAATGAATGTAAGCGATGTGTCTAAGCGGTGAATCTAAGCGATGTGTCTAAGCGGTGAATCTAAGCCATGTGTCTAAGCGGTAAATCTAAGCGATGTGTCTAAGCGGTGAATCTAAGCGATGTGCCTGAGCGGTGAATCTGAATGATGTGCCTAAGCGGTGAATCTGAGCGATGTGCCTAGGCGGTGAATCTAAGCGATGTGCCTCAGCGGTGAATCTAAGCGATGTAAGCGATGTGTCTAAGCGGTGAATCTAAGCGATGTGTCTAAGCGGTGAATCTAAGCCATGTGTCTAAGCGGTGAATCTAAGCGGTGTGCCTAATCTAAGCGGTGTGCCTAATCGGTGAATCTAAGCGATGTGCCTAAGCGGTGAATCTAAGCGATGTGCCGAAGCGGTGAATCTAAGCGGTGTGCCTAATCTAAGCGGTGTGCCTAATCGGTGAATCTAAGCGATGTGCCTAAGCGGTGAATCTAAGCGATGTGTCTAAGCGGTGAATCTAAGCGTTGTGCCTGAATCTAAGCGATGTGCCTGAGCAATGAATGTAAGCGATGTGTCTAAGCGGTGAATCTAAGCGATGTGTCTAAGCGGTGAATCTAAGCGATGTGCCTAAGCGGTGAATCTAAGCGATGTGCCTGAGCGGTGAATCTAAGCGGTGTGCCTAAGTGATGTGCCTAAGCGGTGAATCTGAGCGATGTGCCTAAGCGGTGAATCTAAGCGATGTGCCTAAGCGGTGACTCTAAGCGATGTTCCTAAGCGGTGAATCTAAGCGGTGAATCTAAGCGTTGTGCCTAAGCGGTGAATCTAAGCGATGTGCCTAAGTGGTGAATCTAAGCGATGTGCCTAAGCGGTGAATCTAATCGATGTGCCTAAGCGGTGAATCTAAGCGATGTGCCTAAGTGGTGAATCTAAGCGATGTGCCTAAGCGGTGAATCTAATCGATGTGCCTGAGTGGTGAATCTAAGCGATGTGCCTAAGCGGTGAATCTAAGCGATGTGCCTAAGCGGTGAATCTAAGCGGTGATTCTAAGCGGTGTGCCTAAGCGGTAAATCTAAGCGGTGAATCTAAGCGGTGAATCTAAGTGGTGTGCCTAAGAGGTGAATCTAAGCGGTGAATCTAAGCGGTGATTCTAAGCGGTGTGCCTAAGCGGTAAATCTAAGCGGTGAATCTAAGCGGTAAATCTAAGTGGTGTGCCTTAGCGGTGAATCTAAGCGGTGAATCTAAGCGATGTGCCTGAGCGGTGAATCTAAGCGGTGTGTTAAGCGGGGAATCTAAGCGGTGAATCTAAGCAATGTGCCTAAGCGGTGAATCTAAGTGGTGAATCTAAGCGATGAATCTAAGCGGTGAATCTAAGTGATGTGCCTAAGCGGTGAATCTAAGCGGTGAATCTAAGCGATGTGCCTAAGCGGTGAATCTAAACGGTGAATCTAAGCGGTGAATCTAAGCGGTGTGCCTAAGCGGTGAATCTAAGCGGTGAATCTAAGCGATGTGCCTAAGCGGTGAATCTAAGCGATGTGCCTAAGCGGTGAATGTAAGCGATGTGCCTAAGCGGTGAATCTAAGCAATGTGCCTAAGCGGTGAATCTAAGCGATGTGCCTAAGCGGTGAATCTAAGCGGTGAATCTAAGCGGTGAATCTAAGTGGTGTGCCTAAGCGGTGAATCTAAGCGGTGAATCTAAGCGATGTGCCTAAGCGGTGAATCTAAGCGATGTGCCTAAGCGGTGAATCTAAGCGATGTGTGTAAGCGGTGAATCTAAGCGATGTGTCTAAGCGGTGAATCTAAGCGATGTGCCTGAGCGGTAAATCTAAGCGATGTGTCTAAGCGGTGAATCTAAGCGATGTGCCTAAGCGGTGAATCTAAGCGGTGTGCCTAAGCGGTAAATCTAAGCGGTGTGCCTAAGCGGTGAATCTAAGCGGTGAATCTAAGCGATGTGCCTAAGCGGTGAATCTAAGCCATGTGTCTAAGCGGTGAATCTAAGCGATGTGTCTAAGCGGTGAATCTAAGCGATGTGCCTAAGCGGTGAATCTAAGCGGTGTGCCTAAGCGGTGAATCAAAGCGATGTGTCTAAGCGGTGAATCTAAGCGTTGTGCCTGAATCTAAGCGATGTGCCTGAGCAATGAATGTAAGCGATGTGTCTAAGCGGTGAATCTAAGCGATGTGTCTAAGCGGTGAATCTAAGCGTTGTGCCTGAATCTAAGCGATGTGCCTGAGCAATGAATGTAAGCGATGTGTCTAAGCGGTGAATCTAAGCGATGTGTCTAAGCGGTGAATCTAAGCCATGTGTCTAAGCGGTGAATCTAAGCGATGTGCCTAAGCGGTGAATCTAATCTATGTGCCTAAGCGGTGAATCTAAGTGATGTGCCTGAGCGGTGAATCTAAGCGATCTGCCTAAGCGGTGAATCTAATCGATGAATCTAGGCGGTGAATCTAAGCGATGTGTCTAAGCGGTGAATCTAAGCGTTGTGCCTGAATCTAAGCGATGTGCCTAAGCGGTGAATTTAAGCGATGTGCCTGAGCGGTGAATCTAAGCGATGTGCCTGAGCGGTGAATTTAAGCGATGTGCCTAAGCGGTGAATTTAAGCAGGGCTCTAGAGTGCGACCAATTTGGTCGCACATGCGACCTAATTTCTCAATGGTGCGACTAAAAAAAATCTCAGGTCGCACCGGTACGACCAGCCGTTCAAGGGGAAAAAAGTCTCCGCTACTCTGAAAGTCTTCCCGTGGTTCAACAACAGACACACATCAGGCCCATATCATGGTCTAAACCAATCAGAGACAGTGAAGAGCGGGACAATATTGTATCGGTGATATGTGAGCGACATTCAGCTCAGCCAATCAGAATGCAGCACCGGACGTTCAGTTAGTTTAGTTTTGTATATGAGACTCGCCGGACGGCCAAAGTATAAAAGTTCGGTTTCTGGAGCTAGGCAGTTTAAAGTGTTGTAACGCTTACTGAAGTCCTGACTAAACCGTTACAGTGAAGTCTACCTTGTCGTGTGCTTTTATTCCCACACATTCATCACCACACAGCAAGAGACCCGTAACAGTGGTGAGCCGACCCTCTAGTAGCAATAGGCTAATGCTAGCGGTTAAGTGCGACGATAGCGAAAGTAAAAACACAATAATATTTTCGTTAAGTAAAATATAAAAATAACTAAAAGACAGTGAAGTGTTAGAATACATGTAATCAAAATACACAATGAGTGCACCGCAATCGATTTTGGGAATCTGTGTAAAAGATCCAGTAAAGCCGATAATATAATGCACTTTATTTAAGATTACACTCTTAACACTAGAGCCCCATACACACACACACACACAAAAAAAAAAAAAAATAAATAAAATTATCTATATCTATCTATATATATCTATATATATATATATATATATATACATACATACATACATACATACATACATACATACATGAATAGATATACTCTATTATTATTGTTATAATTTTTATAATAGTGTACTATAATGAGATTATAATACTATAATTAACTGTAAAGAGCATGGGAAAACCATGGCCGTCAAAATTGTATTTGTGACTGGTTCTAATACATTTTGAATTGAAAGGATGAAAAGCACAATGCATCTATAAAACACATTACATGCCGCAGTAAATGCACTGCCCATGGGTCCCCTCTCCCCACTGCCTTTCAGCGGCAGACAGCAACAAACATCAACAGACGAGGCCATGTTGACCAGACTGTTATTTAATCATTTACAAGTCAATATTGCCTATATGGACAGCGAAAAAACAAGTGAACCTGTAAAACTAAGGTGTTAAATGTGATGCAGTTGAAAATTAGGGTGCACCTAACTTTTGTGCTGGTGCACCTAAGAAAAAAAGTTAGGCGCACCAGTGCAACCAGTGCAAAAAGTTAGTCTAGAGCCCTGTTAAGCGATGTGCCTAAGTGGTGAATCTAAGCGATCTGCCTAAGCGGTGAATCTAAGCAATGAATCTAGGCGGTGAATCTAAGCGGTGAGCCTAAGTGGTGAATCTAAGTGATGTGCCTGAGCGGTGAATTCAAGCGATGTGCCTAAGCGGTGAATTTAAGCGATGTGCCTAAGCGGTGAAACTAAGCGAAGTGCCTAAGCGGTGAATTTAAGCGATGTGCCTAAGCGGTGAATTTAAGCGATGTGCCTAAGCGGTGAATCTAAGTGATGTGCCTAAGCGGTGGATCTAAGCGATGTGCCTAAGCGGTGAATCTAAGCGATGTGCCTAAGCGGTGAATCTAAGCGATGTGCCTAAGCGGTGAATTTAAGCGATGTGCCTAAGCGGTGAGTCAAAGCGATGTGCCTAAGCGGTGAATCTAAGCGATGTGTCTAAGCGGTGAATCTAAGCGTTGTGCCTGAATCTAAGCGATGTGCCTGAGCAATGAATGTAAGCGATGTGTCTAAGCGGTGAATCTAAGCCATGTGTCTAAGCGGTGAATCTAAGCGATGTGTCTAAGCGGTGAATCTAAGCGATGTGTCTAAGCGGTGAATCTAAGCGATGTGCCTGAGCGGTGAATCTAAGCGATGTGTCTAAGCGCTAAATCTAAGCGATGAGCCTAAGCGGTGAATCTAAGCGGTGTGCCTAAACGGTGAATCTAAGCGATGTGCCTAAGCGGTGAATCTAAGCGATGTGCCTAAGCGGTGAATCTAAACGGTGTGCCTAAGCGGTGAATCTAATCTATGTGCCTAAGCGGTGAATCTAAGCGATCTGCCTAAGCGGTGAATCTAAGCGATGAATCTAGGCGGTGAATCTAAGTGATGTGCCTGAGCGGTGAATCTAAGCAGTGTGCCTAAGCGGTGAATCTAAGCGATGTGCCTAAGCGGTGAATCTAAGCGATGTGCCTAAGCGGTGAATCTAAGCGATGTGCCTAAGCGGTGAATCTAAGCAGTGTGCCTAAGCGGTGAATCTAAGCGATGTGCCTGAGCGGTGAATCTAAGCGGTGTGCCTAAGCGATGTGCCTAAGCGGTGAATCTGAGCGATGTGCCTAAGCGGTGAATCTAAGCGATGTGCCTAAGCGGTGACTCTAAGCGATGTTCCTAAGCGGTGAATCTAAGCGGTGAATCTAAGCGTTGTGCCTAAGCGGTGAATCTAAGCGATGTGCCTAAGCGGTGAATCTAAGCGATGTGCCAAAGCGGTGAATCTAAGCGATGTGCCTAAGCGGTGAATCTAATCGATGTGCCTGAGCGGTGAATCTAAGCGATGTGCCTAAGCGGTGAATCTAAGCGGTGAATCTAAGCGGTGATTCTAAGCGGTGTGCCTAAGCGGTAAATCTAAGCAATGAATCTAAGCGGTGAATCTAAGTGGTGTGCCTAAGAGGTGAATCTAAGCGGTGAATCTAAGCGGAGTGCCTAATCGGTGAATCTAAGCGTTGTGTCTAAGAGGTGAATCTAAGCGATGTGCCTAATCGGTGAATCTAAGCGTTGTGTCTAAGCAGTGAATCTAAGCGGTGTGCCTAATCTAAGCGGTGTGCCTAATCGGTGAATCTAAGCGATGTGCCTAATCGGTGAATCAAAGCGATGTGTCTAAGCGGTGAATCTGAGCGATGTGTCTAAGCGGTGAATCTAAGCCATGTGTCTAAGCGGTGAATCTAAGCGATGTGTCTAAGCGGTGAATCTAAGCGATGTGTCTAAGCGGTGAATCTAAGCGATGTGCCTGAGCGGTGAATCTAAGCGATGTGTCTAAGCGGTGAATCTAAGCGGTGTGCCTAAGCGGTGAATCTAAGCGGTGTGCCTAAGCGGTAAATCTAAGCGGTGTGCCTAAGCGGTGAATCTAAATGATGTGCCTAAGCGGTGAATCTGAGCGATGTGCCTAGGCGGTGAATCTAAGCGATGTGCCTCAGCGGTGAATCTAAGCGATGTGCCTGAGCAATGAATGTAAGCGATGTGTCTAAGCGGTGAATCTAAGCAATGTGTCTAAGCGGTGAATCTAAGTGATGTGTCTAAGCGGTGAATCTAAGCCATGTGTCTAAGCGGTGAATCTAAGCGATGTGTCTAAGCGGTGAATCTAAGCGATGTGCCTGAGCGGTGAATCTAAGCGATGTGTCTAAGCGGTGAATCTAAGCGATGTGCCTAAGCGGTGAATCTAAGCGGTGTGCCTAATCTAAGCGGTGTGCCTAATCGGTGAATCTAAGCGATGTGCCTAAGCGGTGAATCTAAGCGATGTGTCTAAGCGGTGAATCTAAGCGTTGTGCCTGAATCTAAGCGATGTGCCTGAGCAATGAATGTAAGCGATGTGTCTAAGCGGTGAATCTAAGCGATGTGTCTAAGCGGTGAATCTAAGCCATGTGTCTAAGCGGTGAATCTAAGCGATGTGTCTAAGCGGTGAATCTAAGCTATGTGTCTAAGCGGTGAATCTAAGCGATGTGCCTGAGCGGTGAATCTAAGCGATGTGTCTAAGCGCTAAATCTAAGCGATGAGCCTAAGCGGTGTGCCTAAACGGTGAATCTAAGCGATGTGCCTAAGCGGTGAATCTAAGCGATGTGCCTAAGCGGTGAATCTAAGCGGTGTGCCTAAGCGGTGAATCTAATCTATGTGCCTAAGCGGTGAATCTAAGTGATGTGCCTGAGCGGTGAATCTAAGCGATCTGCCTAAGCGGTGAATCTAAGCGATGTGCCTAAGCGGTGAATCTAAGCAGTGTGCCTAAGCGGTGAATCTAAGCGATGTGCCTGAGCGGTGAATCTAAGCGGTGTGCCTAAGTGATGTGCCTAAGCGGTGAATCTGAGCGATGTGCCTAAGCGGTGAATCTAAGCGATGTGCCTAAGCGGTGAATCTAAGCGATGTTCCTAAGCGGTGAATCTAAGCGGTGAATCTAAGCGTTGTGCCTAAGCGGTGAATCTAAGCGATGTGCCTAAGTGGTGAATCTAAGCGATGTGCCTAAGCGGTGAATCTAATCGATGTGCCTAAGCGGTGAATCTAAGCGATGTGCCTAAGTGGTGAATCTAAGCGATGTGCCTAAGCGGTGAATCTAATCGATGTGCCTGAGCGGTGAATCTAAGCGATGTGCCTAAGCGGTGAATCTAAGCGGTGAATCTAAGCGATGAATCTAAGCGATGTGCCTAAGAGGTGAATCTAAGCGGTGAATCTAAGCGGTGATTCTAAGCGGTGTGCCTAAGCGGTAAATCTAAGCGGTGAATCTAAGCGGTAAATCTAAGTGGTGTGCCTTAGCGGTGAATCTAAGCGGTGAATCTAAGCGATGTGCCTGAGCGGTGAATCTAAGCGGTGTGTTAAGCGTGGAATCTAAGCGGTGAATCTAAGCAATGTGCCTAAGCGGTGAATCTAAGTGGTGAATCTAAGCGATGAATCTAAGCGGTGAATCTAAGTGATGTGCCTAAGCGGTGAATCTGAGCGATGTGCCTAGGCGGTGAATCTAAGCGTTGTGCCTGAATCTAAGCGATGTGCCTGAGCAATGAATGTAAGCGATGTGTCTAAGCGGTGAATCTAAGCGATGTGTCTAAGCGGTGAATCTAAGCGATGTGTCTAAGCGGTGAATCTAAGCGATGTGCCTGAGCGGTGAATCTAAGCGATGTGTCTAAGCGCTAAATCTAAGCGATGTGTCTAAGCGGTGAATCTAAGCCATGTGTCTAAGCGGTGAATCTAAGCGATGTGTCTAAGCGGTGAATGTAAGCGATGTGCCTGAGCGGTGAATCTAAGCGATGTGCCTAAGCGGTGAATCTAAGCGGTGTGCCTAATCTAAGCGGTGTGCCTAATCGGTGAATCTAAGCGATGTGGCTAAGCGGTGAATCTAAGCGATGTGTCTAAGCGGTGAATCTAAGCGTTGTGCCTGAATCTAAGCGATGTGCCTGAGCAATGAATGTAAGCGATGTGTCTAAGCGGTGAATCTAAGCGATGTGTCTAAGCGGTGAATCTAAGCCATGTGTCTAAGCGGTGAATCTAAGCGATGTGTCTAAGCGGTGAATCTAAGCGATGTGTCTAAGCGGTGAATCTAAGCCATGTGTCTAAGCGGTGAATCTAAGCGAT
Source organism: Trichomycterus rosablanca (assembly GCF_030014385.1). NCBI lineage: Eukaryota > Metazoa > Chordata > Actinopteri > Siluriformes > Trichomycteridae > Trichomycterus > Trichomycterus rosablanca. The sequence goes on along the minus strand of NW_026946943.1, from coordinate 969,059 downwards.
GTGTCTAAGCGGTGAATCTTAGCGATGTGTCTAAGCGGTGAATCTAAGCGATGTGCCTGAGCGGTGAATCTAAGCGATGTGTCTAAGCGCTAAATCTAAGCGATGAGCCTAAGCGGTGTGCCTAAACGGTGAATCTAAGCGATGTGCCTAAGCGGTGAATCTAAGCGATGTGCCTAAGCGGTGAATCTAAGCGGTGTGCCTAAGCGGTGAATCTAATCTATGTGCCTATGCGGTGAATCTAAGTGATGTGCCTGAGCGGTGAATCTAAGCGATCTGCCTAAGCGGTGAATCTAAGCGATGTGCCTGAGCGGTGAATTCAAGCGATGTGCCTAAGCGGTGAATCTAAGCGATGTGCCTAAGCGGTGAATCTAAGCAGTGTGCCTAAGCGGTGAATCTAAGCGATGTGCCTGAGCGGTGAATCTAAGCGGTGTGCCTAAGTGATGTGCCTAAGCGGTGAATCTGAGCGATGTGCCTAAGCGGTGAATCTAAGCGATGTGCCTAAGCGGTGACTCTAAGCGATGTTCCTAAGCGGTGAATCTAAGCGGTGAATCTAAGCGTTGTGCCTAAGCGGTGAATCTAAGCGATGTGCCTAAGTGGTGAATCTAAGCGATGTGCCTAAGCGGTGAATCTAATCGATGTGCCTAAGCGGTGAATCTAAGCGATGTGCCTAAGTGGTGAATCTAAGCGATGTGCCTAAGCGGTGAATCTAATCGATGTGCCTGAGCGGTGAATCTAAGCAATGTGCCTAAGCGGTGAATCTAAGTGGTGAATCTAAGTGGTGTGCCTTAGCGGTGAATCTAAGCGGTGAATCTAAGCGATGTGCCTGAGCGGTGAATCTAAGCGGTGTGTTAAGCGGGGAATCTAAGCGGTGAATCTAAGCAATGTGCCTAAGCGGTGAATCTAAGTGGTGAATCTAAGCGATGAATCTAAGCGGTGAATCTAAGCGGTGTGCCTAAGCGGTGAATCTAAGCGGTGAATCTAAGCGGTGAATCTAAGTGGTGTGCCTAAGCGGTGAATCTAAGCGGTGAATCTAAGCGATGTGCCTAAGCGGTGAATGTAAGCGATGTGCCTAAGCGGTGAATCTAAGCGATGTGCCTAAGCGGTGAATCTAAGCGATGTGCCTAAGCGGTGAATCTAAGCGGTGAATCTAAGCGGTGAATCTAAGTGGTGTGCCTAAGCGGTGAATCTAAGCGGTGAATCTAAGCGATGTGCCTAAGCGGTGAATCTAAGCGATGTGCCTAAGCGGTGAATCTAAGCGATGTGTGTAAGCGGTGAATCTAAGCGATGTGTCTAAGCGGTGAATCTAAGCGATGTGCCTGAGCGGTGAATCTAAGCGATGTGTCTAAGCGGTGAATCTAAGCGATGTGCCTAAGCGGTGAATCTAAGCGATGTGCCTAAGCGGTAAATCTAAGCGGTGTGCCTAAGCGGTGAATCTAAGCGGTGAATCTAAGCGATGTGCCTAAGCGGTGAATCTAAGCCATGTGTCTAAGCGGTGAATCTAAGCGATGTGCCTGAGCGGTGAATCTAAGCGATGTGCCTAAGCGGTAAATCTAAGCGGTGTGCCTAAGCGGTGAATCTAAGCGGTGAATCTAAGCGATGTGCCTAAGCGGTGAATCTAAGCCATGTGTCTAAGCGGTGAATCTAAGCGATGTGTCTAAGCGGTGAATCTAAGCGATGTGTCTAAGCGGTGAATCTAAGCGATGTGCCTGAGCGGTGAATCTAAGCGATGTGTCTAAGCGGTGAATCTAAGCGATGTGCCTAAGCGGTGAATCTAAGCGGTGTGCCTAAGCGGTAAATCTAAGCGGTGTGCCTAAGCGGTGAATCTAAGCGGTGAATCTAAGCGATGTGCCTAAGCGGTGAATCTAAGCCATGTGTCTAAGCGGTGAATCTAAGCGATGTGTCTAAGCGGTGAATCTAAGCGATGTGTCTAAGCGGTGAATCTAAGCGATGTGCCTAAGCGGTGAATCTAAGCGGTGTGCCTAAGCGGTAAATCTAAGGGGTGTGCCTAAGCGGTGAATATAAATGATGTGCCTAAGCGGTGAATCTGAGCGATGTGCCTAGGCGGTGAATCTAAGCGATGTGCCTGAGCGGTGAATCTAAGCGATGTGCCTGAGCAATGAATGTAAGCGATGTGTCTAAGCGGTGAATCTAAGCGATGTGTCTAAGCGGTGAATCTAAGCGATGTGTCTAAGCGGTGAATCTAAGCCATGTGTCTAAGCGGTGAATCTAAGCCATGTGTCTAAGCGGTGAATCTAAGCGATGTGTCTAAGCGGTGAATCTAAGCGATGTGCCTGAGCGGTGAATCTAAGCGATGTGTCTAAGCGGTGAATCTAAGCGATGTGCCTAATCTAAGCGGTGTGCCTAATCGGTGAATCTAAGCGACGTGTCTAAGCGGTGAATCTAAGCCATGTGTCTAAGCGGTGAATCTAAGCGACGTGTCTAAGCGGTGAATCTAATCCATGTGTCTAAGCGGTGAATCTAAGCGATGTGTCTAAGCGGTGAATCTAAGCGATGTGCCTGAGCGGTGAATCTAAGCGATGTGTCTAAGCGGTGAATCTAAGCGATGTGCCTAAGCGGTGAATCTAAGCGGTGTGCCTAATCTAAGCGGTGTGCCTAATCGGTGAATCTAAGCGATGTGCCTAATCGGTGAATCAAAGCGATGTGCCTAATCGGTGAATGTAAGCGATGTGTCTAAGCGGTGAATCTAAGCGATGTGTCTAAGCGGTGAATCTAAGCCATGTGTCTAAGCGGTGAATCTAAGCGATGTGTCTAAGCGGTGAATCTAAGCGATGTGTCTAAGCGGTGAATCTAAGCGATGTGTCTAAGCGGTGAATCTAAGCGATGTGTCTAAGCGCTAAATCTAAGCGATGTGCCTAAGCGGTGAATCTAAGCGATGTGCCTAAGCGGTGAATCTAAACGGTGTGCCTAAGCGGTGAATCTAATCTATGTGCCTAAGCGGTGAATCTAAGCGATGTGCCTGAGCGGTGAATCTAAGTGATCTGCCTAAGCGGTGAATCTAAGCGATGAATCTAGGCGGTGAATCTAAGTGATGTGCCTGAGCGGTGAATCTAAGCGATGTGCCTAAGCGGTGAATCTAATCTATGTGCCTAAGCGGTGAATCTAAGTGATGTGCCTGAGCGGTGAATCTAAGCGATCTGCCTAAGCGGTGAATCTAATCGATGAATCTAGGCGGTGAATCTAAGCGATGTGTCTAAGCGGTGAATCTAAGCCATGTGTCTAAGCGGTGAATCTAAGCGATGTGCCTAAGCGGTGAATCTAATCTATGTGCCTAAGCGGTGAATCTAAGTGATGTGCCTGAGCGGTGAATTCAAGCGATGTGCCTAAGCGGTGAATATAAGCGATGTGCCTAAGCGGTGAATCTAAGCGATGTGCCTAAGCGGTGAATCTAAGCGATGTGCCTAAGCGGTGAATCTAAGCAGTGTGCCTAAGCGGTGAATCTAAGCGATGTGCCTGAGCGGTGAATCTAAGCGGTGTGCCTAAGCGATGTGCCTAAGCGGTGAATCTGAGCGATGTGCCTAAGCGGTGAATCTAAGCGATGTGCCTAAGCGGTGAATCTAAGCGGTGAATCTAAGCGTTGTGCCTAAGCGGTGAATCTAAGCGATGTGCCTAAGCGGTGAATCTAAGCGATGTGCCAAAGCGGTGAATCTAAGCGATGTGCCTAAGCGGTGAATCTAATCGATGTGCCTAAGCGGTGAATCTAAGCGATGTGCCTAAGCTGTGAATCTAAGCGATGTGCCTAAGCGGTGAATCTAAGCGATGTGCCTAAGCGGTGAATCTAAGCGATGTGCCTGAGCGGTGAATTCAAGCGATGTGCCTAAGCAGTGAATCTAAGCGATGTGCCTAAGCGGTGAATCTAAGCGATGTGCCTAAGCGGTGAATCTAAGCGATGTGCCTAAGCGGTTAATCTAAGCAGTGTGCCTAAGCGGTGAATCTAAGCGATGTGCCTGAGCGGTGAATCTAAGCGATGTGCCTAAGCGGTGAATCTAAGCGATGTGCCTAAGCGGTGAATCTAAGCGGTGAATCTAAGCGGTGAATCTAAGCGGTGTGCCTAAGCGGTGAATCTAAGCGATGTGCCTAAGCGGTGAATCTAAGCGATGTGCCTAAGCGGTGAATCTAAGCGATGTTTGTAAGCGGTGAATCTAAGCGATGTGTCTAAGCGGTGAATCTAAGCGATGTGCCTAAGAGGTGAATCTAAGCGATGTGCCTAAGCGGTGAATCTAAGCGGTGAATCTAAGCGGTGAATCTAAGTGGTGTGCCTAAGCGGTGAATCTAAGCGGTGAATCTAAGCGATGTGCCTAAGTGGTGAATCTAAGCGATGTGCCTAAGCGGTGAATCTAAGCGATGTGTGTAAGCGGTGAATCTAAGCGATGTGTCTAAGCGGTGAATCTAAGCGATGTGCCTGAGCGGTGAATCTAAGCGATGTGTCTAAGCGGTGAATCTAAGCGATGTGCCTAAGCGGTGAATCTAAGCGGTGTGCCTAAGCGGTAAATCTAAGCGGTGTGCCTAAGCGGTGAATCTAAGCGGTGAATCTAAGCGATGTGCCTAAGCGGTGAATCTAAGCCATGTGTCTAAGCGGTGAATCTAAGCGATGTGTCTAAGCGGTGAATCTAAGCGATGTGTCTAAGCGGTGAATCTAAGCGATGTGCCTGAGCGGTGAATCTAAGCGATGTGTCTAAGCGGTGAATCTAAGCGATGTGTCTTAGCGGTGAATCTAAGCGATGTGCCTGAGCGGTGAATCTAAGCGATGTGTCTAAGCGGTGAATCTAAGCGATGTGTCTAAGCGGTGAATCTAAGCGATGTGCCTAAGCGGTGAATCTAATCTATGTGCCTAAGCGGTGAATCTAAGTGATGTGCCTGAGCGGTGAATCTAAGCGATCTGCCTAAGCGGTGAATCTAATCGATGTGTCTAAGCGGTGAATCTAAGCCATGTGTCTAAGCGGTGAATCTAAGCCATGTGTCTAAGCGGTGAATCTAAGCGATGTGCCTAAGCGGTGAATCTAATCTATGTGCCTAAGCGGTGAATCTAAGTGATGTGCCTGAGCGGTGAATCTAAGCGGTGTGCCTAAGCGGTGAATATAAGCGATGTGCCTAAGCGGTGAATCTAAGCGATGTGCCTAAGCGGTGAATCTAAGCGATGTGCCTAAGCGGTGAATCTAAGCAGTGTGCCTAAGCGGTGAATCTAAGCGATGTGCCTGAGCGGTGAATCTAAGCGGTGTGCCTAAGCGATGTGCCTAAGCGGTGAATCTGAGCGATGTGCCTAAGCGGTGAATCTAAGCGATGTGCCTAAGCGGTGACTCTAAGCGATGTTCCTAAGCGGTGAATCTAAGCGTTGTGCCTAAGCGGTGAATCTAAGCGATGTGCCTAAGCGGTGAATCTAAGCGATGTGCCAAAGCGGTGAATCTAAGCGATGTGCCTAAGCGGTGAATCTAATCGATGTGCCTAAGCGGTGAATCTAAGCGATGTGCCTAAGCTGTGAATCTAAGCGATGTGCCTGAGCGGTGAATCTAAGCGATGTGTCTAAGCGGTGAATCTAAGCGATGTGTCTTAGCGGTGAATCTAAGCGATGTGCCTGAGCGGTGAATCTAAGCGATGTGTCTAAGCGGTGAATCTAAGCGATGTGCCTAATCTAAGCGGTGTGCCTAATCGGTGAATCTAAGCGATGTGCCTAATCGGTGAATCAAAGCGATGTGTCTAAGCGGTGAATCTAAGCGATGTGTCTAAGCGGTGAATCTAAGCGATGTGTCTAAGCGGTGAATCTAAGCGATGTGCCTAAGCGGTGAATCTAATCTATGTGCCTAAGCGGTGAATCTAAGTGATGTGCCTGAGCGGTGAATTCAAGCGATGTGCCTAAGCGGTGAATATAAGCGATGTGCCTAAGCGGTGAATCTAAGCGATGTGCCTAAGCGGTGAATCTAAGCGATGTGCCTAAGCGGTGAATCTAAGCAGTGTGCCTAAGCGGTGAATCTAAGCGATGTGCCTGAGTGGTGAATCTAAGCGGTGTGCCTAAGCGATGTGCCTAAGCGGTGAATCTGAGCGATGTGCCTAAGCGGTGAATCTAAGCGATGTGCCTAAGCGGTGACTCTAAGCGATGTTCCTAAGCGGTGAATCTAAGCGGTGAATCAAAGCGTTGTGCCTAAGCGGTGAATCTAAGCGATGTGCCTAAGCGGTGAATCTAAGCGATGTGCCAAAGCGGTGAATCTAAGCGATGTGCCTAAGCGGTGAATCTAATCGATGTGCCTAAGCGGTGAATCTAAGCGATGTGCCTAAGCTGTGAATCTAAGCGATGTGCCTAAGCGGTGAATCTAAGCGATGTGCCTAAGCGGTAAATCTAAGCGATGTGCCTGAGCGGTGAATTCAAGCGATGTGCCTTAGCGGTGAATCTAAGCGATGTGCCTAAGCGGTGAATCTAAGCGATGTGCCTAAGCGGTGAATCTAAGCGATGTGCCTAAGCGGTTAATCTAAGCAGTGTGCCTAAGCGGTGAATCTAAGCGATGTGCCTGAGCGGTGAATCTAAGCGCTAAATCTAAGCGATGAGCCTAAGCGGTGAATCTAAGCCGTGTGCCTAAACGGTGAATCTAAGCGATGTGCCTAAGCGGTGACTCTAAGCGATGTTCCTAAGCGGTGAATCTAAGCGGTGAATCTAAGCTTTGTGCCTAAGCGGTGAATCTAAGCGATGTGCCTAAGCGGTGAATCTAAGCGATGTGCCAAAGCGGTGAATCTAAGCGATGTGCCTAAGCGGTGAATCTAATCGATGTGCCTGAGCGGTGAATCTAAGCGATGTGCCTAAGCGGTGAATCTAAGCGATGTGCCTAAGCGGTGAATCTAAGCGGTGAATCTAAGCGGTGATTCTAAGCGGTGTGCCTAAGCGGTAAATCTAAGCGGTGAATCTAAGCGGTGAATCTAAGTGATGTGCCTAAGAGGTGAATCTAAGCGGTGAATCTAAGCGGAGTGCCTAATCGGTGAATCTAAGCGTTGTGTCTAAGCGGTGAATCTAAGCGGTGTGCCTAATCGGTGACTCTAAGCGATGTGCCTAATCGGTGAATCTAAGCGATGTGTGAAAGCGGTGAATCTAAGCGTTGTGTCTAAGCGGTGAATCTAAGCGATGTGCCTAATCGGTGAATCTAAGCGTTGTGTCTAAGCAGTGAATCTAAGCGGTGTGCCTAATCTAAGCGGTGTGCCTAATCGGTGAATCTAAGCGATGTGCCTAATCGGTGAATCAAAGCGATGTGTCTAAGCGGTGAATCTAAGCGATGTGTCTAAGCGGTGAATCTAAGCGTTGTGCCTGAATCTAAGCGATGTGCCTGAGCAATGAATGTAAGCGATGTGTCTAAGCGGTGAATCTAAGCCATGTGTCTAAGCGGTGAATCTAAGCGATGTGTCTAAGCGGTGAATCTAAGCGATGTGCCTGAGCGGTGAATCTAAGCCATGTGTCTAAGCGGTGAATCTAAGCGATGTGCCTAAGCGGTGAATCTAAGCGGTGTGCCTAATCTAAGCGGTGTGCCTAATCGGTGAATCTAAGCGATGTGCCTAATCGGTGAATCAAAGCGATGTGCCTAAGCGGTGAATCTAAGCGATGTGTCTAAGCGGTGAATCTAAGCGTTGTGCCTGAATCTAAGCGATGTGCCTGAGCAATGAATGTAAGCGATGTGTCTAAGCGGTGAATCTAAGCGATGTGTCTAAGCGGTGAATCTAAGCCATGTGTCTAAGCGGTGAATCTAAGCGATGTGCCTAAGCGGTGAATCTAATCTATGTGCCTAAGCGGTGAATCTAAGTGATGTGCCTGAGCGGTGAATCTAAGCGATCTGCCTAAGCGGTGAATCTAATCGATGAATCTAGGCGGTGAATCTAAGCGATGTGTCTAAGCGGTGAATCTAAGCCATGTGTCTAAGCGGTGAATCTAATCTATGTGCCTAAGCGGTGAATCTAAGTGATGTGCCTGAGCGGTGAATTCAAGCGATGTGCCTAAGCGGTGAATCTAAGCGATGTGCCTAAGCGGTGAATCTAAGCGATGTGCCTAAGCGGTGAATCTAAGCGATGTGCCTAAGCGGTGAATCTAATCTATGTGCCTAAGCGGTGAATCTAAGTGATGTGCCTGAGCGGTGAATTCAAGCGATGAGCCTAAGCGGTGAATCTAAGCGATGAGCCTAAGCGGTGAATCTAAGCGATGTGCCTAAGCGGTGAATCTAAGCGATGTGCCTAAGCGGTGAATCTAAGCGATGTGCCTAAGCGGTGAATCTAAGCGATGTGCCTAAGCGGTGAATCTAAGCAGTGTGCCTAAGCGGTGAATCTAAGCGATGTGCCTGAGCGGTGAATCTAAGCGGTGTGCCTAAGCGATGTGCCTAAGCGGTGAATCTGAGCGATGTGCCTAAGCGGTGAATCTAAGCGATGTGCCTAAGCGGTGACTCTAAGCGATGTTCCTAAGCGGTGAATCTAAGCGATGTGCCTAAGCGGTGAATCTAATCGATGTGCCTAAGCGGTGACTCTAAGCGATGTTCCTAAGCGGTGAATCTAAGCGTTGTGCCTAAGCGGTGAATCTAAGCGATGTGCCTAAGCGGTGAATCTAAGCGATGTGCCAAAGCGGTGAATCTAAGCGATGTGCCTGAGCGGTGAATCTAAGCGATGTGTCTAAGCGGTGAATCTAAGCGATGTGTCTTAGCGGTGAATCTAAGCGATGTGCCTGAGCGGTGAATCTAAGCGATGTGTCTAAGCGGTGAATCTAAGCGATGTGTCTAAGCGGTGAATCTAAGCGATGTGCCTAAGCGGTGAATCTAATCTATGTGCCTAAGCGGTGAATCTAAGTGATGTGCCTGAGCGGTGAATCTAAGCGATCTGCCTAAGCGGTGAATCTAATCGATGTGTCTAAGCGGTGAATCTAAGCCATGTGTCTAAGCGGTGAATCTAAGCCATGTGTCTAAGCGGTGAATCTAAGCGATGTGCCTAAGCGGTGAATCTAATCTATGTGCCTAAGCGGTGAATCTAAGTGATGTGCCTGAGCGGTGAATCTAAGCGGTGTGCCTAAGCGGTGAATATAAGCGATGTGCCTAAGCGGTGAATCTAAGCGATGTGCCTAAGCGGTGAATCTAAGCGATGTGCCTAAGCGGTGAATCTAAGCAGTGTGCCTAAGCGGTGAATCTAAGCGATGTGCCTGAGCGGTGAATCTAAGCGGTGTGCCTAAGCGATGTGCCTAAGCGGTGAATCTGAGCGATGTGCCTAAGCGGTGAATCTAAGCGATGTGCCTAAGCGGTGACTCTAAGCGATGTTCCTAAGCGGTGAATCTAAGCGTTGTGCCTAAGCGGTGAATCTAAGCGATGTGCCTAAGCGGTGAATCTAAGCGATGTGCCAAAGCGGTGAATCTAAGCGATGTGCCTAAGCGGTGAATCTAATCGATGTGCCTAAGCGGTGAATCTAAGCGATGTGCCTAAGCTGTGAATCTAAGCGATGTGCCTGAGCGGTGAATCTAAGCGATGTGTCTAAGCGGTGAATCTAAGCGATGTGCCTAATCTAAGCGGTGTGCCTAATCGGTGAATCTAAGCGATGTGCCTAATCGGTGAATCAAAGCGATGTGTCTAAGCGGTGAATCTAAGCGATGTGTCTAAGCGGTGAATCTAAGCGATGTGCCTAAGCGGTGAATCTAATCTATGTGCCTAAGCGGTGAATCTAAGTGATGTGCCTGAGCGGTGAATCTAAGCGATCTGCCTAAGCGGTGAATCTAATCGATGAATCTAGGCGGTTAATCTAAGCGATGTGTCTAAGCGGTGAATCTAAGCCATGTGTCTAAGCGGTGAATCTAAGCGATGTGCCTAAGCGGTGAATCTAATCTATGTGCCTAAGCGGTGAATCTAAGTGATGTGCCTGAGCGGTGAATTCAAGCGATGTGCCTAAGCGGTGAATATAAGCGATGTGCCTAAGCGGTGAATCTAAGCGATGTGCCTAAGCGGTGAATCTAAGCGATGTGCCTAAGCGGTGAATCTAAGCAGTGTGCCTAAGCGGTGAATCTAAGCGATGTGCCTGAGTGGTGAATCTAAGCGGTGTGCCTAAGCGATGTGCCTAAGCGGTGAATCTGAGCGATGTGCCTAAGCGGTGAATCTAAGCGATGTGCCTAAGCGGTGACTCTAAGCGATGTTCCTAAGCGGTGAATCTAAGCGGTGAATCAAAGCGTTGTGCCTAAGCGGTGAATCTAAGCGATGTGCCTAAGCGGTGAATCTAAGCGATGTGCCAAAGCGGTGAATCTAAGCGATGTGCCTAAGCGGTGAATCTAATCGATGTGCCTAAGCGGTGAATCTAAGCGATGTGCCTAAGCTGTGAATCTAAGCGATGTGCCTAAGCGGTGAATCTAAGCGATGTGCCTAAGCGGTAAATCTAAGCGATGTGCCTGAGCGGTGAATTCAAGCGATGTGCCTTAGCGGTGAATCTAAGCGATGTGCCTAAGCGGTGAATCTAAGCGATGTGCCTAAGCGGTGAATCTAAGCGATGTGCCTAAGCGGTTAATCTAAGCAGTGTGCCTAAGCGGTGAATCTAAGCGATGTGCCTGAGCGGTGAATCTAAGCGCTAAATCTAAGCGATGAGCCTAAGCGGTGAATCTAAGCCGTGTGCCTAAACGGTGAATCTAAGCGATGTGCCTAAGCGGTGACTCTAAGCGATGTTCCTAAGCGGTGAATCTAAGCGGTGAATCTAAGCTTTGTGCCTAAGCGGTGAATCTAAGCGATGTGCCTAAGCGGTGAATCTAAGCGATGTGCCAAAGCGGTGAATCTAAGCGATGTGCCTAAGCGGTGAATCTAATCGATGTGCCTGAGCGGTGAATCTAAGCGATGTGCCTAAGCGGTGAATCTAAGCGATGTGCCTAAGCGGTGAATCTAAGCGGTGAATCTAAGCGGTGATTCTAAGCGGTGTGCCTAAGCGGTAAATCTAAGCGGTGAATCTAAGCGGTGAATCTAAGTGGTGTGCCTAAGAGGTGAATCTAAGCGGTGAATCTAAGCGGAGTGCCTAATCGGTGAATCTAAGCGTTGTGTCTAAGCGGTGAATCTAAGCGGTGTGCCTAATCGGTGACTCTAAGCGATGTGCCTAATCGGTGAATCTAAGCGATGTGTGAAAGCGGTGAATCTAAGCGTTGTGTCTAAGCGGTGAATCTAAGCGATGTGCCTAATCGGTGAATCTAAGCGTTGTGTCTAAGCAGTGAATCTAAGCGGTGTGCCTAATCTAAGCGGTGTGCCTAATCGGTGAATCTAAGCGATGTGCCTAATCGGTGAATCAAAGCGATGTGTCTAAGCGGTGAATCTAAGCGATGTGTCTAAGCGGTGAATCTAAGCGTTGTGCCTGAATCTAAGCGATGTGCCTGAGCAATGAATGTAAGCGATGTGTCTAAGCGGTGAATCTAAGCCATGTGTCTAAGCGGTGAATCTAAGCGATGTGTCTAAGCGGTGAATCTAAGCGATGTGCCTGAGCGGTGAATCTAAGCCATGTGTCTAAGCGGTGAATCTAAGCGATGTGCCTAAGCGGTGAATCTAAGCGGTGTGCCTAATCTAAGCGGTGTGCCTAATCGGTGAATCTAAGCGATGTGCCTAATCGGTGAATCAAAGCGATGTGCCTAAGCGGTGAATCTAAGCGATGTGTCTAAGCGGTGAATCTAAGCGTTGTGCCTGAATCTAAGCGATGTGCCTGAGCAATGAATGTAAGCGATGTGTCTAAGCGGTGAATCTAAGCGATGTGTCTAAGCGGTGAATCTAAGCCATGTGTCTAAGCGGTGAATCTAAGCGATGTGCCTAAGCGGTGAATCTAATCTATGTGCCTAAGCGGTGAATCTAAGTGATGTGCCTGAGCGGTGAATCTAAGCGATCTGCCTAAGCGGTGAATCTAATCGATGAATCTAGGCGGTGAATCTAAGCGATGTGTCTAAGCGGTGAATCTAAGCCATGTGTCTAAGCGGTGAATCTAATCTATGTGCCTAAGCGGTGAATCTAAGTGATGTGCCTGAGCGGTGAATTCAAGCGATGTGCCTAAGCGGTGAATCTAAGCGATGTGCCTAAGCGGTGAATCTAAGCGATGTGCCTAAGCGGTGAATCTAAGCGATGTGCCTAAGCGGTGAATCTAATCTATGTGCCTAAGCGGTGAATCTAAGTGATGTGCCTGAGCGGTGAATTCAAGCGATGAGCCTAAGCGGTGAATCTAAGCGATGTGCCTAAGCGGTGAATCTAAGCGATGTGCCTAAGCGGTGAATCTAAGCGATGTGCCTAAGCGGTGAATCTAAGCGATGTGCCTAAGCGGTGAATCTAAGCAGTGTGCCTAAGCGGTGAATCTAAGCGATGTGCCTGAGCGGTGAATCTAAGCGGTGTGCCTAAGCGATGTGCCTAAGCGGTGAATCTGAGCGATGTGCCTAAGCGGTGAATCTAAGCGATGTGCCTAAGCGGTGACTCTAAGCGATGTTCCTAAGCGGTGAATCTAAGCGATGTGCCTAAGCGGTGAATCTAATCGATGTGCCTAAGCGGTGACTCTAAGCGATGTTCCTAAGCGGTGAATCTAAGCGTTGTGCCTAAGCGGTGAATCTAAGCGATGTGCCTAAGCGGTGAATCTAAGCGATGTGCCAAAGCGGTGAATCTAAGCGATGTGCCTAAGCGGTGAATCTAAGCGATGTGCCTAAGCGGTGACTCTAAGCGATGTTCCTAAGCGGTGAATCTAAGCGTTGTGCCTAAGCGGTGAATCTAAGCGATGTGCCTAAGCGGTGAATCTAAGCGATGTGCCAAAGCGGTGAATCTAAGCGATGTGCCTAAGCGGTGAATCTAATCGATGTGCCTAAGCGGTGAATCTAAGCGATGTGCCTAAGCGTTGAATCTAAGCGATGTGCCTAAGCGGTGAATCTAAGCGATGTGCCTGAGCGGTGAATTCAAGCGATGTGCCTAAGCGGTGAATCTAAGCGATGTGCCTAAGCGGTGAATCTAAGCGATGTGCCTAAGCGGTGAATCTAAGCGATGTGCCTAAGCGGTGAATCTAAGCAGTGTGCCTAAGCGGTGAATCTAAGCGATGTGCCTGAGCGGTGAATCTAAGCGATGTGCCTAAGCGGTGACTCTAAGCGATGTTCCTAAGCGGTGAATCTAAGCGGTGAATCTAAGCGTTATGCCTAAGCGGTGAATCTAAGCGATGTGCCAAAGCGGTGAATCTAAGCGATGTGCCAAAGCGGTGAATCTAAGCGATGTGCCTAAGCGGTGAATCTAATCGATGTGCCTGAGCGATGTGCCTAAGCGGTGAATCTAAGCGATGTGCCTGAGCGGTGAATCTAAGCGGTGTGCCTAAGCGATGTGCCTAAGCGGTGAATCTGAGCGATGTGCCTAAGCGGTGACTCTAAGCGATGTTCCTAAGCGGTGAATCTAAGCGGTGAATCTAAGCGTTGTGCCTAAGCGGTGAATCTAAGCGATGTGCCTAAGCGGTGAATCTAAGCGATGTGCCAAAGCGGTGAATCTAAGCGATGTGCCTAAGCGGTGAATCTAATCGATGTGCCTGAGCGGTGAATCTAAGCGATGTGCCTAAGCGGTGAATCTAAGCGATGTGCCTAAGCGGTGAATCTAAGCGGTGAATCTAAGCGATGTGCCTAAGCGGTGAATCTAAGCCATGTGTCTAAGCGGTGAATCTAAGCGATGTGTCTAAGCGGTGAATCTAAGCGATGTGTCTAAGCGGTGAATCTAAGCGATGTGCCTGAGCGGTGAATCTAAGCGATGTGTCTAAGCGGTGAATCTAAGCGATGTGTCTTAGCGGTGAATCTAAGCGATGTGCCTGAGCGGTGAATCTAAGCGATGTGTCTAAGCGGTGAATCTAAGCGATGTGCCTAATCTAAGCGGTGTGCCTAATCGGTGAATCTAAGCGATGTGCCTAATCGGTGAATCAAAGCGATGTGTCTAAGCGGTGAATCTAAGCGATGTGTCTAAGCGGTGAATCTAAGCGATGTGTCTAAGCGGTGAATCTAAGCGATGTGCCTAAGCGGTGAATCTAATCTATGTGCCTAAGCGGTGAATCTAAGTGATGTGCCTGAGCGGTGAATCTAAGCGATCTGCCTAAGCGGTGAATCTAATCGATGAATCTAGGCGGTGAATCTAAGCGATGTGTCTAAGCGGTGAATCTAAGCCATGTGTCTAAGCGGTGAATCTAAGCGATGTGCCTAAGCGGTGAATCTAATCTATGTGCCTAAGCGGTGAATCTAAGTGATGTGCCTGAGCGGTGAATTCAAGCGATGTGCCTAAGCGGTGAATATAAGCGATGTGCCTAAGCGGTGAATCTAAGCGATGTGCCTAAGCGGTGAATCTAAGCGATGTGCCTAAGCGGTGAATCTAAGCTGTGTGCCTAAGCGGTGAATCTAAGCGATGTGCCTGAGCGGTGAATCTAAGCGGTGTGCCTAAGCGATGTGCCTAAGCGGTGAATCTGAGCGATGTGCCTAAGCGGTGAATCTAAGCGATGTGCCTAAGCGGTGAATCTAAGCGATGTGCCTAAGCGGTGAATCTAAGCTGTGTGCCTAAGCGGTGAATCTAAGCGATGTGCCTGAGCGGTGAATCTAAGCGGTGTGCCTAAGCGATGTGCCTAAGCGGTGAATCTAATCGATGTGCCTAAGCGGTGAATCTAAGCGATGTGCCTAAGCTGTGAATCTAAGCGATGTGCCTGAGCGGTGAATCTAAGCGATGTGTCTAAGCGGTGAATCTAAGCGATGTGTCTTAGCGGTGAATCTAAGCGATGTGCCTGAGCGGTGAATCTAAGCGATGTGTCTAAGCGGTGAATCTAAGCGATGTGCCTAATCTAAGCGGTGTGCCTAATCGGTGAATCTAAGCGATGTGCCTAATCGGTGAATCAAAGCGATGTGTCTAAGCGGTGAATCTAAGCGATGTGTCTAAGCGGTGAATCTAAGCGATGTGTCTAAGCGGTGAATCTAAGCGATGTGCCTAAGCGGTGAATCTAATCTATGTGCCTAAGCGGTGAATCTAAGTGATGTGCCTGAGCGGTGAATCTAAGCGATCTGCCTAAGCGGTGAATCTAATCGATGAATCTAGGCGGTGAATCTAAGCGATGTGTCTAAGCGGTGAATCTAAGCCATGTGTCTAAGCGGTGAATCTAAGCGATGTGCCTAAGCGGTGAATCTAATCTATGTGCCTAAGCGGTGAATCTAAGTGATGTGCCTGAGCGGTGAATTCAAGCGATGTGCCTAAGCGGTGAATATAAGCGATGTGCCTAAGCGGTGAATCTAAGCGATGTGCCTAAGCGGTGAATCTAAGCGATGTGCCTAAGCGGTGAATCTAAGCAGTGTGCCTAAGCGGTGAATCTAAGCGATGTGCCTGAGTGGTGAATCTAAGCGGTGTGCCTAAGCGATGTGCCTAAGCGGTGAATCTGAGCGATGTGCCTAAGCGGTGAATCTAAGCGATGTGCCTAAGCGGTGACTCTAAGCGATGTTCCTAAGCGGTGAATCTAAGCGGTGAATCTAAGCGTTGTGCCTAAGCGGTGAATCTAAGCGATGTGCCTAAGCGGTGAATCTAAGCGATGTGCCAAAGCGGTGAATCTAAGCGATGTGCCTAAGCGGTGAATCTAATCGATGTGCCTAAGCGGTGAATCTAAGCGATGTGCCTAAGCTGTGAATCTAAGCGATGTGCCTAAGCGGTGAATCTAAGCGATGTGCCTAAGCGGTAAATCTAAGCGGTGTGCCTGAGCGGTGAATTCAAGCGATGTGCCTTAGCGGTGAATCTAAGCGATGTGCCTAAGCGGTGAATCTAAGCGATGTGCCTAAGCGGTGAATCTAAGCGATGTGCCTAAGCGGTTAATCTAAGTAGTGTGCCTAAGCGGTGAATCTAAGCGATGTGCCTGAGCGGTGAATCTAAGCGCTAAATCTAAGCGATGAGCCTAAGCGGTGAATCTAAGCCGTGTGCCTAAACGGTGAATCTAAGCGATGTGCCTAAGCGGTGACTCTAAGCGATGTTCCTAAGCGGTGAATCTAAGCGGTGAATCTAAGCGTTGTGCCTAAGCGGTGAATCTAAGCGATGTGCCTAAGCGGTGAATCTAAGCGATGTGCCAAAGCGGTGAATCTAAGCGATGTGCCTAAGCGGTGAATCTAATCGATGTGCCTGAGCGGTGAATCTAAGCGATGTGCCTAAGCGGTGAATCTAAGCGATGTGCCTAAGCGGTGAATCTAAGCGGTGAATCTAAGCGGTGATTGTAAGCGGTGTGCCTAAGCGGTAAATCTAAGCGGTGAATCTAAGCGGTGAATCTAAGTGGTGTGCCTAAGAGGTGAATCTAAGCGGTGAATCTAAGCGGAGTGCCTAATCGGTGAATCTAAGCGTTGTGTCTAAGCGGTGAATCTAAGCGGTGTGCCTAATCGGTGACTCTAAGCGATGTGCCTAATCGGTGAATCTAAGCGATGTGTGAAAGCGGTGAATCTAAGCGTTGTGTCTAAGCGGTGAATCTAAGCGATGTGCCTAATCGGTGAATCTAAGCGTTGTGTCTAAGCAGTGAATCTAAGCGGTGTGCCTAATCTAAGCGGTGTGCCTAATCGGTGAATCTAAGCGATGTGCCTAATC